>NC_052047.1:27110298-27410298 GCF_903992535.2 Arvicola amphibius
TCATGTTTATCGTATCAATAAAAACCTAATTAGGACAGCAAACATGTATGTATGTGCACCGTGTGCATGCCAGTGCCCCTGGTGGTCAGAATAGAACACTGGATCCCTGGCAACTGGAGTTAGGGATGGTTGTGAGCCAACATGTTGGTGATGGGACCCTAACCGAGGTCCTCTGCAGGAGCAACAAGTACATTTAAATGCTAAGTTATCTCTTCAGCCCCATTTTCTGAAATTTTAAGCTGGTATTTAATAAATAATTTCTAACATGTCAGAAAAGCATCAGTGCTTTTGACATTGAATTAAAACATTTTTAATAAATTAACAAAATTCATAAAAAGTCAAGTAAAACTTGTGAAAACTAAAAGTATCCATAAATGAGGTTTTTTTTAATTTTTAATGTCAGTAAAATAGGAATAAAAAATTTTAAGGAGTGGAGGAATATTTGGAGAGAAATTTTCTGTTGTGGGATAATCTTTTTGTACACTGTGAAGATGTATCTGTTTTACCTCATCTGCCTAAGGTACCTTTTGATTGGTTTAATAAAGAGCTGAACAGCCAAAAGCTAGGCAGGAGAGGATAGGCAGGACTTCCGGGCAGAGATAAGAATTCTAAGAAAAACCTGAGAGGCAGGGATTTGCAGGTAAGACTCAAAGGAAATTGGACGTAAAGTGCTGAGGAAAAGTAATGAGCCACTTGGCAGAAAAAGATTAATATGAATGGATTAATTTAAGGTATAAGAGCTAGTTAGGAATAAGCCTAAGCTTCGGTCAAATGTTCATACTTAATAAGAAGTCTCCATATCATTATTTGGGAGCTGGTGGTCCAAAGAATGACCTGCTACAAATTTCTAGAATTGTTAAAAGATACTGTTCCACAACTGCAGAACTCCCAGTGAGCCCATGCAAGACTAGTGAGATGCATACCTGATGCATCGTGGAGAACCGTAGACAAAATCTTACAGTTCTTGAATCTATACACCTCAAAGTAGAAATCAGTTCACCTGATAGTCTGGAACACAGACAACACACATTTGGGCATTAAACAACATGGGTTCACTGTGTGCACGATGTGGGTAGGCACATTACCACAGTGGAGGTCAGAGGGAAACCCTGTGTGGTCAGTTCTCTCTTTCTACCTTTATGCAAGGTCTGGATCCTGACTCAGGTCACCAGGCTTGTGTGACAGTGCCTTTATGTTGGAGGGAGAAGCTGCTTGTTGGTTCCTGGCCACTTACTCCCAAAACAACCACACAGAAACTGTTTATTTAAATCACTGCTTGGCCCATTAGCTCTAGGTTCTCTGGTATAGGAGGTCCTTCTGTATTTGTCTTGCTTTCATTGGTTGAATAAAGAAACTGCCTTGGCCTTTTGATAGGGCAGCAATTAGGTAGCAATTAGGCGGAATAGACAGAACTGGATGCTGGGAAGAAGGGCAGACAGAGAGCTGCCATGGAGCCAGCCAACAGATCAGGCATGCTAAATCTTTCCTGGTAAGCCAGGACCTCATGGTGAAATACAGATTATTAGAAATGGGTTAAATCAAGATGTGAGAGTTAGCCAAGAAGAGGCTAGAAATAATGGGCCAGGCAGTGATTTAATTAATACAATTTCTGTGTGGTTATTTTGGGGGTTAAGCTAACTGGGCGTCAGGACGTGGCCTGTTCCACCTACTACACTTATCATTGGCTAACTCTTACATATTAATTTAACCCATTTCTATTAATCTGTGTATCGCCACATGGCTGTGGCTTACCAGCTAAAGTTCCAGTGTCTGTCTTCAGCAGGGCTACATGACTTCTGCCTGACTCCATCCTTCTTTCTCCCAGCATACAGCCTAACTTTTCCCACCTAGTTCTGTTCTGCCCTTGCCATAGACTCAAAGTAGTTCTTTATTCATTAATCAATCAAAGCAACACACAGACAGAAGGACCTCCCACACCATTTGCCCTTTTCTGTTTAAACAAAAAGGAAGGCTTTGACTTTAACGTAGTAAAATTACATATAACAAAACAGGTATCAAGCAAAAATTACAGTTACAATATTTATATTTACCTTATGTTTTATCATAACTAAGGAAAACTATATCTCTTCTTCAACTCCATCAAAAACTCCAGAAGGATATTATATTACCTAAGTAAACAAGAAGTGCATTGTAAGCAACTTTCAAAATTCTAAAATTGACAGAGAAATCTCACTGTCTGGACAGTCACCCAAAGTTCTTTTGTACCCTTGGAGCATCCATCTTCAGCCTACAGGCCCATAGTATGCAGCAGACTTTTCTATGAAGCAGGAAATTTCAAAGACAGTTCCACCTATATTGGCAGTTTGTCTGTCACATTTTTCTGTGTCCTGCAAAATGTCATACAGACTCTTTCATGAAGCAGGAACCACGAAGATTCATCTCACCTTTAGGCAAGCTTAGCAGTCATTTCTCTGCAGGTCCTGCATGTCCAGTTCATTGGCAGTTTGTCAAGCAGTCTAGGCAAGAGCAGTTTCTTGCCAAATGGTCAACCAACTCAATAAGGAGCCTCTTTGATGCCCCTCATCCTCTTGAAGTAGCTTGGTGCTGCCTGGAGCAGATGTGTCTCACTGTCATGAAAAGTCTTAAGGTTTTTGTTTTTAAGTCTTAAGTTCTTACACTTTTAAAATGGCATATTCTGATGGTCTCTGAAAGATTTAAAGAATACCTATCTATCTGAAATATATCTCTATACATCTAGGAAATCTAACTAACATGACTACAAGCTTGACTATTATAGATGATTATCTATTAACCTATATTTCTTAATTATACATTACATTTTAAAATGAGCTGCACACAATACCTTAATCAAGAGCAAAAATATACATATAACAAAATTGACCTTAAATTTGTATCAATAAATAAGATCTATACCAATGCAAATCTCTATAGCATCTCTCCCTTTAAATGTAAACAAACATTTATAGACAATATTTGGGAACATGAGCGTAGTTCTGTCCAAACTTCTTTCTGCTGTTTATTGGGCAAAGTTATGTTTTGGGGGTGTTCATGGCAACCTTTCAGGGGGTCTTGGTGCATCAAACCACATTAGCCTGGAATGAATCCACAGGTTCTCATCCTCTGTGGGAACAAAAGAAAAACCTCTTTTCCAAAGCAATACTATCCTTAGACACAAATTCTGAAGTCAATACCTTTATAATATACATGCTGGTTTAGCTTAGCAGCCCATACAATGAAATGTCTCTCTGTACTTAGCTCCTTCACAGTCAAAAAATTCAAAGAAAACACAATAATATACATAATCCAGATTCTCCGTGATTCATCTTTATGTGGCTTGTTTTTACCCGATAAGCCTTCTGATCATCCCCTAAGTTGATCTTCCTATAAACTTCTCTGTAATTCTGAGGATAGATGTGTCCCTGTTAATCAAAATATGCTGACCCACTCTTGGTGGGAGAAGTAGGTTTGTTCTCCAAACCTTAGCTGTGAAGTCCCTGGACAGGTTTGTATTTGGATGTGTCACCCCCTCAGTTTTATCAGCACATTGTACAGTGTAAAACTGTGCTAATAGATTGTCTTTTGTGTGTGTAGGATCCAAATGAAGATACAGAATGGAATGAAATATTAAGAAACTTTGGCATTCTCCCTCCAAAAGAAGAACCAAAGGATGAAATTGAGGAGATGGTGCTGCGCTTGCAGAAGGAAGCCATGGGTAGTGTGCATTTGGTGGGCTGCATGCAGGGGTAATGCAGTGAAGGCAGGAAAAATGCACTCCGTGACATGAAAGAGGGAACTAGATATAGTTTAATATAAACTCTGCCTGTCCTCTCAAAATTAGGAGAGTGCTACCTAAAATGTCTGATTTGTGTGTTGAAAAGCACATGCCAGTTAATAAAAGTGCACAGTGAGATTTCTTCTATCATGTGCCTCTACTTTGAAATTACCTTCTCTTTTGTTCATTCAATAAAGGATCTTATTCATTAATATTTCCATGTACTTGGAGGAAACCTAAATTTATGGGTTCTATTTAATTTTCCCATTTTTGCTTGCAAGTATCCTGTCAGTTCTATGAACTTTGAGGAGATCAAAAATGCTAATATTACAATTTTTGTAACATGTGACCATGTTTTAGCTGGTTGCTACAAGTTTGTTAAAGATATTGTTGATTTCTATTACCTAAGCTGTTAGGGTTATCAATTTTTCATTTGTTTGTTTTGTTTTGTAGAAGTTGATTATAAAGTAGAAATAATGTTCAGACCATTAGATGAACTGAATTTTTGTTTTAGTTAAACCATATGAGAAGATGAACCTTGCACAGTTGAAAGAAGCTGAGGATGAATTTGATGAAGAAGACATAAAAGCTATTGAAATATATAGGTACAGTATTGTGTTACTGTGGGATTGCTACTTGAGAAACTGTCTTGTTAAATCTCAGTAAGAACATGTTTTATACCATAACTTGATTTTCTCTTGCTCTTTCAAGATTCTGCCTTTGTCTTTTGACAATTTGACTCTGCTGTGTTGCTATGTGGGTATCTTTGGGTTTGTCCTATTTGAAGTGTATCTGATATATTGGTTTTTAGACTTGTGTCTTTAATTACATTGGCCATTAATTCTGAAAATGTTCTCTTTCCTTGTATCTTCTGCTTTTGGGCTCCCAAAATATTATGTTGAGCTGCTGGACAGTAGCCTGTAGGCCCTTTAGTCCTTGTTCACTTTCTTTGTTTCTTTTTTTCTTTTTTTTAAATCTATGCTTCTGGGTTAATAGTAGCAATAGTCCTACTGTTCGATTTTCTGATTCGTTCTTTTGTTTGCTTGGATTTGTGAAACCCTCTGGTATGGTCTTCATTTTAGTCCAGTTTCTTTTCAATTCTCTTGGAGTGTTGCACTTGTAATATAAAAGGTGTAAGATTTTTTTTTTCCTCATGGGCTTGAATATTTGAACATTTGGTCTCCATTTGGCAATAATGTTTGGAGAATTAGTGCAGCCTTAGTGGGAGGACTACATCACTCACCATGGGGAGGACTACATCACTCACCATGGGAAGGACTACAACACCGTGGGGAGGACTACATCACCATGGGAAAGACTACATCACCATGGGGAAGATTACATCACTCACCGTGGGGAGGACTACATCACTCACCATGGGAAGGACTACATCACCGTGGGGAAGATTACATCACTCACCATGGGGAGGACTACATCACCGTGGGGAAGATTACATCATTCACTGTGGGGAGGACTACATCACTCAGCATGGGAAGGAATACATCACTCACCATGGGGAGGACTACATCACTCACTGTGGGGAGGACTACATCACTCAGCATGGGAAGGAATACATCACTCACTGTGGGGAGGACTACATCACTCAGCATGGGAAGGAATACATCACTCAACGTGGGGAGCACTACATCACTCACTGTGGGGAGCACTACATCACTCACTGTGGGGTGGCTTTGAGAGTTTATGGCCTTGCCCTGCTTCTAGTTTGCTCTCTCTGCCTTTATGCTTGCAGTTGAGGGTGTGGTCTCACAACTTCTTGCTCTGGCTGCCATGCCTATGTGCCACCACACTTATGCACCATGATGGACTCTTGTCTCTCTGGAACCATAAGCCATTTGGAGATTATCTAAACTCTTCCTTCCATAAGTTGCCTTGGGCATTGTAGCTACTATGAATACCAAATATATGAACTTTGAAAATGCCATCAGAGAAATAAGTCAGAAAAGGCTGATAAGTAGAACAGATTGCTAGATGCCAGATCTTGGAATGAACAAGTAGGAGGTAACTGCAAATAGATACAGGATTTATTTGTGTCAATCAAAAAGTTCATTGGGGCTGGAGAGGTGGCTCAGTGTTTAAGAACACTGACTGATCTTCCAGAGGATCTGGTTTCCCAGCATGCACATGGAGGCCCACAACCCTCTCCAGTTTCAGGGGATCTAATCCCTTCTTTTGTCTTCCATGATCTTCCCTGAGTACCAGGAATGCAAGTGGTACACGGATATCCATGCAGGCAGAAGACCCATACACATAAATAAGTTAAAAATAAAATTTGAAAGTGTTTTGAATTGTATCATGGTAATGGACCCTTAACATTTTGATCCATCCCCGCTAGTCCCCCGAGCAGCCCTTTCTCAGGCAGTGACTGTGACCTGGGCACTCTAGGACCAGATCACCTTAGGATCCTGAACCTCCTCCCATGTGAGTCAGGGATCTGTGTGGAAGACGCCACAGGACACTTTAGGACTGAGAGCCAAGATGGATACACCACTCTCACGTCTCTCTGTTACCATCCACTCTCACACAGAAGCTGGAAAGTGTGATTTTCCTGCAAGCCACTGAAGAGGAATCTATAATGATAATTAGGTTCTAGCAAAGCCTCGAGTTAATATAAAGAAATGAAAAATATCTTATTCATGAAATTAGAGACAAAAATGCCATCTGGTAGGTAACCAGCTATGAAATAGCCAGTGAATCGAATCCAGAGACTCCTGTAGCTAAAAGGGAGAAGAAAGTCTAAATGTCACCGTGAATGTATCTGCAGTCTATTTTTGTGGCAGATACACTAGACTGTCTTCCTTGACATGCGTTCCTTTCTCTGGATGCATGTTACTGTAGCACAGAAGCTAGGAGCTAAAGCTACTTTTTTTCCCAAACTCCATTGCAACAAGGATAGCAAATGTGTTTCAGGTTCTGCTAACACACTCACAGGATATTTGAGTTCAAAGCTAAATTAATGGAGAAAGCAGTGGGGAAAAAAAAAGCCTACAGCATTCACTTAAGTGGTCTGAACCTAGAATTTGCGTCATAATTCTGGAACCTTTGTTCTGGCAGCAATTTCTCATCCTCAGATTGTTGCTAGGGAGACTGCTTCCTAGTGCCAGCGGTTGTTATTGTGCCTCTCTGAGTCTCAGAGTAATGTAATATGTGGGCCAACAACTGGAATCCAGATTCCCCAGTTTCTGGATTGCGGCAAAGATGCCTTGGCAGACCAGTTTTGCTGTGTTGTCCTGGGAGTCATTCCTGGTTGCTCAGCCTAGAGCCTGCTCTTTCCGCCTTTTCAGAAAGTCTGCAAAGCACTTAATTTCCCAGATTAAGTTCCTTTCTGCTTAAAATAGCTGGAGGGTTTTCTGTCTATGTACACAAGTCACAGTTGATTTGATTGCTAAGAGAAAGCTGCAGGCCACTCAACAGTGTCTTCCTGGTGGCAGGATTAACCCGTGTTAACCTTTCCAGTGAACTAGAGAGGGAAAATGAGTGGGAAGAGAGAAGCTGATAGTTGTGCCACTAAGAAGGTGCCTAGTGGTAGACCTCACTCTGCATTATTCTCTTTGGATTTCATTGTGTTTGACTCCATTGTTACGTAAAGTGAGTCTTCATCTGGCATGCTTCACATATGAAACCAGGCCAATGTGTTCCAAAGTGTGTGCAGGAGTTTTTGTTGACTTTGCTACAAATATGATCAGGAGGTGGGTGCCACTGAACAGTTACCATTCTCGGGGGAAAAGGGGGGCATTCTCTGGCACATGGTCCCACAAAAGGAAACACCTGAATAGGTCAGGATCAAAAGCAGCAAGGGAAAAATCTCTGACACAGCCTTCGTTGTGGTTTCTGTGGGAAAGAACATGCAAGGCGGGGTAAAGAGGCTTATGATTGGCTAGTTTGAATCATTTTGGTGGGCTCTGGGTTAGGTCTGTTGTTAGTTATCTGGTACCAGGTTCTGGGATGACTAGGGCAGGGAGCCTTGTAAGAAAAAAAAAAACAACCACAGAAAAAAAGATGATTGAAACCAGGCATGGTGGTGTATGCCCAAAGTCCCAGACACTTGGGAGCTGAGTTGGGAGGACAGTCTGAGCCCAGGAGTGTGAAATCAGTCTCAGGGACATAGCCAATCCTGCCTCAAAAACTAAGAGAACATAAAAAAAAAAAATGACCAAGGATTTGCTTTCGGAGTTGGCTGGCTTGCATTTGAAGAATGTGCTGTTTGGCAAGTGTTTGTTCCTTCTCAGAACCAGCCAGTTCTGAAATGAGTATTCCTTAAAGGATTAGCAAAGTTCTAGATGCCAGAACATCAAGAATGCAGGAAATGAGGAGCACTGAGATGACTTAGTGGGCAGAGGTGCCTTCTGCCAAGCCCCATGACCTGAATTTGTCCCCTGGAACCCACCTGCTGGAAGGAAAGAATCAACTCCTGCAAGATGTTCTCTGTTCTTTACGCATGTGCAATAGCATGCACAGGTATGCACATGTACCCATGTTCATATGCACACAGGCACACAAATGCATATATGCATATGCTAAAGTGTTCAGTCCCCAGAACCCCCATCAGATGGCTCACAACTGCCTGTAACTCCACTGTCAGGGAATCCAAAGCCTTTTTGTCTCCTTAGGTGCATGCAAGCACCTGGAACAAATAAACTCATAGACAGACAGACAGACAGAAAGACACACACACACACACACACATACACAAAGAGAGAGAGATACAGACAGACAGACAGACAGACAGACTGACTGACTGACAGACTGAGAGACAAGAGAGATAAATAATAAATAAATACATAATAAGAGAAATGATACTCATCTAACATTTTTGTTTCAACTAGAGAAAAACGATTACAGGAATGGAAAGCACTTAAGAAGAAACAAAAATTTGGGGAATTGAGAGAAATTTCTGGGAATCAGTATGTGAATGAAGTTACAAATGCAGAAAAGGATTTGTGGGTTGTAATTCATCTGTACAGATCAAGGTAACTATTACCGCAGTATTTCAGACTATTGGTGCCATGATGCTTTAAAAACGCTCCTAGCTTTAGGGTCTGTGATGCCTACGATGAGGAGTATTAAAGAGAAAGGAACACATATTACACATGAATACATTATAGAATTTTTAACTTTAGGGATTAAATTAAGTATACTAAAATATTTTCATTTCCAATCTGAAGAATACCACATTTGTTAGAAAAGAGGTGAGTGTTTGGTAACTAAGCCTCCTATATATCCCCCCCAACACCCCACTAAGCTGACCTCAAACTCAGCCAAGGATGGCCTTTAACTACTGAGCCTTCTCCCACTCCCAACATTCTGAAATGAGTGGGGACCCAGCCCAGGACTTCATGCGTGTTAGACAAGCACCAGCAGAGCTCCATTCCCAGGATCTTGTATGCTTAGGAGTCTTGCAACTGTGGGCTTTCTAAATCTGTAAATCTTGATGGTTTCCTGCCCCCCCCTCCAAATTTCCTTAGCTTCCTGAGTCTTGTGGTTCTCCAGTTTCCCTCCCTCCAGGGGGAAATGTTTCAACCCTGAGGAAACAACTACACAGCAAGTTCTCATCCTGGTGTTGGCATCGGAAAAGAAAAAAAGTTTCTTAGGTTGGGAAAGTAGACAGACTTGAGTGAGGTATTTTAGATGAACTGTGCAATATAAACAAAAGTTCAGAAGTCCAAAGTATCACAATACTTCCAGAGTTTGGAGTATTAGATCTGCCTCAGTCATACAGTGTGATGTAGTATCAGACAGACTACTATGCTGGACAGGAAAGCAGTGTCCACATTATGAAGACCTCTGAAAGGACATGAAGGAGTTCAAATTCTATGCCAGTGAGGAGGAGCCACTGGAGTTTCCTGAGCTTGGGCAATGTGGGCAATCTGATTTATTTCCATGAGTGTTTTATGATGACCCTTCCAAGAGGGGTATATCACAACACTTCCTGAGGGTTCTATGATGACAGTTCCATGAGGGCTATATGATGACGGTTTCATGAAGGTTATATGATGACAGTCCCATGAAGGTTATATGATGACGGTTTCATGAGTGTTCTATGATGACCCTTCCATGAGTGTTCTATGATGACACTTCCATGTTGTGTTCTCTTTGTAAGTAGGGCCAAAGATAGATATGAGTAACATATCTTATGGTAACTTAATGTAGCTCAGATAAGGAGCCAGTGACGTGATGGCCAATGAGAGGAGATAGCAATTTAAAAAGGAGATAGAGTTGATATAACTTGATACTGAATAGGCATTATATTTTGGTCTAAGCCAATTTAAGAAATATCAAAAAAATATCAGTTTGTTTTCCCCCCTTTTGAGCATGGAGTTGGATAAAGAAGAGAAATGACATCTACTAACTGCTTGGAGAAACATTTAAATTTAACGTGGAGACAGAAGAGGGAAGTCAGAGAGGTCAAAAGGAAGTTAACAGAACATGGCATTACAGAAACCAAAAGAGAGCATCCCAAGAACAGAGGCGACAGAAATGCAGAAGGGCAGATTTTGTTGTTAGTTTTACGCACACACACACATACACACACACACACACACACACACACACACACACACACACCTTTTCATCTTGGTTATGACTACAAGGAAAGAAAATGGTTATTAGAAAGGGATCTGAAGTTATGAGGTTTTCTTTAAAAAAAAAACAAGATTTTGAGCTTTTATATGTTTATGTGAAGTGGAGAAATTCCTTGGAGAAGGGAAAGTGAGAACATAGGAGAGAGAAACGGAATAAAACCAAGGAGTGTGGAAGAAAGTGGAGTTGTGTGGGCGTAGGGTGGCAGGAAGTCAGCCCTGAGCTCACATGCTCAGCTCAGAGTGGGAGACTAGGAGGAAGGGATGGATGGAAGAGTGTGTGGGGCGGGACTTCTGCGATGAATGGAGCAGGAAGAATGGGAAGTTTGGGATTCTGATTTCAATTAAGCTTTAAATCTTAGATGAAAAATAATTCTGGACACCAGCATCCAGGATGTGGAAGACTGTGGGTGAAGTTTCTTAGAAAGCCAAAGGAGTCTGAGATAACACACTCTGGATGTGAGCCCCTGTGCAATTGGAGTGAAAGAGCTGGATCTCTTCCTTCAGCTCAGGACTGCTCCAGATTCCCTACACATGCCTGTTGTTTGTTTGTGTTCCCATTTCTTCCACCCAGGGTGCTAAGTGATTAAAGAAATGCTAAGTAGAATGTAATTCACTTAAATTAGGATGCCATTTCCCAGGGTACCAGCATCCTTCCTAGCGTACAAATATGCATTTATATAAGAGGTAAATTTCTATTTTTGCCATAGATATTCCCTTACTTTACTAGACTAAGGGGAGCAATCTGCATTTGAAATACTCTGAATACATTCTTTTATACACTCTCTTTTTCAGCGTCCCCATGTGCTTGTTGGTTAACCAGCATCTTAGCCTCCTAGCAAGAAAGTTCCCAGAAACTAAATTCCTTAAAGCCATCGTGAATAGCTGCATTGAACACTACCATGACAACTGTTTGCCAACAATTTTTGTTTATAAAAATGGTCAGATAGAAGGCAAATTCATTGGAATTATAGAATGTGGAGGGATAAATCTCAAGCTAGAAGGTAATGTTATTTTTTAATGTTTATAAAGTAACAACTAAAAAGCTCTCCAGAGGAACAAGTATGAAAGCTTATTTCTTTGAAACAAAATTTCTACCTTTATTTTCTTCTCTTTTTAAGTTTTTAAAAATTATTTTAGCATGTATGTGTTTACCTGTGTGTGTGTGTGTATGTGTGTGCGCACACACGCGCGTGTGTGTCCCTGTGCCAGTGTGCATGTCTGGTGCACATGGAAGCTAGAAACAGGTGTTGCATTCCCTGGAACTGGAGTTACAGGCATTCATGATCTGCCACGTGGGGCTGGGATCTGTCTCCAGCCCCCATTCAGTTCCCTTTTAAAATACCTCCAGATCAGGTTTCCTGTTGGCATGTTTAGAATATCATAATACTTTTTGCCTAAAATTCTTAATGTGTCTGTCTAAAATAACTTTTAAAATGCAAATCATCTCGTTTAGAATCCAGTCCACCTTCTCACCTCTGTTTCTTAATTGTGGGTAGTGCCTGCCTTAGTCGGGCTGTGCTTAGTCACTGGAGACCTCAGTGAGCTTTGTGCTCACACTTTCTTCCTATAGTCTCTACCTTTACCTAAATTCCTCACCTTTATCCTTCCAGTCCAAACCCTGTTCCTAAGGTTCTCCTCGTTTCCATTTATCCTACCATGAGTTCCTGGGCTGATTAAGCGTCTTTCTGTTTTGTGAAGCTGAAATTCTTTAGCATCATCGCGTTAGATTATGCCGTTCAGTGACACTGATATTCACATTGCTGTGTTGCTGTAACCTGCATCCTTATCCACAGCTCTTACCATCTCGTATGGTGAAACTCTGGACCCATTAGACAGCAACCTTCCATTACCCTCTCTCCCACCTCTGGAAGCCACCACTATGCTTTCTGTCTTTACGAAATTGATGATTTTAGACACATCATGAAGTAGGATAATACATTTCTCTTTTTTCTTTTGTTCCTGATATCACTCAGCATTACATTATCAAAATTTATCCTTCGGTTTCCTTTCTGAAGTCTGAACAGTGCCCCAGTGTCTAACAGGCCCCACTGCAGGTGTACTTCCTTCTTCAGTCGACACGGACACAGCTTTTGCCTTTTGATTGTCATGAATGATGCTGTGAAAACATGGATATACAAGTCATCTCTTCAACATTTTTGGAAATAAACCCAGAATTATATTGCTAGGTCATATGGCTATTCTGTATTTATGTTTTGAGGGACTGGGTCATTTACTTGTACTTTAGCCAGAATGTGTATGTGAGCATACGTATATGTATTTTGGTGCGTGCACACACAGAGAAATTAAGGAATGGTCGTATTTAAAATTGAAACTATTCAGTAAATCTCAGTATAACATCCTCAACCTTGTTTTTTAAGCTTAACAATAATTTTCCAAACTTCTTTCTTTTATATCTGATTTAATAACTTTAAATATTATCATTCTCTCATTAAATACTCCTTAATTTATGTGCTTGTCACTTCCTTTCTGAGAGAAAGTGAGCTGATTGCCATCTTCTAATGACAATTTTTCTGTCATCTTTGTGCCATTTGTGAAAAATCTCTTTGTCTTTTCCACTTTTTAACTGCACTAGGAAGGTACCTGTGATGGCGTTGTCAACTTGATAAAACTTAGAATCACCCAAGAGGTGGACTTTGGGCTGGCTAATGGGGAATTACCTTTATCATGTTAAGTAAGGTGGGGAGCCCCATCTGCCGTGGGTGGTACCACTCCCTAGACAGAGGGTGCTGCAGTAGGAGTGGAGAAAGCCCGCTGAGCATGTATGCATGTATTCACTGCTCTCCCCTGATTGCAGACATAATGGACTATAACTTGGAACTGTGAGCTAATAGACCCTTTCTCCCTTAAGTTTCTTTTGCCAGAGTGTTTTTATCATAGCAACAGGAAAAGAAACTAAGGCTCTACCAATGATGCTGTTGATTTCTCCTTTTATCAGCCCTGTAAGAGAGTTCTCATTACCCACATCCCTATCAGGTCTTAGAATTGTTTTGCTGTTGTGGTTTTGTCAAGCTGACAGATAGACAATGTTATCTTTTGGGGTTTGGCAATACTGGGAATTGAACCCACGGCAGGGCCTATGCACACTAGACAGTGCTCTACCCTCAGCTATGATATCACTACAGATATCCTGTCACTCTTTAAATCTGGAATACTACTGGGTTAGCATTCTTTCGTAGATGTTGGTCATTTGGTGTCTTCCCTTTGCTTTGCTCATTTTTCAGTGTGTTCTTTCAGTGGATTGCAGAAGTCTGTGACGTTCTGCCCACTGCTTCTATGGTGTCGCACACAGGTTCTTGGCAGCTCGCCACTTCAAATTTCCTTTCTCTGAGTACATGTATTATCTGTGATTGAGCCCAACTCTCCACCACTGAGCTACACTTCCAGGCCAACACTGCTTCTTTCTTTTTTCTTGATACAGAGTCTGGCTTCCAACTCTTGAACTCAAACAATCTTCCTTTCGCATCTCAAGTAGCCAAGGCTCTAGGTTTGCATACCTGGGTCTAGTTTCATTTTATTGTCAGGCAAAAATTGTATTGACACAGTTAAACTTACTAATCTTTTTTTAAAAATTTACCAGTCTTTTTAAATTATACTTACCATGCTTCCCTTTAAAAGCCATTATTTATATTTTTAAGATGAAAAAGAAAAAGATAGCCCCCTATATTTTCTTTTAATAGTTTATTTTTATTTTTGGTTAGGTCTTAAATAACATTGTAATGAAGTATTACAAAGAATAAATCTAAGTTTTTTCTGTTGCCCTAATGCCATTTACTGAAACTTTATTTCCCACTGTTTTTAAACTACAAAGTATGTAAAATATGAACTTTTACAATCTTAGTCATTTTCCTTATCTTATTCTACACATTTCTTTTTGAGGTGGGATCTTCCCAGTTGGCCCTGAACTTGTAGTCTTCCTGCTTCAGCATCCCTGGCTGCAGAAGCACAGACGGGTGCATCCCGCCTTGCAACTTCCGTTCTTTTTGAGGCCAGATGGACAGTCAGGGTCCTTCTGTCTTTAATCTGTAATAAATGCTGCTACCAAGAAAGCCAGTGTGCAGACACCTGCTGCAGTTCCTGTCTCCATCCATCTGCCAATACCCAGAACTGCAATTGCCAGATCATACAGTAATTCATAAGTTATTTTAGGAATTGCCGTACAGTTTTTTGTAGCTGTTATACCACATCACACTCTACCCAAGAGCAGTCAAGGCTCCCACGTTCTCTCTGACCCTTTCAGCACTGGTTAGTTTTTGTTTTTGAAAATAACTATCCTGGTACATGGGATGGGGTGTTTTCTGTTTCTGCTGTAATTTTTACATGCCCCAATTTATTTTTGAGGTCTCTACTGTATTTTTTTTAATCCTTGTATTAATAGAACACTGAAGTTAGTGTTGTGTTTTGGTAATTTATATTTTTTAAAAAAATATTCTCCCATTAACTGTCTAAATTATTTTCAGGTATATTGGTGTGTGTTTCTTCCCAATAGGCCATTATTTTTTAAATATTGAGTTTTGATCTTTATGAACTACTCAGTTATTCACCCTGTACCAGAGCTTTGTTTAGTTAGGGATTTTACTTTGTGCATGCCCATCTGATGCCCAAGGAATGACAGTATCATGTCAGTTTGGTTATGACCCATATATATTCCTTGTTACTTGACTTCTTCCTTATCTTGTAAGCATTTCTACACAGTCCTCAGCTACTGACTGTTCTTAGTTAGGGTTTCTGTTCCTGTGAAGAGACACCACGACCACTGCAGCTCTATAAAGAAAAACATTTAATGGTCTGGCTTCACAGTGGCAGGGACTCAGTCCATTATCAAAATAGTAGGACATAGTGGTGTGCAGGCAGATATGGTGCTAGAGTTGAGACTCCCACATGTTGATCAGCAGGCAACAGGAAATGAACTGAGTGTCACAGTGAGGGAAGCCTGAGCAAAGGAGACGGCAGAGCCCACCCCCACAGTGATGTACTTCTTTCAACAAGGCTGTCCCTCCTAATAGTGCCATTCCCTTTGTGGGCTACCACATGCTCCAAAGATCCAATTTTGATTTTCCTGGTCATCTCCACCACTTTTGTCTTCCTATTTTTACCAAGATCTTTTCTTTATATCCCTTCTTTGGGTGGAATTTGTGACAGTTCTGCTTCAGCTTCCCAGATGCTGGGATTACAGCACAAACCACAACATCTAACTTATTAGCTTCTTGGTATACACTTTTGACCTTCTTATTTTTAGTTATTTTAAGATGAACATTTTACCCATTTCCCCTGTTAAGGATAACTTTACCCAATGTAATTCTGATTGTGTAACACTTTATCATTCAGGTTTAAATGATCTTCACTTCCACACTATTAATTTTTACATTTGGTCTATTGTGTGTGTGTGTGTGTGTGTGTGTGTGTGTGTGTGTGTGTGTGTGTAATGGCATGCCATAGTGTGTATGTTGTGTGTATGTGTGTGTATACTGTCATGGCACAGTGTGATTGGTGTGTGTGTGTACTGGAACGCTATAATTACATGGTGTGTGTGTATATATATACTGGCATGCCATAGTGTGCAGGTTGTGTATGTATACTGGCATAGCATAGTGTGACTAGTGTGTATGTGTGTATACTGGCATGCCATAGTGTGCATGGTGTGTGTGTGTGTGTGTGTGTGTGTATGTGTGTGTGTGTGTGTGTGTGTGTAACAGCATGCAATATGTGCACGTGGTCAGAGGATAACATTAGAAGTCAGTCCTTCATCATGTGCATCTGAGGGATCAATCTCGGGTTGTCTGTCAGACTTGGTGGCAAGCTCCTTTATCTGGTGAACCCTCTCACCATCCTCAGTTTCCATGCTAATTTTATCAAGGTCAACTTCTGTTTCATGTAGATGAGAAATTTATCTCTATTTTCCCCAAAATTTTTATCCAGTTTAATGCTGGGTTTTTATCTATTGTAGAACTTGAATGGAAACTATCAGAAGTTGGTGCAATACAGACTGACTTGGAAGAAAACCCCAAAAAAGGCATTGCAGATATGATGGTGTCTTCAATTAGAAACATTTCCATTCATGACAGTGACAGCTCCAACAGTGATAATGATGCCAAGTAGAACTAGTTAATAAATAGCTTCAATGTATATGTATTGAATGCTTTATTTTCTATTGACTTTATAATCAGATAAAAATGTATAAACCTTATTTTTATTTTTATTTAAGAATTAGAGCCTAAATGGCGAGTGAAAATTTTTCAGGTACTTAAGAATATTGTCTCTTGAAAATACGAACTTTTACTCCTTAGTATTTTTCTGTGACTTACTTTTGTCTGACACCTGTTGAACAAAACCAGCAAATACCTTAAGTCTTTTGTGTTGCAGAATCACTTCCAAAAAGACCCATGGAAGAAAATAAATTTAACTTTATAAATAAAATTAATACATTTTGTATGTATGCATTCATGTATGTATAGGTATACATGCCTACGAATGTGCATGTGGAGGTTAGAGGTTGATTTTGGGTATCTTCCTTAATGGTTCTCCTCTTAATTTCTGTGATAGGGGCCCTCATAGCAAAGCAGGACTGGCTGAGCAAGGAGCGCACTCCCTTGTCCCCATCCTTGGGTCCTTGCATTCTGCTTCCCAATACAGCATTGCTTTAATGTGGGTACTGAGGACCGGGACTAGGGTTCACGTTTGAAGTTTACCTGGGAGCCACCTCTATAGACTCTTAAGTTGATACATTTTAGAGTCTATTTTCTAGGAAAATCTTATCAAAGAAATGGCTACCTAGTTATAGCCATTTAATTCCCAAATTCCTTAAGAAATGGATGGATTAGTTCTTGTTCAGGATACCTCAATCTTGGGATGAAAGGAAGAGCCACACTATCACAGAGTCCAATGCAGCTCTTGCGCTAGCCGATGCACGTAAGCATGAGTGTCAGTTCTCCTTCCAGGGAACCACGTCTAAAGCATCTTCACAATGTCGTCTTTTCCTTTCAATTTAATTTTTTTTATCTCTGTTGGTGTTTTGCCCACATGTTACTCTGCACGTCACCCATGCCTGGTGCTCAGAGAGGCCAGAAAGGGCATCAAATCCCCTGGAATTGGACTTACAGTGAGCTGCCATGTTGGTGGTGAAAACTGAACCTAGGTCCTTTGAAAGAGCAGCTAGTGATCTTAACCACTAAATCGTTCCTCTATCGCTCTTTCTTTTTCTTTTTTTTATAAAAAATAGTAGCTGATTATCTCTTTTTAGGTGTTGAAATTAACAGTTAAAATTAGCTAAAATAAAAGGTAAACTTTTTGCATGCAAAATCTAAGGTTCACGTTGAGTTTTTGGGTTTTTACCACTGAATAGTACTCTATTGCATTAATGTAACACTCTTTATTTATCTATTCTTCAGTTGAGGGGCATCTAGGTTGTTTCCAGGTTCAAGTTATTACAAATAATGTTGCTATGAACATAGTTGAACAAATCTCCTTATAGTGTGATTGAGCATCTTTTGGCTATATACCCAAGAGTGGTATTGCTGGATCCTGAGGTAGGTTGATTCCCAATTTTCTGAGAAACTGCCATACTGATTTTCATAGTGGTCATAGAAGTTTGCATTCCCACCAGTAATGAAGGAGTGTTCACTTACTACACATCCTCTCCAGCATAAGCTATTATTGGTGTTTTTGATCTTAGCCATTTTGACAGGTATAGGATGAGTAATTTTGATTTGCATCCTTGATGGCTAAGGATGTTGAACATTTCCTTAAGTGTCTTTCAACCATTTGAGATTCTTCTGTTGAGAATTCTCTGTTTAGATTGGATTATTTGGAATTTTGATGTCTAATTTCTTGAGTTCTTTATATATTTTGGAGATTAGTCCTTTGTCTGTGTGGGGTTGGTGAAGATCTTTTCTCATTCAGTAGGCTGCCTTTTTGTCTTAATGACTGTGTCCTTTGCTTTACAGAAGCTTCTCAGTTTCAGGAGGTCTCATTTATTTATTTTTGCTCTGAGTGTCTGTGCTATTGGTGTTATATTTAGGAAGTGGTCTCCTGTAGAGTGAGCTGCTGGCAGGCCTGCTTTTCGTCCCGCCTGGCTCCCACACTGCTAGCTTTACACCCGAAATAACAACACACAAACTGTATTCATTTAAACACTGCCTGGCCCATTAGTTCCAGCCTCTTATTATCGAATTCTCACATCTTCATTAACCCATTTCTAATAATCTGTGTAGCACCACGAAGTGGTGTCTTACCAGGAAAGATTCAGCATGTCTGACCTGGTGGCTGGCTTCATGGTGACTGTCCCAGAGAGGAGAGGCATGTCGATTGACTAACTTCCCTTTTTCCCAGCATTCTGTTTTGTCTACTCCACCTATTTAAATCCTGCCCTATCAAAAAGCCAAGGCAGTTTCTTTATTAACCAATGAGAGTCCTCCATCAGTCTCCTGTGCCTGTGCATTGTTGGCTACTTCCCACTTTCTCTTCTATCAGGTCCAGAAATTTGCTTGCAAATGGATGGAACTAGAAAAAAAACATCATAAGTGATGGAACCCAGACCCAGAAAGATGAACATGGTATATCCTCATTCATAAGTGGATACTAGCTGAAAAGCAAAGGATTCTGAGCCTATAGTCCACGACCCTAGAGAAGCTAAGTAACAAGATGAACCCTAAGAGAAAAATATATAGATCCATCTGGGAAGGGGAAATAGACAAGATCTCCTGACAAAATTGGGTGCATGGGGGTGGGAGAAGAAGGGAGAGCAGAAGGGGAGGAAGAAGAGAGAAGGGAGGGGGGAGGAGAACTTGAAGGAACAAGATAGTTGAGATGGGGGAAGGACAGAGATGGAAAGCAAGGAAAGAGATATCTTGATTGAGGGAGCCATTATGGGACTAGCAAGAAATCTGGCTCTAGAAAAATTCCCTGGAATCTACAAGGATGACCCTAGCTAAGACCCTACACAGTTGTGGAGAGGGTGCCTGAACTGGCCTTGCCTTGTAGTCAGATTGATGACTATCTTAAATGTCACCATAGAACCTTCATCCAGCAATCGATAGAAATAGAGGCAGAGACCCACAGCAGAGCACTGGGCTGAGCTCCCAAAGTCCAGTCGAAGTATGAGAGGAGTGAGAATATGAGCAAAGAGGTCAAGACCATGATGGGTACACCCAGTGAAACAGTCTACCTGAGCTAATGGGAGCTCACCAACTCCAGCCAGACAGGGAAGGAACCAGCATAAAACCAAACTAGACCCTCTGAATGTGGGTAACATGTGTATGGCTGGGGTAGACTGGCAGTGGCACCAGGATTTATCCGTACTGTTTGTACTGGCTTTTTGGGAACCTTTTCTCTTTGGATAGATACCTTGCTCAGTCTAGATATAGTAAGGAGGGCCTTGGACCTTCCCCAAAGCAATGTGCCTTACCCTCTCTGAGGTGTGGATGGGGGTGGGGAAGGAAGGTGGAGAGGATGGGAGCAGGGGAAGGAGTGGAAACTGAGATTGGTATGTAAAATGAAAAAAGATAGTTTGTTTTCTTTTTTAATAAAATAAAATAATAAAAAGATAAAAAATTTCCTTCTTAACTCTGATCCACCCAGTAATAAGGGTTTTTACATAGACACAGTTCTGAAGACCAACATTTGTAATATATTAGAACAGGATGATTGTATGTGATTCTAGCCTCTCCCTTCCACATGATGTACACACACATTCTTTCAGCAGAGATTCATTCTTATGATATCATAAGCCTCTACCATGACATAAACACCCTTTGTCATTTCAGTAGCATATAGGTATTTGTCAGTCTGTGAAAAAACTGATATGTCATATTCTTCACTATATTGAATGATTTGATAGGGCAGAAACTTGACAGTTTTTAATTGCCCAATACTCAATAATTGTGACTTTAATTTTAGCCATCCCTGACAACTGTGTGCTATTGAAATCTGCTCCTCTACTTAGAGTATCTTATTCAACTTTCCTCCTGTTGTTATGGGCATTTCCAAGAAACTTGTTAAAAGTACATGATCTCTGGCCCTATTCAAACTAACTGGGCTGAATTTTGACTTTCATGAGATGCCTAGGTGATTGGCATGTGCATTAAAGTTCCAGGAGCACTATGCAGCAAGCCCCTTAAAGCTTGAACGTGGTAGCCTCTCCCCACACTGGGTTATTAGATCACCCAAGTTGAAACTCCAGCTTCGGTTCCAAGTCAGAACTGAATTCAAGGAACCCTGAAGACGGAGGAGCCTTCTTTAAGATAGGATCTAGCTATGTAGCCAAGACTGGTCTCAAATGGGGTTGTGTTTTAGCCTGTTTTTTTTTCCTTCCCTCCCTTTGTTTATCTCCAAGAACTTAAAATCCATATTGCACCCAAATACTTGTTCTTTAATGAGTCATGTTGACTTTAAGAAACTGGGTCAACCTTTTATGGCACGGTCTCATGCTCAGCATGGACACAGATCAGGTTTAGCCCCATTCCGCTGATCTCTTAGTACTGTTCACCCCCACCCCCAGAAGTATTCCTAGGCTTCTTGATGTTAGAACTTCCTTTTTCTGTAGGTGTCAAAATGGTTCAAGCCCAGTCAGTACTTGCAGCCAATCAAATCATGAGAAATATCATACCCTGGCCTTTTTAAATGGTGGGGATGTATGCTTTGATTTAGTTCAACCCATCTCTGGTCAGTGGTTTCTCTTCAAGTCTCTTTCTTCCTGTTTGGTAAGTATTGATGATACTGATAAATCTTGTTGGGACGAATTGAGTCCTGGCCTTCAGCTGCTCTTCCCTGCTAGAGCCTTCTAATTGAAGTTACTAAAAGCTGTGCTTTACCTAGAGGATCAGAGGATGAGATTTTCACCTGTTGGCCATTGACTGCCGGGTATTTAAGCCTCCATGGTGCTATTAAAGAAGGGCTTTTGTACCAGCGATTGGAGGTCCGTGTGTCGGTCTGTCTCTGCGTGTGTTTCCTCAACCTCCAGCCCCTTGCCCGAAGCTCGGGAACTGGATTCTAGCCCATAGAGCACAGATGGGGGGGGGGGGGGGGCACAGTGCGTGGCATCCTGGCCTTATCAAATGGTGGGGATGTATGCTTTGATTTAGTTCAGCCCATCTCTGGTCAGTGGTTTCTCTTCAAGTCTCTTACTGTTTGGTAAGTATTGATGATATTGATAAATCTCCCTTTAGACTTTCAACCTTTAGAGACACCTTCAATTTGACGCTATTAAAGCCTTTAGTCACTTAACATGGAAGGAAAAGGGGAGTAAAGAAAAAGACAGTACTCAGTAGGAACTCAAGATGTGGCTTCAGGGGTAGACATGAATACAGAGGTAAAGAACACAAGTCTGAGGGCAGCCTGGGCTACAAACATTATTGAGACTTGTCTTAATAAGAGCCAATAGCTGGAGATGGAGTTGAGGGGTGGAGCGCTTTGATCTTAGCGCAAACACATACACACACACACACACACACAAACACACGCATGCGAGTACGCATGCACAGAAGGAAGAGCAACGTGGCTTCAGTGAATGACGCTCTTGGGTATTTTTGTTTGTTTGTTTTTTGTTTGTTTGTTTTTTGAGGCAGGGTTTCTCTGGAGCCTGTCCTGTAACCAACTCTTGTAGACTAGGCTGGCCTCAAACTCACAGAGATCTGTCTTCCTTCTGAGTGCTGGGATTAAAGGCGTGCGCCACCACTGCCTGGCGGGTACTCTTTTTAAGTGCTGTGTGTGAGTGTGAAGTTAGAGATGGCCATGGAAGATCCACTTTCCACTACTTTTGATCATAGCTGAAGGGGCAGGTTTCTAGCATCAAATACTGGTAGTTATTTAGGGAATGAGATACTAGACGCTCTGTTCCCTCCTTTGAACTTCACTTAGCATCATATACTGATGGCAGCATCCTGTTAAAGTGTGACACATAATACACAGGTGGTAGCTTTCTCGTTACTGTCACATCTTCTTACAGACAGTAACTCATCTAATCCTGTGTTGAATGCTCCTACACAGGTGACAGCCTTACCTGTTTACAGTGCCACACATTCTTACACAGGTGGTAACTTCAGTATAGTCTCATGTTCTTATACAGATAATCCTGTAAGAGTGTTCCACATTCTTCAGGATTCTCAAATACTAGGACAACAGTACTAGTCACATGATCTTCCCCAGTGAATTCCAGTTTATCCATCCTTTACACTTTTATATACATATCTAGAGCTACTTCTTGACAATCTGCCTCCAGTCATAGTCAGGGGTATAAAAAAATCTAGCATCTCTAATCTTATTCACTCAATTCACTTCAGATATTGAAATAAATGCTATAAATAAAGCATGTGGTTCCTTTTGAAGTATATCATCTGGTAGGGGAGATGGTTAGCAAGACATTGAACATTAAACAAATCCATACGCTACTCGGAAGTGTTATTGGGGAAAGAGTAAGTAGAGCAGTTGTGGGCACTGTGCAGGTGGAAGAAGAGTGGGGATCCTTTAATATACCAAGCCCTTTTGACACATGAAAGTGGAGGAGGCAGGCTTAAGAATAGGCACAGCAGAAAGCAGGAAAGTCAAAGCCTGAAAGTGGGTGGTGATTAGCAAGGAATTGAAAAGATGTTTCTGGAATGTCACAAGAGCAAATGGTAGGCCATGAGGCTGGAAGGGCAGGCATGGGGCAGATCAAATAAGGGATTGTGACCATGGTTAAGCATTTGGATGAGCTGCAAATAGATGTTTTAGAAGGAATACAATGTGATTTCTCTCACACTTTTTTTTAAGCAGGGTCCTGCTAGGTAGCCTAGGTTAACCTTGAACTCACCATTCTTCTGTCTTGGTGTCCCTGGTGCTAGGATTACAAGTATGTACCACTATTAAGCACTCACAATTTCAAAAGAATATTTCTGTTTGTGGGGCATACTTGAGACACCCAAGAAAAGACATCAGGTCGGTAGCTGGACATGTGCATGAAAACTGATAAAATGGAAGCTGTAGGCAGAATGCCGAGTCAGTGGAAGCATTCCTTGGGCTCCAGGGACAGGCTATAAAGAGGGACAGCAACCATTCTCACCACCTAAAGTCCCAAGACTCCACAATTCCTATCCTTGTCTTTTATGGGTAATACTCAGACTGTAAAGATGGACAGCAACCATTCTCACCACCTATAGCCACAAGTTTCCAGAATTCCTATCCTTGTCTTTTACGGGTAATACTCGGAAGCTGGGGAAATTGACTCTCAGTGTCCCTTCAGCTTAGGGAGAATTATTAACATTTTAAATCTATACTGTTGACTCTGAATTCTATAATACCACAGATATTGTTGAAATCCCCTTTATTTTAAAAAAAAAAAAAACTAGAAAGATCCCAAGTCATAGAGCCATGAATATTTAAAAACTGTACAGTACTCTTTTGCATGCCTGGAGCTTCCAACTCACCTAAAAATATGGCGAGATAGTTATGTCTATGGCAGCAGATTGAATGGTATTATGAGGGTGAAGATGCTACTTTGTGACTAGTGGGACATAGAGGGTGGGCCAAAGAATCTGACCAAAGACAGCTAAAATCATGCAAGGAAACTGATTTTTAAAATAGCCAAACAATATCCCTTCGAGTTCAATAGTAGCACACATCCATTGGCTGAAACCCAGCTCCTTCACTGGGCTTAAGGCCCACTCAGCAAGAAGAAAATGATGCCTGGCATTGGAAACCTAGCCAGAGACTTGGTGCTAGTGACACTGTGAAACTTGAAGGAGAACCCACAGTGTCCACACTACCAGTCCAGCAAGAGCCCTAACTACACACTAAATATTAATCATTACACCCACAGATACAGACAGGTTTCACCCTTTATCAAACTTGTTTTTTTGCAACAAATAGAGACTATTACAGAAAACCACACCAGATCAAAATGCAAGAACGAGTAACTGTATGGTACTTGGCCCCAACTGACACATCTACAACACAGTGCTGTACCTAGGGCTCGGGGGTCACAGTGGAAGAGGAGCAGAAAGATTATCAGAGACAGAGGAACAGGGAGTTTGCTGTGAGATTGTATTTCCTAGAAATGTCAGAGGAGCTTATCTATGAAGTCTCAACAGTGTGGCTGCCGAAATAAGACCTGAGCAAGAAAGACATCAACAGACATGCTAAAATGGAAGGGGTAAATCTCATGGGGCCTCAACCCTTGTGTAGGCCACTAAGGAATGCTGAAATCGGGGAAACACAGTTCTCCCCAGAGAAAAGCCCCTAAATTGGTTATTCAATATCAAGTGCCTAGCCCTGAAATTATAGCCGTACAGGTAGCATCATACAAGCTAAGCAGGCTGTATTTTTATATTTAGGGGTAAGGGATACACACACACACACACACACACACACACACATATACACACACACACACACACATACACAGAATTAGAGAAACAGGCCATGAGTTTGAGAGAGAGCAAGGTGGGGTACATGGAAAGGATTGGAGGGAGGAAAGGGAAGGGGGGAGATGGTGCAATTAAATTTCAATTTCAAAAACATTTAAAGTGGCCAATACTTGACATGGAACTTATTAGCAGGTAGTGTTAATGCACAGCTGTCTCAATTGTCCTGTGCGCTGAGACTATAATCCTCATTTTACAGATGAAGAAGAGCTTTATATGGAAATCAGTTGAAAAGAAATTGGAAACAGTTTAAATGGCAGCAAGGCACAGGGGAGTTTACAGAACACCTAACACATGTGGTTAAAATTGGGAGCCTTATGAAAACTATGAGGCAAAATTTTTGTTTGATGGAAACACAGAATGTTCAAGTTGGGGAGAAAAAGCTTTTCTCCCTCCCTTGGAGAGAATATGGAAGGAGAGTTGTAAAGTGAACCGTGGAAATATTCAAACAGTGGCAGAGGACTGAGGAGAAAATCAAGGGATTATCAACAGGTCTTGGTAAATAATTAAACCCAAAATGTGAGAGGGAGGAGCCAGAGGTGACTAGGAGGGCAAAGGTCATGTGAAGATATATGTACTAGAGAATACGGAATATAAAATGGGACGGTCTCTAGACTAAAACGGAAACACTGTGCCCCGGGGAAGCCCTTGCACTCTGGTCTGGCTGCAGCACTCCAGCACTGACCTTACCTCCTTTCACTACCGACGAGTGGTCAAGACACTAACTTGGATGTGACAGAAAATCTCATTGGTTTCAGCAATAAAACACACACATTCAGGAATTTATTGATTACTTCACTGAAATTTCCAGAGGAATCTAGTCCCCACTGATGGGCATCAAGCATCTAGGCTACATCTCCATCTTTGAATCTGCCTTTTTGTTTGTTTTTTCCTTCCCTTTTCATTAGTCACACAAGAAAAGCCTTTATTCTTCCAGATTCAAATACACTGGAAACCAATCTTCTCGGTCGTAACTGTCAGGCTGAAAGAGGTTTCCTCCTTCGCAGCGTTCTGCCTGGACCGCAGGGAATGAGTGGAGAATGGGTAAGTTGTTTAGAGGAAACGAACCAGAGCAGCACATGGCATTCAGAACAGCAGAAATGTGCAGTAAGGGTTTTTTCGATGGCGAAATGAACAAAGCATCCATCAAGGGAAAATTCTCCGGACAGGCTCTGGCTATGCAGCCCAGATTAGCCAGGAATTTGAGGATTCTCCTACCTCAGCATTCACACTGCTGGGAGAGTTGGCAGCTAAATTCTCCCGGTTTGAAGTTCTTTTATTCTGAGCATACACCAAGAATTTAATTCTTACTGAAGTAGACATACCTTGAGGAGAGATTTGTAAGCTAAAAAGTACAAATTTATTTATTGCCTTCTGTTTCATGTCCAAGATGATTTTTAAAAAAGAAATTAGTAGGAATTAGGACTCTAAAGGCTTCTTTTCCAATAATTCGCGTGCAGTGGCCACGAAATAAGTGTAATCTGGGATCCTGGTTCATCTCTGGAGTCATCCTCAGCTTTTATAGTTTTCTCTTGCCTTTTTATAAAATGAGCAGTGGTCAATTTTGTCGCCCAAGTCCACGTCCGGCGAGCAGCTGGAAACCGAGTCCCCGCAGCCCACGCACCTCCAGGAGAGGAAGCCGACCTCTTCCAAGTCGGGTTGGAGAAGTTTCACTTGGCGTCAGCTAAGCTCTTTGCTTTTCCAGGGACAGAGGTCTCGGTCGGGCCAGCGGCTCCCACAGGCAGGGAGCGCCGCATCCCGGAGAACCGAGAGCCACCCAAACCGCTGCCGGCGGCCGCACCCTCCGCCAGGCCCCGCCTCCCGGCCCGCGCGGGACAGGGGACCCCGAGGCATCCCCGCTTCCCCCGGCGGCCGCAGAGCGAGCAGACGCCGGCCCGCAGGAGTCGGGGTTTCCTCGGGCGCCCGGGATCCTCGGGAGCAGCGCGACGCCACGCGGCTCGGGGCTGCCTAACGGGGAAAGTCGCATGCGCGCCCGAGTGCGCTGGGGAAGACGGCCGCGAGGGGAGGGGCGAGTGCAGAGCCCGGCCGGCCGCGGAGTCCCGCATCCACGACGCATGCGCCGGGAGGGAGCGCAATCAGGGACTCGGCTGGCGGCTACCGGCTGGGGAGAGGAAAGCCCGGACGGCGAGAGCGCGAAGGAAATCTGGCCGCCGCCGCGCGCGCGCTCCCGGTAGGTGCGCCCCACAGGGTGGGCCCCGGGTCGGACGCGCGGCAGGCGGGCGGCCGGCCTCGGCGGCGCATGCGTGCTTCCGGAGCCGGTGGAGGAGGGGAAGGCCGGGAGGGGGAGGAGCGCGGCAGTAGCGGTGAATTTGGAGGGGTGGGCTGGGGGCGCGCACCGGCCGCCCCAGGTGCTGCTGGCTGCCGGGGCCGCGGCGGCTCCCGGTCCTTGCGGCCTGACAGACGCCAGTCCCCGCGGTCAGAGTCCCGGTTCGGGGGGAGGGAGGAAGCCGGAGCCTCAGACGGCCGCACGGTGAGGACACGGGCGGGCGCGGGGGGCGGTGTGTAGGGCCGGGGGCTAGGGGGGCGGCGGCGGCGACCAAGCCGGGAGGCGGGAGCTGCGGCCGGGATCGGGGTGCTAGCCGAGCGCGGAGCTCCCCGGAGTCGCGCTCTTCTGGGCCTGCGGGAAGTGTCCGCGGGCTGCCGGGGTTACCTGCGGGGCAGGGGGGCGCGGCGGGTCCTGCAACCCGGGGGTGGGGGGCCGCCGGGGCGGCCGCGCGCTGGAGGCTGGGCGCGGGGACAACCTGAGTCGGCCGCCCAGAGGGCTCGCGCCCGGGACCCGCTAGGCCTTGTGACCCACTTTATTCCTGTCACCACTCGGGCACGTTTGGAGCGGCGCCCAATGGGGCGATGGGGCGGCCAGCTCCTCCGCCGAGCCCCCGCCCTCGCGGCGGCCGGCGAGAGCCGCGCTCCGCGGTCCGAGCGGCCGCCGCTGCCGCCCACGGCTGGTTCCGTTAGTGGTCGTGGTTCCGGGGCTTGGTCGGCGGGCTGCACGGGGCCCCGGGCCTCCGACCCGCAACTCTCCGCTGGTGGAGCTGACCATCCCGGTCGTGGTCCTGGCTCGACCGGTACGGAGCGCCACGAAGTTTATATTCCCGTGGGTGTTCTCAGCCGCCGTCCAAGTCCCGGGTAGTCAGTAGAATCCTGAAAGATGAAGAGCTTTGGCCTCGGACCTGGCAGATGACAGATCGGGTGGTGGATTTTTGCTATTAGAATGCCGTACCCCCACCATCTGAAAGGCGACAACAAACCCCGGTGTTTTCTTTTCCAGTGAAAGAACAGCACAAGAAGAAACTTTTAAAGGCATTGTTGATTTGACTACGGCACCGATCCCCGAAATCACAGGAAAGGTAATTTCGCTCGATTGCATTGTTACAGCTTTAAAAGAGATTAGGGAAGAAAAGTTGTAGAACATCCATTTTTATAGCTGATTGAAAAGAAATTCTTAAGAGGCTAGAACTTAATAAGTTGCTGTCTCTAAGTCATGTGCCCCGGAAGAGTTCAAATCTGGTTTGTTTTAAAATCTTAGGGGAAAGAAACCTTATGTGCCAAGAGTTTACTGACTAGAGTGACATTGGTTAGTTTGCAGGACTAGCCATGATCACCTATGAAAAAAGAACGAAGCAAAACCTAGGCATAAAGTTAAAAAAGCAAGAAGTAGAATGGTGTGAACTGTGTGTTGTTTTCTGTGTTAAGGGTGCATGTAATAACTATAAGATTTGTATTGCTCTTCTGTATAAGGAAGTCCTAAAATAATACTAGAAAACCAATAATTCTGGGAAAGGGAGAAGTGGTCTAAAGAGGAAAGGGTGGAAGATGAAATGTTTTATGTGTTGTCTATAGTATTTTTGTTTTATGGATTCATAAGCAACAAAAATTACTTAAAATACTTTATATGCTTGCTGTTGGCTTCCTATTTTTGTAGGGAATTTTGATTATTTTCAATACTTTTCTTAATATTTGAAAGAATAAGCTGAAGAAAAGATTAGGATGAATTTGCTGGCTCTTTCCACTTTAAGAAGGTGAAGTCACACGACTTCAAAACCACAAAGGTTGTTCCTTTGCCTTGTTGACACTTAGTGGTAACTGCATCTGGTGTCACAGTTGGATCATGCTGCTTTGATAGGGTAGTATCTCCCTTTTATTTTTTCAGGAACTGTAATATATATATATATATATATATATATATATATATATATATATATTCCTTTTGTCGATCCCTATCTCGGAAGTTCGAACACTGTATTTTCAATGCTAATAGACTAGATTGTTTAGCTTCATGTGCTTTTCTGATGGGCAGCCATTGTATCCTTTAAGGAAGTCAGACATGAACCCCAGTGAAGTTGGAGGGGGAGATTATTTCGTATGGAAAATAAAATTCAGAGGCAAATATATAAGAAAGTAAGCATTTTTATGATTACAGGTGTGTAAATATACATTGTACCCTTTTCAACAAGGTTAAGGTGGAAAGGGTCTTGTGAGAGTGGGTACAGTTTTAGTAGGGATCCTCTGAAACTCCCTCTAGTGACAATAGTACTGGGTGGAAGCTAGTTGCTATAGAGATTTTCGTTAATAGTAGTAGTATTTTTATTTGTAGGCTAGGCTATCTGTGTTGCCTCTGTTTGTTGCTGGTCGTCACTCTAGTGCACCTGGCATTTGTCTTTCATTTGCACTTCACAGTGTCCCCATCCCAGTCTTGTAAGCCAGTGACTCATGGAAGTGAGGCTGTCTGCTGTGGTTGTTGAGACAGGCTCTCAGGCTGTCCTGGAACTTACCACGTACTCTCGACTGGCCTTGAACTCAAGATAATCCTCCTGCTTCAGCTTCCTGAGTACTAGGATTACGGGTGTGTGCTGCCACACTGGGTATACATTTCTACTTTTACCTCCTAACTTTGTCCAGAATTAACAATTTGATGTGTAGCTTTCTCCATCTTCTCCTGTGAATTATAAGTATGTTCATTTTAGCCTTAAAAGCTGAATTATTGAGTTTTATGGTAGCTTTTTGTGGGGATGTTGGGGAGTCTTAGCATGAAGTCCAGACAGAATCTCCTGCCTTACTCAGCCTTAATGTTGAGGTTATGCTTGGCCAGTTATTGAGTTCTTCTTGAATGATTGTTCTGCCAGTTTGTCTCAACTGTACCCCACCCCCCAGGATAGGAATGATTAGAATATGTCATAGAGTTTCAACATCTGATATAAATCTTAGGATATAACCCCTTACACTCCCCCACTCCCCAATGTTTGAAGGGAGTTCAGACTGGTGTGAATTCAGCATAGAGACTTAAGTTTTAACATTTGCTATAGCACTCTTAGGGACCCAATTATAGGATCTCAAGTTTGGGTCCTCAAGAGTGAATAGGTATCTCAGCCTCTATCTAGTTAAGAAAGGAGAGAAAAGCACACCAGAAAGCCACTCTTCTTCACATGAAGGAGTCAGCTGCTACCATACAGCAGGTGTCTCTGCGGTGGTGCTATTTATCAAGTCATGTGTACATGACTTAGTTTAGCTTTCCCTCTGGAGAGAGCCTTTTGCTGTTTTATTTGATCATTATAAACTAATTATATATTGATTTCAAGGTTGTTAAAAATATGAAACTAAGAAGTAAACTTGTCAGTTTACTGCTGTCCATTATCAAACACGTCGGGCAGGTTTTGCTAATAATAAAAAAAAAGTTTTTTTCCTTTCTTACTCTTTCCCCAGAGCACAGCATTAAATGCTTCCTCTCCTTATTTTTACTTATGCTGCTGTGTCAGGTAAACTATTTATTTGTTTTATTTTTTAATAAAACATTGTAGGGAACACATTATTTTTAAGTTTCACATTTCATAGCACAACCATCTTTGTGACTATTCTTTAGAATATCTGCAGATGTTGCAGCATGTTTTTTGACGTAGATCCTTTGTAGACAGTACATCAACTGTATTTTCTCCCTTTATGACCATTAAGTTGTTGGTAGAGTTGAACGAATTATCACCCTAACACTGTTAAGTGTAAGAACAATTTAATCCTTACTAATTGGCTTAATTACATAATGGCATTTATAGATATCTTTACAACCATTTTTAATATCCCTGATACATGTAATTCCCATAAATTAAGTGGATAAAGAAGTTCTGTTTTCTCCATGCTTTACTCTGCAAATATTAAATTACCTAAACAATTTATCCTCACAGTTTTAATTCCGAGTTATTATGTTAGTTGTATAATTCACGAAAAAATACTTCGTCTTATTATTTTAAGTATGTCCTGTCACTCTACGAAAAAAATCATTTATAGAGTGTACATTTTTATTGTTTTGATTTTTTAAAAAGGACTATTTATTTTAAAATTTTATTTTGTGTTTGGATGTTTTATTTACATGTATGTCTGTGCACCTGTCAGTGTGGGCTCTCTTGGGAGCTAGAAGAATGTCAGGTCCCCATGGAACCGGAGTTATAAAGATGCTTGTGAGCTGCCATGTGGGTGCTGGGAATTGAACCCCCCTCCTCTGGAGGAGCAGCCAGTGCTCTTAACCAGTGACCCATCTTTCCATACCCTAAAGGATTTTTAATTTTTTTTAAATGCTCTGTATTTTAAATATTTTTTTTCTGGTAAAATCTCTTTTATTTGTATGGTGAGTGCTAGAATCAAAAGTGGACCCCTGTGTCCAACAAGTACTCTGCTTCTTAAAAGAACTCATGTTTAATTGAATCTTTAATTTTTAATTTTAATTATAAGTAGTAGAAAATAAGACCTCAAATTGATTCGCTTTTTGTTTTTGTTGGTGTTCGGATTTATTTGAGACAGAGTCCTGCTGTGTAGTCCAGGCGTGTCTTGTCCTCTCAATCCGTCTGCTCCGACTTAATTTCAAAGGTTTTTGTATTTAGGAAACGAGGCACAAATAAAGTTGTAATTGTAGCCTAAGCTACTTGCCTAGCTAAGAGTTTATTATTTGTATTGAAATATAACTTACTGTTCAATAGTTGACTTACTTTTTTAATTTTCAGCTTTTGGTTATAAATGCAGCACATCCCTGTATGGGAATTTGGAAAACATAGAAACCACAACAAAAAGCATAGTTTTAAGAATTTAAAATACTACTGAAAATCCTATCACCCAGAGGAGCCATTGTTATTTCTCTGTTACCTTTTCCTCCACTGTGCTTAAGACTTGCGTGAGTTTATTATGCACACTCACAGACCGGTGGGTGCATAGAGGGCACCGCCTACTCCAGTGTAAACGGCTGTGTGTCTCTCAGCAGCTCCTCAGCGTGCTTTCATGCCATTGTTTTCTGCAGTGTTAACTGGTTTAATATGTTGATTCTCATCCATGTTTTCCATATAATTTACTTAACTACTTTTACTATTGGATATGCAAGTTTTTAATTTTTTTTTTTTTTTGAGACAGGGTTTCCCTGTAGTTTCTAGAGCCTGTCCTGGAACTAGCTCTTGTAGACCAGGCTGGCCTCGAACTCAGAGATCCGCCTGCCTCTGCCTCCCGAGTGCTGGGATTAAAGGCGTGCGCCACCACTGCCCGGCCAAGTTTTTAATTTTTAAGTTAATAAGGGGAATTACAGCTTGGAAATTTTCATAGTCTTCAGAATTAGAATGCAAGTAAAATGATACTGAACTTGTGTTGATAACCGAATTCAACAAATTTTGTTGGAAAAATATGTCAGTTTAAGTCGATTAATAATCATGATCAATAGTGAAGTGAATCAAAGATTTTTGTAGTATTTTCTTTCTAAATTTATGTTTTGCTTTGAAATGTATTTCACATTGCATTTCATGAGCAAAAATCAGTTGGGGATTTGGTTTTCTTTTTATTACTGAGGATGAATCTCATTGGCAGCCTCTAGTTTAACTGATTTCCTCTGCGTTTTCTGCTTTTAAAGGCCTTATTTCTTCTCTGCTGCTCATTGTTTTCTTTGGGTGTACTTTGTTTTCCTTAATCTCTCAAGCTAGAAGCTGAGGACATTTGATTTTTCATTATAACCATACTAGAAATTCTGACTGCTTAAATTGGTTACTTCCAGATTTTTCTATTTTGGAGGCCTTGGGATTCTGTTGTTTCCCAGGTTAGCCTCTACCCTCTGGGCTGCGGGGTCCTTTTAGTCACTCTATGAGTATCTGGGGCTGTAGGCAAACACAGCTGTGTGTGGCTTCTGGTATCTCTTTGATCTGGGATTATTGAGAAGTTTGTTTACAAGTATTAGGATTTTCCAGAGATATTTCTGTTAATGTAATTCCAGTGAGATGTGATTGTTTTAAATTCATTGAAATTTGTTTTTTAGCTCCAAATGTGAGCTTGGTAAATGTCTTACATGTATTTGAACAGAAGGTTGTTGGGTAGAGTGTTCTATAAATACTAGTTATGTCAAGTTGGTTTATTGTTTTATTTATACCTTATTACTTTTGAATGAAAAACCTGCTCTTTTCTGCCAGAGCGCACGTGCACATTTCATTGCTGTGATAAAATATCTCAATGAAACAACTTAAGGAAGGGCGTTTTCTTCAGTTCCACAGGCTGAATGGCCCCATGGTTGGGGTTCTGAGGTGAGGCAGAGCTTGATAGGAGAGGGTGTGATAGCACAGGTTCCTCAGCTGGGCCAGCAGAGGCGAAGAGCTCTGAGTGGAGGTTAGTCTCTAGTGACTTGGAAGTTTCTCATTTTCAGTAATGCCATCAAATTAGGAATCTGTCAGTGGATTGATCCATTGATTAGGCCAGACCTCTACTGACCTGTTCTCTGTAGGTTTTTTTTTGGGGGGGGGGAGGGGAGGTTGTTTGTTTGTTTTGTTTTGTTTTTTACTCTTTCGGGGCCCATCACCCAGCTTCTACTTAAATACATGGAGACTTATTCTTACTTATGAATGTCTGGCCTTAGCTTGGCTTGTTTCTAGCCAGCTTTTGTAACTTAAATTAGCCTGTTTCCCTTCTTTGTTTTGCTTCTGGGCTTTTTACCTTTCTTATATGACTTTCTTCCCTTCTTACTCCATGGCTGGTGTGTGGTTGGGTGACTGGCCTTTGGCATCCCCCTCTTCTCCTTTTCTTGCTCCTCTTCTTCTCTCAAGCCTAGATTTCTCCTATTTGTTCTTTCTGCCTGAGTTCTGCCTATTTCTCTCTCCTGCCTAGCTATTGGCTGTTCAGCTCTTTATTAGACCAATCAGGTGTTTTAGACAGGCAGAGTAACAAACTTTACAGAGTTAAACAAATGCAACATAAAAGAATGCAACACATCTTTGCATCATTAAGCAAGCATTTCACAGCATAAATGAATGTAACGCATCTTATCACTAATATTCCACAGCATTTCTCATCTTTGTAGTCAGAGTCACCAACTTGGGACCATGCCTTCACCCTTTTGCCTTGTGGAGGGCGCATCCTATCTGGACCATAACAGAATGCTAACCTTTTCATCTAGGCCGGGAGGAAAGCACCTTAACTAAGAGGAAGCTATGAGACAGGATCTTGTTAAGTTGCCCTTGGATTCATGATCCTTCCACCTTGCTTCCCGAGAAGATGGATTGCAGGCCTAACATTTGTGCCCTGTGTAGTTTCATAATTCAGTTGAGTATCCTAGATAGAAGCGAAGAACTCTGAATTCTCGCGTGCTGGCCGTTCTGTTAACTCTAGCCCTTCATGAGCCTCAAAGTGCTGTCCTAGCTTCTCTGTTCTTCATCAACAGTATTCTGCACAGACCAAGTTGAAATTTAGCCTCTGGTCTGAGTCCAAATTAGAAAATGTTTTAGATCAGTATAAGTCAGATAAAATGGAAACCTTTAAAAGCCCTCCGCCCCGCCTCTGGAGTTTCACATCTTGTCCTCAAGCTGCTTTTGAATATGGTTTTTGTAATTCCATTGTTTTTTCTAGTTCTCAAAAAGAACAGTGGTCTACTGCAAGTTCTCTTTTGTACCTAGACAAACATTTTCCTGTTTAAAAAATGCCTAGCTGGGTGGTGGTGGCGCACGCCTTTAATCCCAGCACTCGGGAGGCAGAGGCAGGCGGATATCTGTGAGTTCGAGACCAGCCTGGTCTACAAGAGCTAGCTCCAGGACAGGCTCTAAAGCTGCAGAGAAATCCTGTCTCGAAAAACCAAAAAAAAAAAAAATAAATAAATAAATAAAATAAAATAAATAAATAAATGCCTAGAAGCTCGATTTGGGGAAATCATTTTATCTTACTGTTTATATGTTAATGTTATTAGATTTAATTTTAATACTTTTAAAAAATCATTGTTTGGGGGCTGGAGTTCAGTGGTTAAGAGCATTGCCTGCTCTTCCAAAGGTCCTGAGTTCAATTCCCAGCAACCACATGGTGGCTCACAACCATCTGTAATGAGGTCTGGTGCCCTCTTCTGGCCTGCAGGCATACATGTAGACAGAATATTGTATACATTAAAAAAAAAATCATTGTTTTTAGAAGTGTAATTTATTTCTTAAAGTTCACTGATTTAAAACCTGTATATGTAACTATGCAGGTTGAGTTGTAATAAATGTACACAAATAAATGTAGCTACTACCAGTACCAAGAAACAAATTCTTTTCACCCTTGAAAGTTCCCTGTTCTCTGGCAGCCCCTGGTCTGTTTTCTGTTTGCATCTTTCCCTTTCCTGTGATGCAGAAGTGGAGCCATGCAGTCTGTCTTCTGGGCCTGCCTTTCATAGCGCTCACATGTCAACTAGTTTGCCTCTTTTTGTGCTGGGTATTGTCTGTCATGTAGGATATGTATATAAATTGTTTTTCCAATTATGAGTTGATAGACATATGGAGCTACTACTGTAAGAAGTGGCAAACATTGGAGCACATATATTCTCATTTCACTTGGGTAAACATCTGAGAATGGTATTACCAGGATTCGTAGTAATTATATGCCTCACTTTCTAAGATACTGATGAATTGTTTCCTAAAGTGGGTGTGCAGCTTTATAATCCTTGAACCAATCATTGGCAGAGTTTTTTTGGCAACCTACACTCAGTAATGTTGGTCGGTTTGCATTTTAGCCATTTTAATATGTGTGTATGATTAGGTATCTTGTTCTGGCTTTCATTTGCATTTTTACAATAAACGATATTAAATATACTTTCAGCTGTATGTCGTTGGTGTATTTTCTTTTGTGGCGTGTACGCCCAAATCTTTGTCTACTTAGACGATTGGGTTATTTGCTTATTATTGAGATAGAAAGATCTTCTTTGCCTTAATATAGTCTATTAGAATATATTTTGTTTTGTCAGATATTAGTCGAATTGTAGAAATTATCTCCCAACCCGTGACTCACTCCCCTTTTTATGTTATTGGCATTTTGAAGAGAGTTCTGTGATGATACCTGATTCATGCATTTTGTCTCTCTTTCGCTTCCCCTTTTCCCCTTCTCTTCTTTTTTTGTAGATCTTTCTGAGACAGGGTGTGCCTGTGTAGCCCTACCTGGCCTAGAACTTGCTAGGTAGGCCAGGCCAGCATCAAACTCACTGACATCTGCTTCCCTCTTCCTGCCGCGTGCTAGTATTGAAAGTGCACCACAGTGCCTGGCAATTTCTTTATTTTATGCTTTATGGTTTTTGGCGTCTTAGCTGAGAACTAGTATTTTTTTGTCTCATGTTTTATAACAGAAGTTTTAAAGGTTTGGTTTTATATTTAAGTCTGTGATTCAAATTGATTTTTATATATAGTATGAGGAAAAGATTGATATTAAAAATAACTTCCCACGTAAATACACAGTTGTTACTATGATAGTACTTCAGAATTATAGTTAATAAATAGTATTTCTCTGAAAATAATAAAGCATTAATGCTCAAAAAGCAAAGGAGAGTTTTTTTAATGGAATTGACCTTTTTTGTTTGTTTGTTTGTTTGCTTTTGTTTTTCAAGACAAGTTTTCTCTGTGTAACACCCCTGGCTGTCCTGGAGCTCACTGTGTAGACCAGGCTAGCCTTGAATTCACAGACATCTGCTTTGCCTCTATAAATGTGTGCACTACTACTGCCCAGAGTTTTTTAGGAACCTTAGTAGAGGATTTCATGGACTTCCATCAGATAATACTGTATCAGATGAACAAAAACCAAGTCTGTATATAGTAGCTGAATATATCAATTGTAATTATAATTGGGTGGGTAATCTTAATTCTGCTTTAAAAATAGAGATTGTTATACTTATTTTCAGAACATTTGTGGGAAAATATGAAAAATAGACCATCATAATAGATAATATAATAAAACTTCAGTGTATTCTTAAAGTAGTAGTAACATGCAGCTGTCTATGTTAATGGAGTAGCTATTAGTCATGTGTGCTTAAATTTAAAGTAAAATTTAGCACTCAGTTTTTCTCTCTCATTAGCCACATTCATATTTTAACTGAGCTTGGTTGCCTTTAAATGATATGGAGAAAAAATATATGTATACCTCCTCCTTTTAAAAATCTGTGTATCTGTCGGTTGACACAGTCATTTCCATTTATTGGTTAATATGGACCATATATCTAGTGAGCATAGAAACATAGATTTCTCTTCAACATATTGGCTGCAGTTCTTTTTGTTTTGTTTTGTCCTGGAACTCACCCTGTAGCCAGCCTGGCCTCAAGCTCAAGAGAGATCTGTGTGCCTCTGCCTCCCAAGTGCTGGGATTAAAGGCGTGCGCCGTCATCACCCGGCCTGGCTGCAGTCCTTTATATACAGTTGTGGAATTGGTGGATTGTTGTTAATGTAGTTGAGGAGTGTCCATGCTGTTTTCTGTAGCAGGCCGTACTAGTTCACATTCCTACAGGAGTGTGTAAGAGCTCGTTTTCCTCTGCATCCCTGTCAGCACTTGTTAGCTGTGCTCTTTTTTGGTATTAGTTGTTCTTAATAGAATGAGGAAATACTTCATTGTGGTTTTGTTTTACATTTCCTAATGAGCAGTGATGCTAAGCATTTTTTCCTATACCAGTTGGCCTTTGTATGGTTTTGTTACTTTTTTCTTCTCTCCCTCTCCGTGTGTGTGTGTGTGTGTGTGTGTGTGTGTGTGTGTGTGTGTGTGTGTGTTGAAGGTACACGTGCTTACGTGTGTGTGTGTGTGTGTGTGTGTGTGTGTTGAAGGTGCACGTGCTCATGTGTGCCCACGCTGAAACCAAAGGCTGGCACTGGGTATCTTCTTTGGCTCAGCTCTAACTTGCTGCCTTGCTTCTTTTTTTATTGCCTTTTTTTGTCATATACTTAATTTTCATCATGTTTTCCCTTCCCCCACTTCCTTCCAGATCCTGCTGAACTCTACCCACACAACTTTGGTTTTTTTCCTCTTTCAAAAATTAAAACAAAATGAGAACTACAACAACCCCCCACAAAATAAACAAGCAAAAGACCAATAAGAAAAAAAAGGTCAAAACAAAGCAAAAATGAAACAAAATGTCCACAATCAAGTTCCTTTTGTGTTGGCCACCTACTCCTGGTGGGGCCCTGCCCTGAAGTGTGATCAGTATACTCAGTGAGACTCATTGTAGAAAACTGGTTTTCCCACCACCAGTGGATATCAGTTGCAGATAGCTTCTTGGTTAGGGGAGGACCCTGTGTTGCCATTGCCCTCAGTGCTGGGCTCCATCTATCTTGGCCCTGCTGCAGGTCCTGTGCATGCTGCCACACCCCTACGTTCATGGATCAGCTCTGCTGTGTCTGGAACACACTTCCCTTGGAGTCATCATCATCTCTGGCTCTTACAGTCTTACTGCCTTTTCTTTCCCTTAGATCACTGAGCCTTGAGGGGAGGGGCTTGATGAAGACTTTCCATTTAGGACTGTGCTCTCCAAAGTCTCTTACTCCACTCATAATTCAGCATAATTAACACAGGGTTTCTGTGTTTATTCCCAGCTACAACAAGAAACTTGTCTAATGTGAGTTGTTACTATCTTGCTATTTGAAGCACCTAGAACTCACTTATTTGGTTAGTCTGACAGCAAACCCCAGGTATCCTCCTGTTTCTGCCTCCCCAGCTTTGAAATAAGAATTATGTGCTACCATGCAGTCCCTTCAGCTCAGTTTTTTTGTTCGTTTTGTTTTATTTATTTATTGATTGATTGATTGATTGATTGATTTTTGGGTTTTTTGAGACTGCATTTCTTTGTGTAGCTTTGGAGCCTGCCCTGAAACTTGCTCTGTGGATCAGGCTGGACTCAAACTTTCAGAGATCTTCTGTCTCTCTGCTTTCTTAGTGCTGGAATTAAAAGGTATGGTCATCACTGCCTAGCCAATTTTGTCAGTGTTTGAGGCAAAGTTTTACTGAGTTTCCCAAGCTGGTCTGGAATTCCTGATCTCCTGTTTGGAATTTGGGGATGTCCTGCCTTGGAAAGTAGTGATTGTAGAGATGGAAGATCTCTGTGGTTATTCTTAAATGGAGCACTGGATAGAGGAACAGAAGTGAGATCCTTGTCTACTGACCTTAGGATGCATCACACTCAGCGCTTTTTCAGTCAACACTTGATGCTTTGTGGTTGCTTGGTCTCTAAGGATTAGTACATGGTCTAAAAATCTAGTAATAATTATTTGATATTTAGCCCAAATTATACCTACACTATGATTACCAGCATTGAAACAGTCACTTTAATGATTACGGTATAATATTTGATGAGCCCAGTGAAGTATAATTGGAACAGCCCTGCACTGAGGGCTTCCTTTGCCTGACTCTTACCACCCACCTGCTTGTGTGCTACAGGAGGGAGGCCGTTGTTTTTTTTTTTAGATCCTTTCTTCTCCTTACCATTTGTTAAAAGTTTTGAGATTCCTTTCTAAAGATGTTACTAGAATGCCTTTTGTAGTTATAAATATAAATTGAAGTATTGTGCCAATCATAAGGGTCTTGGTTTTATTTACTGATCAGCTCAGTTTCTAAAATAGTACCTAGTTGTAGGATATATTCAGTAATTATTTTTTTGTATATAAGTAATTATCCATATTATTTTTTCACTGATAGTAATGAATTTAATTTCTTGTAGTTTTCTTATGTCTTTATCTGGTTTTGATAAGTAGTTTTGATTTTCTAGGATGAATTTTTAAATGTCTTTTCCTTTTCAGGGCTTTGGAGGAGGACTGGTCGATAATTGTTAGAAGTGATCTGGTGCTGGGTCTTCTTTGTGTTATTTCTTGATTTAGTAATTTATAGCAAATTATATCTGTCCATCTCCTACTAAGAAATCTAAGAGTTCAAGCTGGGTGGTGGTGGTGCACGCTTTTAATCCCAGCACTTGGGAGGCAGAGGCAAGCGAATCTCTGAGAGTCTGAGGTCAGTCTGGTCTACAAGAGCTAGTTCCAGGACAGCCAGGGCTACACAGAGAAACCCTGTCTCAGAACAAACAACAACAAAGAAAAGAAAGCTAAGGCTTCATCCCATACTGTCATTCCCCGCTCTTACCATCACCATCTGCCATGGAACAGTCTACTACTTGAATGATGCCCATGCAGTAATAATGGAATAATTGCATTTCTTAGACAGTGCGCTTTAAGTTCTCTGTTTCATAGCAGGATGATAGTGGATTTCTCTGCATTTTTCCATCTTGACTCCTTTCCTTTTCCGTCTCAGTTTTCTACCTTTTGTTTTTGACCACATTGATAATGTTCACATTCCAGGCTTTGTCAGTAAACTCTAAAAGCTGAATGCAGTAGCCCTCACTTAACTTCCATTTCCATCCTCCAGCTCCTCCCCATACTCTCCCATGTCCCTCTCCCAATATCATCTCCTTGTTTCATTTGAATTTCTAATGCCTATAAAGGCTTTGTAAGAGAAAAAACTGTGTGTGAGTGTGTGTATACACATATACATACACACATATACATTTATTTAAAATTTATATAGGTTATTTTTGATAACTTTGTGACTTTAGAAAATAGACAAGTTAGTCAGCGACCAGTTTAAGAAGTCAGAGGTCTCCATGACAGTTTTACAGAAGACATTTGTCTAGTTGGCTTCAGAAAGCTTGTGCTAGGAAGCGGGTCCCAGTCTGTTGATTGTTGTAACAGAATTGGAGAGGAGACTAAATGTGTGTCTTTCTGTGTCTGTTAGGGCCCTAATGAGGAAAGAGTATGACCTAAGAATTTGGAGCCCTGCAGTTCCTGATGAAGTCTTTGTCCAACCCTAGAGAAGCATTTCCTTTAGAGTATAGCATCCTCCCCCACACAACAGGCCATTGCCTAAATAAAGACTGCCATGGTCCCAGGCAAAGAAGGATCTGCTTAATGAAGTCCCTTCTCAAGATCAGTTCCCATTTGCTTCTTATTGTCTTCTGCCTGACAACTATCATCAGCAACTTTGTACAGCCTGAGAGATTTGCAATTCCTCTTCTGGCAAGACCTGTCGTACATGCAAAATGGTTTGTAAGACTTAAATAATAAATATAAGGAGAAACCAGAGAAACAGGTGTGGGAATGTTTTGAAAAATGCTGACCTGAACAAAAACTTGGGAAGAAGGAAGGTCACTGATATGAGGTTACTATTGATAATCAGTGATTTGCAAATATTTTTCACAGTATGTAAACTTTTTCTGCATAGTCTTAATAGAGTCTTTTGTGGAACAAAATTTTACATATTGATGAAGTCTAATTTATCAGTTTTTTGTTTGTTTGTGGATCATGTATTTGAAGTTAAGCTGAAAAATTGCACCAAGTTCTAGGTCCCTATGATTTTTCCCTTTTATAGTTCAGTTGTCCGCATTTGAATGCATGATATACCTGGGGGCTGGCGAGATGGTTTAGTGGCTAAGAGCTCTTCCAGAGGACTAGAGTTCAATTCCCAGTACTTCTTGGGTGACTTGTAACCATCGGTATCTCCAGCTTAGCGTACTTTTCCTGGTGCATGGACATGACTTACCACCACCCCACACATAAATATTTATAAATTTATAAATAAATATACCTTTAAATGTATATAAAGTTTGAAGATCAGGTCAGGGGTCTCTTGATGAGGTTTCCTTGATTTGCCTATGGTTTTATGGTTTCTGTACTGTGATGGTCCTTCAAGTTTTTAATTCATTTGAAGCTGCCCTACACTGAAATCAAATCTAGATATTGATGAGGTCTGGCATGTTCATTGCCATATTTCCAATTTCTGAAAAAGGAGTGCCCCTACAGTTTTTCAGTATTTTAAAAATAGTAATAGTGGAGTCAGTGTTATAGTTGGAATTTGGTGAGCAGCTCCCTTGTTTGTAGAGTTATTTTTTGTGTTGGTGTAAAACTCAGAAGCTGATTCTGTCAGAGAGAGGCCTTTGGAAACTTCTCCTGTCCTTCTAGATCAGTCTTTGAACTTGGTGGATTTCACTCAGTGACCTCCAGCCTTTTCTTGAGCTCAGAGGTGCGGCTCTGTGGGTCTTGTTGTTGTTGTGTTTTTGTCATGTGGTGGATTTCAGTGTCCTGGTAAACACAGACCAAGGAAGTGTAAATGTATTTGGAGCATGGGCTGCTTCTTTTCTTTGTAGTTTTTATTTAAAAATAGTGAGGTTTTCATTTTTATAAGGAATATGTATTAGCAAGCTTCCAATTGCCATAACCAAAGAACTGAAAAAAATTTAAATGAGGAAAGTTTTATTTTGGTTCTGTTTCAGAGGTTTTAGTTCATCATCTGCTTGTTCTGTTGCTGCGGGTCTGTGGGGAGGCAGAGCTTCATGGCAGCAGCAGCGTGTGGAGAGAGGTTGCTTACCTCATATGGATGTGAGAACTGGGAAGAAGGCCTGCCTTTCCAAGGCACACTCCTAGTAACCCGTTTCTTCTAAGCAGCTGCCATCTCCTTATAGCCCATTCAGCTGTGGATTAATTCATTGGTAAGGTCAGCATTCTTATGGCGCAGTACCTGTGAGTAGCACCACTCCCTGGGACTAAGCCTCTAACACATGAGCCCCAGGAACCATTTTATATCCATGCGATATAAATAACTGAAATCCAAATGTGCTCTTTTTAAAAAACTTCAATCTCTGAAGTTTTCCCAATTCCCTCTGAAAAATAAGAGCTATAATTTTCCATTCCTGTGATGGAGGTTATCTGCAAAAGGCTGAATAGCAGAATAAGAATTATTTGTTAGGTTTTAGACAGAGTAATGATGATCATGTTTTAGAGTTGCTTTAATATTTTACATGTAAATGCAGTATTATTTGTACACTTTCTGTTTCTCCGTTGTGCGATAAGTTCCCTGCTGCAGCTCCAGTTCACATCAGAGGGCTACCCACTGCCAAGTTTGGCGTGCTAGCTGCTTGCTTCTCTGTGACTCATAAGCTAAGACTGTTTGCTTTAAAAAAAATCTTAAGTATACTGTGTGACATATAAAAAGGTGAAATTCGGATTTCAGTGTTGATTTTACTCAGATGCAGCCCCTCTTGTTTTCTGTGGACTGTGTGTAACTACTTTCAACTGCAGTGACTGCACAGTGGTGGCAGCAGGACTTTAGGACCTGCTTCAAGACCGTCCTTTGCAGGGTACGCCAGCTGACCCCATACTTCTCTGACAAAACACTTAATAAAAGCAACTCAAGGAAGGAAGGGAGACTTTATTGTGCTTCATAGTTTGAGGGGTACAGTCGTTTTGATGGGGAAGGCACGGCAGTGGGACTCTGAGGAAGCTGTCACATTGTGTCTGTAGTCAGGAACCAGAGACCAGCATGAATGCTGATGCCCAGCTCATGTTCCCGTTGTCTCTTTGATTCATTCTAGGACTCACCCCGTGGGACAGCACCACCTACCTTTAGTGTGAGTCTTTCCTTTAGGTGAACCTCTGTGGAAACACCCTTATAGGCACACTCCCAGCTGTGTCTCCTCGTCTCTTCTAAGTCCAGTCAAGTTGACAGAGAAGATTAATTACACCCTTGCTCTGTGTAGTAGGAGTATTTGTAGGTCAATTGCTAGGGTTTATAAGGTATGGGAGTCGGGGAAGGTTGACAACTGGAGGTAAAGGTCGGGTACCAGCTCTTAGTGACTGGCTTAGGCTCTTTTCTATCCTGGGAAGAGTAGCCCATATTAGGTAGACTAACTTGTGTTTCTTTTTTAAAGTAGGGAATAAATTAAGAGAATATATTCACTAATGAGTGAATATATATATAATTAATATAGAAATTTTAAGTTTTTACCATGTTTTAAAGTCGTCTTTATTTTACATGTAAATGCCTGTATGTATCATTTACACATTTTCTATTTTTCCATAATGTGTGGTGATAGCCTGTTCATTTTACTTATTAAGTAAAAGAATTGATATTATTTGGAGACCACTTAATGACAGTTCTTAAAACTAGTCCATTAGAGATGAAGGTGCACTGCCCCATGGATGATTAGAGAATGATTTTGAGGAACTCACTGAAGTTAGATACAGGCAGTCCTATACTACTAGAAGAAAGACCAGGATTTTAGTATTTACCTCTGTTGTTCCTCTGGAACACTTGATAGCAACTGGGCATATCCATCTCTCTGAATCCAGTTTCTTTTTGAAAAATAGATAAAAAAAAAATTTCTTCTGGCTGTAGGCGTTTGGGGGTTTGCTACAATTATTCATTGTGCGAGTTTTGCTCTCCACTGATTGATCTCTCACAGCTAGCAGTAACTTGGCACATGGTTGACTATTTAAGGATTAGTTGAGTGAAAGAAAAAAGACTGGTTGAGGTTCCATGTCTCTCAGATAGGCACGATCACAGTAATGCCAGCTTCTTCAAAGGTTTGCTTTTGGGGATTTGACCAGGCTTTGTTAACTAGAGTAGCATTTTGATGGAAATAGAAATTTTCTTCAGATCTGTTATTTATAGAATGCTATCAATTCATTGGCTAGATTTATTGGTATACTTAATTACATAACATTTTATGAATGCTTTAAATGGCAAGGTGAACTGCTATTTTAAGAATTAATTAGCCTCGCCTCTAAGAAATAGAGGAACTAATTCATTGTAAAACCTTAGTGCGTGTGCATGTGTGCGTGCACACACACAAACACACTCATTTGGAAAATTCATGTAAGTTTTTTGAACTTCCCCTAACTCTCCAACAAATCTCATTTTATAATGGAACTTGTCTATACAGTTTCTTCAACAGTTCAACTTACAGAGTCTTAGTTCACAACATGTAAAGATAGTGTACAGGAGTTTTAGTGAAGGAAAATTGTTCCATATTGAAAATGATTGGTAAGTGAAAGTAAAAGAAAACAAACATTTATCTGTCTCCTCCTGTGCAGATTATGTCCCAGGATTATACAGTTGGTAGAGGGAAATTGTACACATCTGCATGTTCCTCACATAATCGCTCCTTAGCGGCTGCAGAGATCTGTGTGCAGTTTGAGCCTTGTCTCTCCACAGGTTCAGAGGCAGCCATTACTTGCCATTACAATGACTAAAGACAAATATGTAGAGTAATTATTGGAGTGAAGAGAAAATACTATGACCCTTATTTTCTAAATAATCTGTGGTTCAGAATGTTTACTTAAACTAGTCAGATGGCTGTGAGTTTGCTTAGCCTAATTGGTTGTACAAAAGTGATTTGGCACTTAACACAAGTTTTAATAAATCAGGGTAACTGTCATTTTAGTGAAGTGATTATGCTGAAAAATATTCAGAGGACTTTTCAATTTGAAAAAGGGTTTATTTACCGTGGGTGATGTTTTAAGTATGGCCTCGTTGATGGGATGGATATAAACATAATGAATATGTTGGAGTTACCTGCTGTGGGAGGAGGAGAGATGGTGGGTTGTTTTCCCTGGCGACATGGAGTTGTATATGTATGCGCTTCTTATCAGAGTTCCATAAGAGCATTTTCATGCAAGTATGTAATGTACCTTGAACAAGTATGTGTGTCTGTGTATCTAATACTTGTTTTTGTATAATAAGCGAGCTCTAAGCCTGTGTTTTGTAGTGCTGCACAGATCAGATTTCCTAGCAGACGTCCTCAAGACTTGTGCACTGATGAAAAGACTGTCCTTCTAAGACTGTCCTTTTAGGTCAGTACAGTCTTTTCTCTTTCATCTAAGAAATCCACAAACATTTGGCTTTTTAAGTTAATGGACTCTTACAAAATTTGTGGTTTAGTTAAATTTGGATATCTGTTTCACACTTAAATCACATCACATCTTTTTAATGTGCATTTAGAAATTAATGCCATTTTTTAAAACATGACATAACAATGAAGTAGTTTTTTTAGAAGAGAAAAATAGGTTCTCATATTTATTTGGACAGTATACAAACAGGAGACTTAGGTAATATTTGCAAAGATGTATTTGTTGAATTGTTGAAATGGTCATATGTTTTATTAAGAGAACTTGCTACAGGAAGTTTCTGTGGTACCGCCACAAGGCTTGATTCATAAACCTGGTTTGGGTGTGGTTTTAAAGAACATTGCTTGAGTTTTGTATTATACCAGCTAAACTTTAGCTCTACTTTTGATTAGTGTTTGTATCAGGAAACAAAATTTGTGGTATCAACAGACAAAATTCTAAAGTAGGTCATAAATCAACATGTTATTAGATTATAAACAAGTTACAGTTTTAATTTATAAATTATAGAAAATTTATAATTTTAGTTTTTACCTTAAGGTTTTGAGTTGTCCTTTGATAATGATAATTAGCAATAATTAAATCAAGTTAAAAGAATTTCCCTCCTTTGAGTGATGTAAAAACATAGGAAAGTAATTTTTTGCTCATGTGTTTGTTTTTTGGAATAAATAACATGTATTTTATCTTCCTTCTTAGATGTAGGTCGAGCTATAGTATTAGACACCAAATTCATAAAAAGATAAAAGAATACTTCAGCTTTCTAATTATAAAAAGAATGTGTTTTCATGAAGGATAGTTTAGAATATACAAAAGAAAATGTGAAAACCATTGTCCATAAAACATCTCAGAAGCCATCATATGCTGTAGCTTTGATTTTGTTTTGGTTCCACTCTAAGTACAATTGGACATACAATTTTTTCTAGCTTTAGTGTTGTATGAAGGTCGCTTGTTTGTTCTTGGCTGACCAGAACCAAAATAATCGCAGAGACTGTATTAATTAAATCACTGCTTGACCTATTAGCTTATGCATATTTCTAGCTCACTCTTACTTCTTAAATTAATCCATTTCTATTATTTTATATTTTACCCAGAGGTTCATGGCCTACCAGCAAGGTTCCACCTTACAGCTTGCATCTTTCTCTTCTGGTGGTTTCTTCGCATCTCCCGACTCAGCCTTCTTCCTCCCAGCATTCAGTTTTCCTCACCTACCTCTGTTCTGCTCTGCTATAGGCCCAAAGCAGCTTCTTTATTCATTAACCAATAAAAACAGCACATAGACAGAAAGACCTCCCACAGCACTTTAGTTTAAGTAATATTTTGGTGAATATAAAACTTAGGGTGCTTCTGGTTGTCTATTTCCCAAAGTGAAATTATCTGGTCAAAGGATCTGTATATTCTCAGATTATTTATGAGTCTGGGTCCTTCCTCCCCCTTTAAAAGTCAGGGTCTAGTGTAACCCAGGCTAGCCTTGAACTTAGTATGTAGCTGAGGGAGGATGCCATTTATTACTTTTAACCCTCCTGTCTTCACTTCCTGAGTGAGTGTTAGAATTACAAACAGGCACTATCATGCTTGGCTTATTTGGTGTGTCATCAAACTAGGGCTCCATGCTTCATAGGCAAGTGCTACCAACAGAGCCGCAGGTTTTCCTTTAAGAAGAGCAAATTTCTGGCTGAGGCTGTAACTCAGTTACTAGAGTGCTTAGTGAGTAAGCGAGTAAGCATGGCAGCCAGAACGTGAGGCAGCTGGTCCCATTGAAAGCTCTTTGCTCAACTACCTGTTTCTTTTGCATGCAGTCCAGGACCCCAGCCTAGGGGATGATGCTGTTCACATCATAGTGGGTCTTGGCACCTCAGTCACCCAAATCTCGAGAATCCCTAACAGGAACATCCGGACTTCCTGGGCGAGTCTATATCCTGTGAAGAAAACAATTAGTGCTATCCATCATGGACATAAAGGACTTTCTCTGTACTTCTGTTTCTCCTTTGAATTTTTGTTAAGAAGGTCCTGCTGTCTTTGTGGAATCACTTTGTAATATCGCTGAAGTTCTTCGGAAGAGTTTGAGGAGCAAAGGTGTTAACTCAGTCATGGTTTGATAGAACCAGTGAAGGCAGTTTGGTTTTTCTTTGTGAGTAGTTTTTGGTTATATATTATTTATTTATCTGTTTAGATTCCTTTCATCTTTAAGTCTTGATAGGCTGTATGTACGCAGGAGTTTATCCAGTCTTTTGTCTGGTTTGTAGTAATGTCTTACAGTCCCGTGTCTGTGGCTTCAGTTCAATTGTCTCCTATTTCTGATTTGGTCTATCTGAATCTACTTCATAGAATTGGACATAAATTCATTTGATTTTTTTTAAGGCTTAGCTTTGTTGATTTTGGGGGTGGGTCTTTTTTCTGGTTGATGTTTATTTCCTTCCTTCAGCAGACTACAGACTTGGTTATTTTTCTTTCTGGTTCTTTGAGGTTTCTTAATTTTCCTTTTTCAGAGCTTGATGTTGGACCTAAGACTGTTAGTGCATCAGGGAAGTGCCCTTCAGAGAGCTGCACTCTGGGTGTGGTAGTTTTTATTTTGGGTATTTAAGTACTGCTCTAAAATGGCTACTCCTTTACATTTTGATGTGCTTTTGTTTCTCTCAAAGTACTTGATCATTTCCTTCTTGATTTGGTCTTTAGCTCTTTGGTTATCTAGTAATGTATTGTTAAATTTGCACATTAGTACATTTCTGTTTTTATTCTATTGTGGTTGGAAAGCATACTTCAGGCTTAAATTTGTTAAAGCTTGTTTTACGATCTAACATGTGACTTGTTCTACAGACTGTTCAGTGTATTTGAGAAGAGTGTACATTCTGTGACTGTGAATGAAGTATTGTGTGTGTGTTTGGTCTGTGATGTGAGTTTGTTTTATTTTCATAAGGATGGACTGAACTGTCCGTCATCGCAGCCTTTACTTTTGTTTGTCTTCACGCTGCTCTTTCATTTGGATGCTGTGCTGGTGGAGTGCACATCGCGACAGCTGTAGCTCTTGAGTGAGGTGACGCTTTCATGTCATATGTAGTATTTATCTTCCTAAGTATGGCCCTGTGTGCCTGTTTCTGTTTGTCTCTTCCCCTGTGTGGAAGATTTCTCTCTGTCCTTTCAGTTCTAGCCCATATATACTTTTTTTTTTTTCTTTTTTTTTTTTTTTTTTTTTCTTTTTTTGGTTTTTTCGAGACAGGGTTTCTCTGCAGCTTTAGAGCCTGTCCTGGAACTAGCTCTTGTAGACCAGGCTGGCCTCGAACTCACAGAGATCCGCCTGCCTCTGCCTCCCGAGTGCTGGGATTAAAGGCGTGCGCCACCACCGCCCGGCTTAAACTATCATTAAGAACTTAATTTTTTTGTTTGTTTGTTTTTCGAGACAGGGTTTCTCTGCAGCTTTTTTAGAGCCTGTCCTGGAACTAGCTCTTGTAGACCAGGTTGGCCTCGAACTCACAGAGATCCGCCTGCCTCTGCCTCCCGAGTGCTGGGATTAAAGGTGTGCGCCACCACCGCCCGGCTTATACTTTTAAATCTAAAGTGAGGCTTAAGGTATTACATGGTTGGATCTTGCCTATTTTGAATTCATTCAGCTGTTCTCTGTCTCTCACTGTAGGACAGGTACTCACACACTCTTAGGTTAGTGTAACCCTTGTTTTCCAGGTCACTAGCGCTCCTCTCCTTGCCGGTTCATCTGCATTTATTTTGTTCTCTTTACGTTATTGTGGTTTTCACATTTCTTTCTGTGTATCCATAGAAATATCTGTTATTTTCATGGATAGTAAATAAAATGTGACTGTCTCTTTAAGCTGAAAACTTGAATTAGGTGCAGAAATTCGAGTCATTTACTCTTCCTCCTGCTTTACGTTACTGATATCACATCTTACACTTATTTATTTATATTATATGCCCATTAGGATTTTTGTGTAGTTTTTAAAAATATCTATGTTTCAATTTCTGTAGAGAATTAAAAGTGATTTATCTTACTTATAGTTTTTTTCTGTCTTCTCTTTTATTTTATTAAAAAGAGATTTATTTTGTATAATATATTTTGAATCTGATTTCCCTCCTCTGAGATTCCACATACCTTCCTATTGGAATCCACACCCTTTCTGCTTGCAGGCATCTAAATAATAATAATAATAATAATAATAATAATAATAATAATAATAATAGCAAAAACAAACAGAATAGGACAAACAGAAGAAATTAATAGCCCAAGAAAAAAAATACAGTATACACATGAAGATGCAGACACATTTTTGTTCACACAAGAATTCCCTAAAAACACAAAACCAGAAGCCAGAATACACACACACACACACACACACACACACACACATAAAGCCTTGTCAAAACCTTATGGGACAGAGACCCTTCAAAGCGCTACTGAGTCCGTTCTGTACTGGCCATCCCCTGCTAGGCATGGGCTTGCCCTTATGTCCCCAGACCCCATTGGAGAGAACTGATTTGTCATCAACTGAACCATAGCTTCTGGGTTTGGGGTGGGGGCTTCTGTACATTTCTCCTCTCCGCTCTGGCACCCCATCTGGTGAAGACTTGTGCAGACCCTGTGCCTGCTGCCATGGCCTCCATGAGGTCATATGTCCATCGGCCAGTGTGTTTAAAAGGCCTTGTTTCCTTTGTGTTCTTCATCCACTCTGCCTCAGACACTCTTTCCACCTCTTCCCCAGGGTTCCCTGAGCCCTGAGGGGACTGTCAAGGAGACATTTCGTTTAGGACTGAGAATTCCAGTCTTTCGCCTTCTCTTCACATTGTCTGCCTATGGGTCTCTATTTCTTTTCATCTGCTGCAGCAGGAAACTTCTCTGATGATGGCTAAGCAAGGCACTGATCTATGAGTATATGAGTGTATATGAGTAGAACATTGATAAAAAGTCATTTTATGGATATATTCCTTTAGCAAAAGAATACTATTTGGTTTTCCCCTCAGCTCCTGGCCTTATTTGTAGTTTTAAAACTATTTTTTTATGGCATCAGTTTATAGAATTTCAATTTTATTGTTTATTTTTATAACAAAGTTCTAAATCTATGTTTAAGAATTAGTTAAAATGTTTTTTGTGTTAAAACTGTATATAAGTTGAATAGAGTTAACGTTTCTTTCTTGTTTAAATAGGGTTCTGATAGTCAGTCATACAGAGGAAGGCCTTGAGCACGTGGATTTTGGAGAATCCGTTCTAAAAGTGTAAAAAGTGCAAAAGGTAAAGGCATCTTATAATGTTCTATTGTATTGATTTTTCCCTGAAAAAAAATGTGTAAAAGGACTTAGAAATTACTTGGCATGCTCATTTGAGGAAAGCATTATTTAAAAAATTTTGCTTTTGTGTTAAGTCCAACTTAGAACATTTGGCAGACAGTCGTTACTGTTTATGTATTACTTTAATTAATGACTACATGATGGTTAATAAGACTGCAGCTATCTCTGTCTCATGAAGATTGCATTTTAGAGGAAGACAAGCAGTAAACAAACCATTAGTGGTACCAAAAGAATGAAAATGGACAGTAGACGGGGCGGCTTTCGTAGTGTCAGCCGGAGGCAGCTGTGTGTGAAATGGCGGTGCTGAGCCGTGTGTGGCTCTGAACGAGCAAAAGAAACTACATTGGCAGGAAAGAGCAGAGTGTAAATGTGGCTGAAGTGTGCCCTAGGTGCTGCAGAGCGGACATGAAGATCAGCCTGCAGGAAAGGCGATGAGGAGGAAAGCAGATGGCGAGAGAGCAGTCAGGTGCTCCAGGTGAGCTCTGTTCTGTTCTGCACAGCTTCGGAGCCTATAGACGACTGTGGTGCTGGGAGATGGCTCACTGGGCAGAGTGCTGCCTGTGCAGGCATGAGGGCTAGCCTGAGCTCACACCCTAGCTCTCACATAAAACAGACAAACAAACAAACAAAAAACTGTTGTGGCATTCTATACCTATAAGCCCAGCACTTGTGGGTGGAGACAGGTGATTACCCAGAACTCCCTGGCCAGGTTAGCTAAATTGGTGAGCTTCAGGTTCAGTCAGTCTCTGTTTCAAAATGTTAGATAGAAAACAATAGAAGAAAACATGACGTCAAACTCTGGTTTACACATGTACATGCTTTGCACTTACATGTGCATATACATAACATACACTACATAGTATGTACCCACACAAACTATAGCTATGTCAAAGACATTGTGATACCAGATATGGTAGCACATGCCTGTTTGGGAGGCAGGGAAAGGATCCAAAATTTGAGGCCAGCTTGGGCCCTGTGATAATTTGCCATGGGGCAGTGGGGGGGCAGTCTATATTTAAGGCTTCGAAGTTGGAAATAATAGAGTAAGAAAATGTATTTAGGAGTTATTGGCATAAAGAACTGCTTGAGTGTTTTGCATTCAGTTACCTAGGAAATTCAGCCCTAGTTCACACTGATAGTTATCATAAGAAGTGTACTCAGCCCTAGTTCACACTGATAGTTATCATAGGAAGTGTACTCAGCCCTAGTTCACACTGATAGTTATCATAGGAAGTGTACTCAGCCCTAGTTCACACAGATAGTTATCATAGGAAGTGTACTCAGCCCTAGTTCACACAGATAGTTATCATAGGAAGTGTACTCAGCCCTAGTTCACACTGATAGTTATCATAGGAAGTGTACTCAGCCCTAGTTCACACTGATAGTTATCATAGGAGAAGCAATGTCATTAAAATGAATACAAAAGCCGAAAATGTTCTGCAGTAGAGAAGTGATTAAGTCAGTACAGAAATGATGGCTACATCACATCCACCAAGGGATCGTCTAGAGAATCAAGGAAGTAGCCTATGCATGTAGCAAATACAGTGTTTGTGAATACAGATAAGCGATCCAGTGGAGGCTGCAGGAGTCCAACAGTAAGAGTGACGAGAAAGAGTGAAGACATCTAGACTGCAATGGTAAACAGCTCAGCTGAATTTCACGCCTTGAAATCTCCTTAGAGCCAGTGTGTTAGCTCCCTTGTCCTTGTGGTGCAGTACCCAGCATAAACTACTGTAAGACAGACTTCTTGATTATTATTTTGGATTCTGGGTTCAGTAGACCATGGTTATTTGCTTTTGGGTTTCTGGGCTCATTGTGAAGTTGATCATTAAGGCTGCAGGAACGTGAAGAAGAAGAGAAGGCAGGACACAGGAAGAGGCAAGATCTTGTAGTGAGGAGCTGCGGGCTGCGTTCCCGCCGCCCTGCTCCCGGCTGTCTGCTAGCTTATGCCCCGAAATAACAACACACAAATTATATTCTTTTAAACACTGCCTGGCCCATAGTTTCAGCCTCTTATTCACATCTTGATTAACCCATATCTAATAATCTGTGTAGCACCACGAAGTGGTGCCTTACCGGGAAGTTTCTAGCATATGTCCATCTTGGGCTGGAGCTTCATCGCATCTGTCTCCCTGAGGAGAGGCATGGCGGTCTGACTCACTTAGGAGAGGCGTGGCATCTGACTGAGCCATCTACCTCACTTCCTTCTTCCTGTTCTGTCTACTCCACCCACCTAAGGGCTGGCCAAGGCAGTTTCTTTATTAAAACAGAAGACCCTCCCACATCAAGATCTGGCGGCCATTGACCTACTTCTGCTCACTAGGCCTCACCTCCTACCTTTTGCCACCTGTCAATAATACCTTTGTATCATGAGTCAGTCAGAGCATCAGTCTGCTCATTATGTTAGAACCCTTAGGATATTTGACTCTGGAACTACCCTGGAGACACACCCAGAGGTTTACTTCATTAATCTCTTAGATTAGTGGCTCTAAACCTGTGGTCACAACCCCTTTGTGGGGAGTCTAATGACTCTTTGACAGGGTCACCTAAGACCATCGAAAGATGCCGATATTTATATTATGTTTTATAATAGTAGCAAAATTACAGTTAGGAAGTAGCAAAGAAAATAATTTTATTGTTGGGGGTCACCAAAACCATGAGGAACTATACTACAGGTTGCAGAATTAGGAAGGTTGAGATCCACTGTCTTAGATGTTTCTTAATCCAGTAAAGTTGACCAAGATTAACCAGTCACAGCTAAATACAGAAAAATAGTTTTGCAATTGGTACACATTCACAAGGACAGAGAGAATGGGAGAGAAAAAAAAAAAGGACCTCGAAAAGCTAAAGGAAGTGTGGTAAGTTTCTTAAACTAGCAGTGGAGGTCTGAGGAACTTCTTGTCACTCTGAAATCGCCATGAATTTCAAAGCCCTCTTTATTTCTGGAAATGAAAGTGGTGGTGGTATTAAATAGAGTAATTCATTGTACATATACTGGAGAGATTTCTTTCTTCTGACTCTGAAATGTGTGTAGTTGCTCCTGATATTCCCATAAGTCTGACTATTCTTTAGTAAGTGTAAAATAAGTAAGAGCTAAATGGAAGGGTTGATAAATAAAAGCAATGTGTTAAGAGTAGAGAGAAAAGTTAAAAATTGAATAAACTGACTAAACTGTCTTTTATCCTTCATATTCAAATAAGAGTTCAAAAAAATCAAGGAAACAGAAAAAGTAAATAGGGAATGATGTAAGAAACCTTGCTTGAATGACATAAATTATAGCCTGCAGAATGACTGTTACAGCTAGAAAAATAAGTGGAAAATAGGGTACATTACCATTAACTTTTAGAACAGAGGGTTGCTTTCAGGGTGAAAGAAGTTAGTTACATAAGAAAGGATTAATAATCAGCAGATTTGGACTTGTGATATCATTTCTCTTTTAACAAGCAAAACTTAAATAAATAAATTAAGTAAATAAAAAATGGTGACATCATGATGTGTTGGTCAGCGTTTGGTCACCTTGACAAAACACCCAAAATAAACACCTTTTTAAAAGGAGGAAGGGTTAGCTTGGCTCATTGTTTCAGGGGGTTCAGTCTCCAACCACTTGATGTCATTGCTTGTGGTGACCCTAGACGTCATGTGGTAAAGCTGCTCACTTTGTAGTACCCAGAAAAGATACTAGGGTGCTGATAACATTCCTCCAACATTTTACCTTCTGACATAGCTAGGAACTAAGCATTCATTACCTGTCATTTGAGATCAAACCATGTCACCTAGAGTGAGAAAAGAGCTTCACTAGAGACCTAAGGAATCATCAGGGTGATACTGAATACTGATCCCAAGATGACAGCACTGTTCTTGGGTACAGATAACAGACATCATAAGAACAGATTAGCAAGTTCTGGGGGAAACAGTTAGAAAATGGTGAGAAGTTTACTGTATATGAAGGTAAAGAAAGTATACTTAGATAGTCATGAGTTTGTAGTAAATCAGCAACAAGTATGTGTAAAACCAGATAAGCGGTAAAGGGAAAAAGCCATTACACACTTTCTTCCTGCTGAGATAAAACACTGTGACCAAGGCAACTTGTGAAAGAAAGCATTTTATTGGGTTTACAGCTCCAAAGTGGTAAGAGTTCATGATGGCTGCAGGAATAGCTGAGAGCTCACATCTCAAACCACAAATGGGAGTAGGGAATGGCAGGAAACTTTTAAGACACAAAGCCTGACCCTATGATAACCTCCAAGGCCACATCCTTCCCAAATAGTTGTACCAACTGGGGATCAAGTATTCAAATATATGAGCCAGTGGTAAACAATCTCTTTCAGACCTCTGGAGCAGCTAACTACAGGGAAAACTACTCAGAGGGGAAATTTAATGTGTGCTGGGAGGTCGAGGCTTAGCTGTGAACCACATTTACAGTTGTAAAAGTTTGAACTTAGCAGTTGGGAGGGGCGTATGTTTTTAATGTCAAAAAGAAAAAAAAGTGAAAAAGATTGTTCAGCAATGTCTCAGTTGTTTTATCTATCGATATGATTAAAATCATGACCTACAGAAACTTGGAAAGGAAAGGATTTATTTCAGTATCACACTTCGTTACTGAGGGAAGTCAAGGTGGGAACCTGGAGTTAAGAACTGAAGCAGAGGCGGTCGAGAAGTGGTGTTTCCTGGCTCGCTCCTTGGGGCTTGCTCAGACTGCTTTCTTACACACCACCTGCTCAAGGGTGGCATTGGCTGGGCTATCCCACATCAGTCTCTAATTAAGAAGATACCCCCGTAGGCTTACATAAGGCCAGTCTTATAGTGGCATTTTCTCAATTATGGTTCCTTTCTGTAGCTCCTGTGTAGTTGACCAAAAAAAAAAAAAAAAAAAAAAAACTAAAACCAGCCAAGAAAGTGATTAAGATCTTTGCCTGCTCTGTTCTTCCAGAGGATTCAGGTTTGTTCAATACCTAACTTTGATTGGTGGTTTACAACCACCTGCGACTGTAGACCCAGGGGATTTTATGCCCTGTTTTAGCCTCTGAGGGCTCTTCACTAGTGTGGTGCACATATACAAGCAGGCAAAACACCCATACACAGAAAAGTAAATGAACTAAGTTTTAAAAAATACTCCTGCTCCCTAAAAACAATGCTTTTCAGTAAAATTAAGTAGAAGATGCCTAAAAATCTAGACACTTTTGAGAGCCAAAGAAGCTAATTTAAATACATTGGGACAATTATGATTATCTAGGCACTCTATCTGAAAATGAAAGAATCAAAATTAACAAAAGATGTTCGCAGTAGAAGGTTTGTTACTGAAAGAAAGTGGAAACTGGGTCAGAACAAAGGGCTTCTGATTTTATAGTAAGTTTCTTACAACCACTCAACTGTATAAAGTTCATCCCCGTGTGTGCATGTGGGAAAAAAAACTAAATTGTAAAATAAAAGAATGAACTGGACACTGAGATCACAGTTGTTTTCCTGGGGAAAGGGACAAAAAAAAAAATAAATGGCAGTAGCTGAAGAAGGTTGGTGGATCAAGAGAAGTGAGGTTTTATTTTATTGGTCTCTTAAAGCTCAGAAGTACGGTGCTAATATTGATCAATGGCAGCAGTTGGAAAGGAAGGCCTGTGGTGGGTGACAGCAGATGGGATTCAGAAAGACAGTAGTGTAATGCCAGTAATAATACACTGCACAGTTTATTTTTAAAACAGAATCCTTTTTATGTGAAGGATTCTATTCCAAAGATGGACTGCCAGACACTGAGATCGTCTCTAATTCTGTGTACTGCTCTTGTGCTGAAGTAGGAGTTGCTTCTGTCTTTACCCCATTTAAATTGTTCATAGTTTTTTCATTTAATGCTGCCTGCCCATTCCCTGGTAAGCTTGCATTTAAAGCTGGTTTTAAAGTAGCATTTACACACCAGTACTTGTGCCCTCAGTACCCTGTCATCATGAAATAGTAACATGATACATGCTAAATCTGTGATTTAGAGTTCAAGGAGCTTATGGAAAGGAACATTTAATTCCTAGCTTAACTTGATCTTTTTGCATTTTGGTGAACTGTGCATTTAAGTAATTGCAATTGATCCTTTTAAAGACACATTGCCTATCATTCTGGGCTACTAATGTCAATACTTTATAAAAATAAATAAACGTAATTTTATATGAGTAGACTGTGTACTTGGAATTTCTCTTGAGCTTGTGTAGGGAAATGATATGATGTCTAAGATGCAACCTTTCTGATGAGCAAGTGTGACTCTAACTTGTCATTAAAATCCTGGGTTATTGGGTGGGTTTTGTGTTTGTGTGTGTGTTTCTTTATTACCACGGCATTCTGTTGCTATGACACTCTTCAGAAAGCTGTGTTCTGGAGGTAATTTAGTCCTAATTATTTTATTCCCTTCATTTTTCTCATAAATAAAATATATCTGTCAGTTGGCTGAAAAAGTAGAATAAAGATTGTGAGCTACCCTGTGAGCAAGTGTAGTCTTGAGTGTGTAGCTATGAGTAAGCATAAGCTGAGCAAATCTTTTGAAAATTATTGTTGATGGTAACAGAGAATAGCTAAACAGTAAGTTGGTCTTCTAAGCCATTTTGCTTCTTTCATTTTGTACATAGTCAGCAGTGTCTTTCCTGATAGGTTTGTCATAACCCCACCCCGTTGTTTGTCCCGTTTTCTCCTTTATGACAGTTAAGCATGCTAATAATGGCTTACTAAATGAATGACATATAAGGCAGAGATTTGGCCCCTTAGTTTTAAAACTATATTTTATATGTGTTTTCCGCTGTCCTTTTTATTTTAGTAATAGAACCAGCATCTATTACTACCGTTGCCCTTTCTTGGGATCTAGAAGGTGGACATAGGTAAACCTGAATATTGTGTAGCTGTGTTCCCTCTTGTGGTACTAACCCAGACACTTGGAGTCACAGTGCTCCGTTTGCTGTTGATCACCTCTGGTCATTATGTTGTAAGAATTCAGTCTTCTCAGTCTCATTTTGTTACCTAACCATAGAGACAGTGCAGTGTCATTTTCAAGGGCTGTCTCTCTTCCTCTTTTAGTGGCATCTGAAAACGACAGAATGTTTTAGGCTCTCCTGTTAACTAACATACCTTTAAATACCTCTGGTTTAGATAGAATTACATGTTAATTTATATTATTTTACAAATTCTAAATAAAGGAACCAACAATATAAATTTCTTAAACCTCAAAACTTAGGATGTTGATAAATCAGATCATTTGTTAATCAATATTTAACTCACGGCTTGAGATAAAACTGCTTTTTAAAGGACTTTTAGGCTGTGACTCAGTTTGGAAGCAGTGCGTTTTAAGGTTTAATTACTTAAAGGTATGAAACACCTCAAGATACTTATTTTCTCTGCTTGATTTGCCTCCTCCTCAACTTTCCTGAAGCCCCTTTAAGTGCTAGTGATTAAGACTCTAAACTATAACATGCCTATGAAGAAAATAAGCTCTAGATTTTCTCAAGTGCATTGTTGTAGCTCATGCCTGTGCGGTGTCAGACCGCCACTCTGCTCTTCAGAGCCCTCTCAGCCGTCACCTCTTTGTGTCCTGTGGTCTGTTGTTTCTCAGACTTGAGCAGTCACAGCAGTCAGTGAGGAGCCTGGTGGAAATGTGGGTTCTCAAATGAGGAGGATGCTTCCTGCCTCTGCACCAGTCTTGACACATGACAGGACTCGTTACCTCAGGCTTCCCTCTGTAACTCTCACAGGTACTCTTGATTGATTCTTGTCTGGGTGACTCCACTGGACAACATAGGCTTCACAGTGCATTCTATTAGAGTTGCTTAGATATCTGTCTCCTTGGTCATTGCAGATTTTTGCCTGTAGAACTTAGCCTTTCATCCTTATTGGTACAAGGCCTACCATGCTGTTTAACAGAAAATAGAATCTCAACAAATATTTATTAGATAGTATTATTGCGGCCAGTTTATAGTTATGCAAAGTATATACTGAATATTAAAAATGACATTTCTATTATTTTAGAGAAATACATTAAATATGAGTTTGGATCTTTTTCATATTCCTTTTAGAAGAAAAAAGTCTCAAATATTCACCATCCAAAGATAATTTGCTCGAAAATAATGCACTAGCTTCATTTTGAAGTCTGCACAGTAACTTACAGTAGTCTCGAGATTACTTTGTAGAAGTGCTTTAGAAAATTCATAACTATTTCTTTTTTCTCCCAAGGAGAAATACAAATGTCTACCGCAAGACGAAAACGCAATGTGTTATGTTGTTTACCGTAAGCTGTAGTAAGATGAGCTCAATTGTTGACAGGTATGTTTTTTTAAATTCACTACTAGAGTAATATTCTTAGGTGTTAGTGCTTAAACATAATTGCCGTCATATTCAATTTCTACATAGAACAAATAAATAGTAAAAAAGGTATTTTAGTAGTTTTAAAAGCCAAAGTGGATTGCTTAGGACTTATGTTACAAATGAGTCCTTATTCTTAATTTTGGGAATTTTGGTCAACTGAAAGAAACAGTAACGCTTGTAGATGATTCCCTGGCCCCTTTTAGACTCTAGGATCAAGTCTATTGGTGCTACCTCTATCCCTGCAAGCATATTAGCACTTGTGACTGGTAAGACATGATTGTTACTAGGATCATTAGTTCATTAGTTCGTTTTTAATTTTTATATATAAGTCTTTGGGAAAAGATAAACTTGTTTATTTCTTTGATTGTAAAACTGCTGGTTGGTTTTTTGGTTGTTTTTTTGTTTTTTTGTTTTTTTGTTTGTTTGTGTTTTTGTTTGTTTTTGGTGCTAGTAATGTCAGCCAAGGCCTAATGTGTACTAGTCAAGGAGCTTTCCCACTGAGCTGCCTCTCCAGCCTTGTTTCTGAGACTCTTTGTTATGTTACTGTTTTCATCTTAACACCTTTAACATTTGATGTCTTAAAATCCACTTCTCAGACTTCATTTGGTAGCTTCTTTCTTCTTTCTTTCCTTTCCCCTACTTCCCCTTCTTTCTCCTTCTCCCTTTTTCCCTTCCCTTTCTTGCCCTCCATCTCTCCCTCCCTCCCTTCTTCCCTTCTTTCCACATAAAGATGAATCTTAGAAATGTCTAGAATCTTTTTTATTATCTCATTGAATTGCTTAGATCCTCAAGGTTCTGAAGATATAGGTCAGGGATTGGCCAGTTTTTTAAATTATGGTTACATAATTCACTGTATGACGATTCCAGTTCTTTAAGGATTCTGCAAATAGATTTGTACGTAGAGTAGTTGTTGATATCTGAAGGCAGCTTTTCTTCTTTTCTGACTAAACAAAGATATATCTTCTATTAGAACATAAGACTTAAAGGCAAGGGATGTCCTTAGAGAGGTTTGCCTTACTGTGGCCTTAGCTTTGGATTAAGGCCTTGTCTCCTTCTTGAAAAGACACACCAGTCATCTAAAAGGACTGAAAATGAGTGGGTGGTCAATTCCTTTTCTATACTTTATGATGTTTGGGATGATGTCTGTGTGTGCAGAGATAAAACAGTGATTATTGATATGGATTCCTTATATCTGAATATTATAATATTTATAGACTCTCTTGTCAGAAAAAGTATATCCATGTAGGGTTTTTAAAATAAGTTCCCAGGCATAAATGGACTGCTTCAGGTCTATTCATGAGCCTCCATAAAACACAATTTACAACTAATCTCAAAATGAGGCGAATAGACGCCTCAAAGGCTATTATTGATCTTTTTTTTTAATTAAAAATTTCTGCCTCCTCCCCACCTCCCATTTACCCCCCTCCCCCCTCTACTCTCCCTCTCTCTCCTATCCAGAGAGCAGTAAGGGTTCCCTTGCCCTGTGGGAAGTCCAAGTTCCTACCCCCTCCATCCAGGTCCAGGAAGGTGAGCATCCAAACAGGCCTGCCCCCCCCAAAGCCAGTATGCGTAGTAGGATCCAAATCCAGTGTCATTGTCCTTGGCTTCTCAGCAGCCCTCATTGTCTGCCATGTTCAGGGAGTCCGGTTTTATCCCATGCTTTTTCAGTCCCAGTCCAGCTGGGCTTGGTAAGGTCCAAATAGATCAGCCTCACTATCTCAGTGGATGGGAGCACCCCTCGCAGTCCAGACTTCCTTGCTCATGTTTTCCCTCCTTCTGCTCCTCATTTGGACCTTGGGAGCTCAGTCTGATGCACCAATGTGTGGCTCTGTCTATCTCCATCCATCGCCAGATGAAGGTTCCCTCACTGTCCTGACTTTCTTTCTCGTGTTCTCCCTCCTTCTACTCCTCGTCAAGACTTTGGGAGCTCAGTCCGGTGCACCAATGTGGGGTTCTGTCTCTATCTCCATCCATTGCCAGGTGAAGGTTCTATGGTGATATGTAAGATATTCATTAGTATGGCTATAGGATCTGGCCTTTTCCGGCTCCCTCTCCTCAGCTGCCCACGGAACTAGCTGGGGGCATCTCCCTGGATAGCTGGGAACCCCTCTAGAGTCAAGTCTCTTAATAATCCTAAGATGGCTTCCTTAATTAGGATATATGCTTCCCTGCACCCATATCCACCCTTCCTATATCCCAAGCAGCGGGATTTGACTGAATGGTGTGACTGGTGAGTTCATGTAGAAGCTCACAGTCACCAGAAACTAAGTTTTAAGAAAACTCCTTAGTTTTAAGAGTCAGCTTCTAGTGCTCTTGATGTAATTTGTTAGACTCTTCCCCCACCCCACCCCACCCCCACCCCCGGTCTCAGCTGTCCTCATCTTGTCACTTAAATCTTCACTTAAGCCGGGCGGTGGTGGGCCTTTAATCCTAGCACTCGGGAGGCAGAGGCAGACGGATCTCTGTGAGTTCGAGGCCAGCCTGGTCTACAAGAGCTAGTTCCAGGACAGGCTCCAAAGCCACAGAGAAACTCTGTCTCGAAAAACAAAAAAAAAAACAAACAAACAAAAAAAATCTTCACTTAATGTTCCCAGTTATACACGTCCTTCCTAACCACCCAGGGTTCTTAGTTGGTTTTCTATTGCCACAACAAAACACTGTGACCACAGCAGCTTATAAACATTTAATTTGGGACTACAGAGGGTGGTCTAGACCGTGACTGTCATAGTGGGGAACATGGCAGTAGGTGAGCACGCATTTCATTGAAGCGTAGCTGACTGAGGCTTGCAAGTTGAAATAATGTCCGTGGGAGGGGGAGCAAAAGGGAGAGAGAAAGAATAAAAGTGAGCCAAGGAAGGAATAGCATGGGCTTTTGAAACTCCAGAGCCCACCCCGCCAGGGACATACATCCTCCAAAAAGGTCACACCTCCAAATCTACCAAATGAGGACCAAGCATTCAAGTACATGAGCTTTTGGGGATCAGACCCATTCAAAACCACCCTCCTTTAGAAGGCCTGTTGCCACACATTCCATGTGTTTCTTTGTAACAGAAGATGAAAAAGAGGAGAGCAGCTGTTAGTCCTGTTTGCTGTTCTGTTGCAGTTTACTGCTTACTATTCTGTGTTCAGCACACAGCCTGGTGCCTGAGTGCTATTCAGTATCTGTACAGTGGGTCAGAATGCTGCGTTCATGAGCTAATAGGTATTAGGATGTTTATGAGTAGTGGTGTTTTTAAAATTAAAAGTGACTATCTGAAAAGGTTTTTAAGTTAAGGTATTATAGTTAATACATTCCAGATGGGTAGTTTAATACAAGGACATTTTATACTGGCATTTGATAGGTTTCCAGTAGATATTAAAATTTTGAAATATATTTAAACTATCTAAGTTCTTATTTAGCCTGATATATACTCATAGCTGAGTATAACTTTTTAAAATTCACGTATGGAAAACTAAAAGTATAATTAAGTGTAATTAAACTTTTATGAAAAAATAAGTTCATGGTTCCTGAGCTTGTATTTATTTGATCTCTTCACCTAGGAATCAAATCAGTCTGAGTGGATTCACCTCTCCCTCTTACTAAGTTTTTCATTTTGTTTTCTCTTGTAGAGATGACAGTAGTATTTTTGATGGATTGGTGGAAGAAGATGACAAGGACAAAGCAAAAAGGTAGTTAGCTGTGAAATAGAAACTAATAAATAATAAATAATACTTACATGTGTTAGATATATTAGCAAAGTAAAAAAGCTTAAACTATCAGTATGCAGTTTAGAAATTGAACTATTTCCTGACTTTTTGAAAAGTAAGTTTTAATATATTATGTCATGTCCAAATTGGACACTGCATTAAACTATTTGTGTAATTAAATAGATTATTTTAAAACTACATATTTAATTTCTTTTTTCATAGAGTATCTAGAAACAAATCTGAAAAGAAACGTAGAGATCAATTCAATGTTCTCATTAAAGAGCTTGGATCTATGCTTCCTGGTAATGCTAGAAAGATGGACAAGTCCACAGTTTTGCAGAAGAGCATTGACTTTTTACGCAAACATAAAGGTAAAATACTGACTTTAAATTGGGTATGGTTTCTATAGCAGACTCTCTTAGAAAATATGAGTTATATGATGTTTATGGTAAAGAGGAAAAGATTCCTAGTATGTTCTTTCTTTCATTCAACAAGCATTTAGTTGTTTTTGTATTCTAGGTCCTTATGAAGTTAGGATGACTTTCTTGGCTCTCAACTTAAGGGGAGACAAATGTATAAACACATAATTAAAATAGAGATGAGTCATTATTATGAACTATAAGCTTGAGAAGCACATTTTGTCATGTTTTTTTTTAATCATAAATAATGTACAAATAAGGTTTTTTTTAAGCTAAATCTTTTAGGTTAGGCAAGTGAAAGTGCTTTACACAAAGGAAGTACTGTGTGCAAAAGTGGGAGAGCAGAGAGGTTGATTGTAACTGAGCGTGTTTGTGCTGGAAGGCTGGAGGTGTATCAGAGTCAGGTCACGTCAGGTCGTTGCAGGCCATTTTTAAAGGTCATTTCAGTGTATGTCTAGGAAGCAAACGTTACACTTAAAAGTATTTGTTACTAGAAGAAAATCATCTTCACTAAATCAGTCATGGAAAAAGAAACTTTAAAGTATTTGATATTTAGGTAATGGAGATATTAAACTGAATCTAGAGAAGGATATTTGCTTTTTTAGATGAAGGACAACTACAGACCTTCTCAGGAAGAGAGACGCTAACTGCTGTCTTTTTCATTTTCCTTACCACCTCTGTAATTCATTGCTAGGCTCGTTTGTGCGCCACTACTCTCTGAAATATTTTCACTTGCTGGCATTGCCCACCCATCCCAGTACAGCAAAAGTTTTTTCTTGTTTATTCCCCGTAGAGTTAGAACTGGTAATCTCTACCTGCCCGCTGCTGACTCCATGCCGCCATAGTCTGCTGCTGCTCCCTCCTGTCTGCCCCTCCTCTTCCTTCTCTGCTCTCTAGATGGGGTGTTTCTCAAGGCTTATCCTTGTGATCTTATTTTCTCAACCCTCTTTCCTGGGATGACTCATTGTATAACTGTAGCTGCTGTGCATCTGTAAGCACTAATGAATCTTTGTTTTCAGATGCAGAATTTTCATCCTTGTATTTCTAGTTAACTTATAGATACCACTTTCCATGTGCCTAAACTCAATTCCTCTAAAATGGAATTCATTTTCATTTTGTCAAGTCAGTTTCTCCTAAACTGGCTTTTTTCATTTTTATACCATTTGATTAGGTTCCCAGGGCTCAAACATGAAAATACTTTGGAAATGTTTTCATTTGTCTTAGCATCATATCACATATGCCATATTCTCTCCTGATTCTTTTGTAAATGTGTCAGTCACTTAGATTGAACCTCTTTGTAAATGGTGTCCTTGCTGACTTGATCTCCCCTTGTATAATGGCACACTCAGAAACCAGTGCCTCACACATTGTAGAGCTCAGTAAATGACTGTTGAATGAAATAAACTGAAATGCATACATTTCCACGCTCTGAGAATAGAACATTAATTTTGGCATTATCTAGGTTTTGCCCCCAAAATTGAATGTATAATTCTCACAAAAATGAAATTTATGGTAAATTTCAGGGATATTTTTAAAGTATTTATTTATCTAACATAGACCTGTATTAACTAACCCTTGATAAATTAGTGTATATCGTTATGCATATAATTGACAACAATTTAAAGAGCTTGACTGTATTTCACAGAATTAGTAGCTGTACTTTAGTTCCCTGCCATAGTTCAGTATAGTCATTTGTAATCACCAAATTTGTTATATAAGTATGATATATTTAAATATCTGGTAACAAAACATTAAAATAATATAATCCATACTTTTCACTATAAAGTAAGGTAGAGTACAGCCTACCACATTGTTCTTTAATTTGTGTGATTGTTGTAGTATATCTATATCTAAAATGGAAAAATAATGTTGAGGCATGGTGGTGTTTGCCTATAATCCTAGCATTTGGAAGACAGGAGGGTCATAAGTTTGAAGCCAGCCTGAAATACATAGTAAGACTGTTTTAAAAAGAAAAGAAAACATACTTGTTAAACAGCAAATAGTTCAGACTTCACTATTTATGATAGCATTTTTATAACTGAATCTGTTTGCCTAGAGCAAAATGAAGGAATCATGTGGTAAATATGTGTGCTATGCCAGAGGCCCCAGTGACTTGGGCAAACTCCACATAGTTAGCATTAAAATGACACTGAGCAAGTCACTCTGCAAGTGTTGTTACTTTCTGTGAAATTCTGGCCTCAAATCCTCATTTAGTCTCCTAAGATTAGAAAAATCTTTTTGCCTGGCAAAAATAAGTCCTTTTTGTTGAAAACAGACTGGCTGACCCCATTGGTAACTTTGCTTTGAGCTGACTCCTTATCTCTACTTGAGATATTACCATTTGAATGGCAAGGAAGCCAAGGTAAAAAATTTCCTCAAAATGTTTGGAATAATCTGCTTGTTTCTATTTGCTAATTATGTCAAGTTGGAAACAGATTTAGGCCTGTCACCCACAGAGCATATCAAAACTGTACCCTCGCCTGCCCAATAAAATCTCCAAAGAAATTGATACTAAATGGCTCAGACCAAGGTCTAGAAGACAACATTTCACATTTTCAAACCCTGGCCTCCTGTGCTTATCGTTGAGTAGGAAGAGAAGGTGACTTGTAGGTTTTTGTGCTCTCCCAGTGGTTAGAGTTTGCTGCTAATGTGTCAATCTGTTTACAGAAATCACTGCACAGTCAGATGCTAGTGAAATTCGACAGGACTGGAAACCTACATTCCTTAGTAATGAAGAGTTTACACAATTAATGTTAGAGGTATGTCCAGATTTAATTTTGAAAGTTTTATTTCTCTAAATTTTTAACAGTGATTAATTTTAGTATAGTTTTAGCAGTATGAATATTGAAAAGTCTTAATTCAGTGTAAATGTAATAAGCTCTGCTTGTGTATAATTACAGTTGATCAGTGTATTGATCAAGTATTTTAAGTAGATAATGCCATGTGGTAGAATAATACCAAATTTTCTTATTTTCATTATTTGAAATTTTGAGATGCTTTCATACAGTTCGGAAATCTGTAGCTACTGAGTCTTCAGCCTGAGATGCCCACTCCATCCTAACAAAGCATAGCGTGCATTATCACATCAACCACAGTTGTCAGTTGTGTGTGTTTTACTCCAGCTGTGCTGTCACAGCTTGGATTCTGTAGTCCTGGAGGCAGGCAGTCCAGTGAGAGGACCCAGTGGGCTCGGTGTGTGTGAGAGCTCTTGAGTCAGTTTGTGGGTGGTCTTCTTGCTGTGCCATGGCATGAAGATACGCTGTATAAGAACTCTCAAGGACCCTCTTATGGGGACACTAATTTTATTTTGGAGGCTTCATATTGATCACCAAATCACCTCCTAGCCGCCTCCCAATGCAACATAATGGGAAATTAGGTTTCAACATAAATTTTGTAGGACACAGCATTTAGTCCTACTAGACACCTGTGTAAAATGACCACAAATTGTAATAAAAAATGATGTATTTTTCAAATGAAAATATGTTAAAAGGTCATCATTCTGTAAATAGAAATGTTTAAAAGGAAGTGAGCAGATGTTCTTCTGTTACAGAATTGCTTTTAAAAATAATTTAGAACAGTTTTTGCTTGTATGTAGACCATAACATCTCCTGTCAGATATGTAATGCACATAAATTTTATAATATTCATACCCAAAAGCTTTACTTTTCTACTTTTATCTTTTCCTACATAGAGTAATAAAATTATCATTTATGCAATAAGCTGGTCAGAATTTAATACTGAGTTTCATGGAAACTTAAAACAGCAAATAGGTGGTTTGCTTTGTAGCTAACAGTGGTAAGACAACTCAAGAGGCTGGGTCAGGGGTAGTGTGGCTAGCCTGGGCAGCATGTACAGAAATCATCGATGTACGAAATGAAATTATTAGGTAATTTCACGTATGATGTGTATGTATATAATGCTTATGTTGCAAATGGTTTTTTGTACCACTAGAGTCTGAAGTAAGGCAGAACATTTTTCAATAAGGGGCTTTTTGTTTCTTTGATTATACTTCAGGGTGTAACAACTAGTGAACTCTATTTGTGTGTTTACCAGAAATTATTAAAATTTGTTAAAAGTATAAGTATAGCATAAGCATTTAAACTTATACTTTAAAACTAAAGAGTACTTTCCTCCTGTTAACTCTGCCAGTTCCCAGACCCGCTTTAAGAAGGTGTAAGAAGCAGGATCAGGGCCTCTCCAACTCTTTTACAGGCTCCTAAGACCCTACTTCTCATTCTGAGTCGCCTTGCCCAGCCTTAATACGTAGGAAGGTGCTCAGTCTTCCCGCAACTTGCTGTGCCATGTTTTATGGATACTCAGAGGAGACCTGCCCATTCCTGGATGGAGACGGAAGAGAAGATTGGGGGGAGAGGAGAGGAAGATGGGGGAGGCTATGGCTGGAAAAGTGAATATTTTAAAAAAGTGTTTGAGATAAGGAAATCTAGGAGCAAAGTTGTCAGGAAATGTGCTCATGTCACATAGGTAAACAATGCTTCTGGGATGTGTAAGGATGCTGTGCCTTCAGCCACCGTTATGTGCAGGAGCTTTAAAACTCATTAATTAGTGTACAGTTGAGGTACGAACAGTCTTACTTGTTTTTTCCTCTTAAAAGAAGTTTGACATTGTACAAAAGTTTCTATCTGTCTGTCTGTCTGTCTATCTATCTATCTATGTTTGTGGAAGAATACATAAAAGCTAGTCTATAACAAGAAAGAAAATGACTCATTTTATAATCCTAGTGCAATTTGTCATTCAATAAGATTTTCTGTGTTTGTTATAAACTGCTTGCTTTTATTGGCATAAAAATTTCCTATAATTCAAAAATTATTTATTTTGTTAATAATCATAATGCACCTGCTTTACTAACAGGCTAAATACATTCAGGGTTTTTTCTTTATAATAGGAAACTTTTATATTAGTTACTAAGGTGTGTGTACTACATACCATATAACTATCAAAGGAAAATAAGCCAAAAATTCTAGTGATGATATGACATTATATAAACAGAAAATATATTAAGAACTTGAAAATGTAAGTTAATTCTTTATATCCTCAGAGTTTAGAGTCACATAACTGAACAATGTTGTATTTACTTTGAATATGTAAAAAATACTTTTAATTTTTTATTATATCTATCTCTATCCATCTGGCTGTCTATCTGTCTGTCTGTGGTTCCATTCTTGCCCCAGCACACATGTGGAGGGCAGAGGACAACTGTGGGGGTTGGTTCTCTCTTTTCACCAGGTGGATTATGGAGATCAAACTCAAGTTGCCAGGCCTAGTAGCAAGCACTTTTACCCACTTAACTATTTTAATAGCCCAAATATTTTCAAGTTTTTTTTTATGTATTGAGTAAGTGTATTTTTAAAAAGTAAAAGACTAGCCGGGCGGTGGTGGTGCACGCCTTTAATCCCAGCACTCGGGAGGCAGAGGCAGGCGGATCTCTGTGAGTTCGAGGCCAGCCTGGTCTACAAGAGCTAGTTCCAGGCCAGGCTCTAAAAAAGCTGCAGAGAAACCCTGTCTCGAAAAACCAAAAAAAAAGAAAAAAAAAAGAAAAGAAAGAAAAAGTAAAAGACTAAGGTGAAGGGTGTGTATATAGGTGTGTATCTTATATCCTTAATCCAGATGTTTGCACACATGTGATTTTACATGCTTCAAGTCTTCAGTTTTCTGATTGAATATGAAATTTTTAATCATAACTTAGAATTGGATTTGTTGATAAAATAGTCTGATTTTGTTTGGATAAAGTTTATTTGATTGGCAAGACTATGATGTAGTTGTGCTACATTTAAGTAATCATGTTGATTACATTAGAATTGAGTAGTCCCTTTCTGGTTTCAGCTGAATTTCAGATTTATGCTTTATCTTAAAATGTTAGCATTGTGGTTCAGAAGCTTAGTCTATCTACTTAACATGTTGGCGCTGCTGGTACATGAGTTTAGACCATCCATTTAACATCCTAGCATTACTGCTACAGGAGTTTGGACCATCTACTTAACATATTACCATTGCTGGTATAGGAGTTTTAGATAATTTAGCTGAGCTTGATCATTATTGACCATGCTCAGAGAAGTTAAAGCTTGCTCACCTCCCAAAAGCTAATTCATGTTATAACTAGAACCTATGTCTTAATACTTACTTATGTTGCCTCTCTTAATTCTTTGAATGCAACTGTGCCTCCCCAAGCCCCCCCCCCATCTATTGCCTGAGGAGTAATTTACTGCAAGACCTGGGAGTAGGCATCTTAGAACAAAGTCATCTTGTTAAAGTCATCTCTGATTTATACTGTTTTCCCCTTGGCAGCTCATAGTCTTCCTTGTAGTTTATAAAACAAGGGCTCACAATATGTGTCAGTCTTGTCTTTGCTGAAGATCTATAGGGAACTTCTGTACCCTTCCCTAGAACTGACATTCTTATCTTCCACAAACTAAATAATCACTGTTACCAAGAAGATATCTAGATGAAAGTAATGTTCTAAGTAATGAACAGTTCTCCTTCGTTCATACAGTAAGAGGACAGGGATAAGTCACAGCTGCCCGCCATGATGTGGGGATGCTCTCTGCCTCATTCTTCCATATTTCTCCAGTTACCCTTCTCAAGGAAATTTTATCCTCTGCTCAGAAGATTTTCATGACTTGGCGCTGTTGAAACTTTTCCTTGCGAGAGGAAAGAGCAGGTTTCAGCTCTAGGAGTGGGACTAAAGGACTGAGCATTTTCATTTCAGTTCATTGTCCTCAGAGAGAAGCCCTGAAGTGCCCAGCAGTGTCTTCCCAGCATGAGCAGAGCATCACAGTGGAAGATAACTTACTTTCAACACTGACAGTCTTTTCACATGAGAAAGCATAGGTTTGTTTTCTTTACACCAATTTGACTCTATTCACAGTAGCAATCAAATAATTACTGATTAAATCGTAATGGGGTAACACTTCAAGAGTTGCTTTTTAAATTCAAGATTTCAAAACCCCTCATTATCTAAAAATATATTTGTTTGAGTTATTCTGGAAAGAAACCATTCAAAGTGCCTTTTTTTCTGAACCATATCTCATCCCTAGTAGGAGAGAGGGGAAAGATACCTTTTTTTGTACCTTCAACAGTTAGAGACTGGGAATATAGATAGCTTCATGGTAGGGCACGTGCCTAGCATTCATGAGGCCCTGCACCCATTTCCTAGCACTGCAAACAGCAGTAGTGATTGGGCATGGTGGCTTACTTGAGTTCAAGGCCAGTATGAGCATTGGAAGCTGTCTCAAGACACCCTGCCGCCAACCCTCAGTGCACACACACCAAAATAAAAATTAAAGCCCAACTTGTACTGATTTCCTCTGCTCCTAGTCCCATCCTTTATGGGCTATCCTACTTTTCACTGTACCAAGTGTGTTCATCTGTACCCAGACATAAGGATGACTGAAACACACACAGTTTTTACCAGAGTTGGTGACCCTTTGAGGGAGCTATTTAACTAAATAACTTGCAACTTCTCCACTAGTGATCTTTCTCTCCTTTAACTTACAAATGTACTGGTTACCCTTTGCTTTATTATTTTGGTACTTGAGCCCTTTAAAATAATTGTTCTTCCTTCCTTATTTTCTTGCCAGTTTTATGAGTGAGTTATAATAGCTCATGTCAGCTTGTTCTAAGTTTGTTGTAAGTGACTTGCCTTCCTGTTGATGTTGCTCTTTGAAAATAACTAAACTTGTTCCTTTTCTTGTTCCTTGGCCTATCTGATATCACTGTACCATCCCTTTCTTTCCCAGCTCTTTCCACACTGTATTCTGTCTTTACTGTTTGTCTGGCTCTTTGCTCTCCATATTCATATTTCGGTGATTCTTCCAAGCTTTGTCTTTGGCCCATTTCTTTATTGAAGGTTGCACCACTTCATTTAGCACTACTGTTCCTGTGATTGTCAGATGGATGCACACTGAGTCTCGTATTTTCTCTGACATCTCTTCTGAAGATGTTTGTATTTCTTAGCCCTTGGTTAATCTTTCTCTTTTCATATTGCTACTGATTTCATTCAGTGTCGTTAATTTCCTGATTATCCCAAGGCATGTTTTCTTGACTCAGTTCTCTGTTTTATGTATTTCTTCTAGACTACTAGAATTGAAACACAGCTACCACCTTCCCCCATACCAAATCTTCTGTTTGCTTCCTTTATGTATAGAGTTAAGATATCTTTACCAAGAATTTGGGCTTTACATGATTGTGCCTCAGGTTAGTTTGGGGAGGCTTAATTTCTTCTTTCTTCATTCTGTTCCTCCTGTTATAGACCTACACTTAAGCGCACACCTGTCTGTGTGTCCTTTATGAGATGTGACCATCTCCAGATAAGCTGTACTGTACTACACAGTGTATCAGACAATGTATGTCTGCCGCTGGAAAGGCAGAACATGGGTTATCTCATCTTTAGAAACCAGCTTCCAATAGATAGCCAAAATGATATTTTTCCCTCAGAAAGATCTAAAGATGCCCAAAAATTAATATACTAAGGTACTAAAAGCAAATTAGCTGACATTTTGACTGTACGCTAAACATTTCCACAATAATTCCTTCGTCATTTTTCTTGTTTCTGTTCAGTAAAATACTTTTTTCTTTTCCCTTAACTGACCATTATGTTTAATTTCAGGCTCTTGATGGTTTTTTTTTAGCGATCATGACAGATGGAAGTATAATATATGTATCTGAGAGTGTAACTTCATTACTTGAACATTTACCAGTAAGTATAAAAACCCTATAATCTCTTTATTATTTAATGTCTATATAAAATATTAGAATGCACTAGGAAGTAGACCTTCAGAGTGATATTTGAACAGTGCTTGAGGGGTTGGGATTAAAACCCCAGCTAATGTCTTTGTATTAGCATTGCTGTGTTTTCTCAGACCAGTCCTAAGGCCCTCATCCACAGTACTTTAGCCTCTGTTGTTCTTCCCTTTGCATTCTAATGATAATTTTGCAATGTTTTTCTTTTAGCTGATGAAAATATTGTATCAATCAAAAAACAAACAAAAACCCCCAACCAAATTTCTACTGCATTTATTGCTATGAGGCGAACTCATAAATAATTTTCTCAAAAAAGTGACTTATAAAAACTGAAGTAGAGCCAGGCAGTGGTGGCGCATGGCTTTAGTCCCAACACTTGGGAGGCAGAGGCAGGTGGATCTCTGTGAGTTCAAGGCCAGCCTGGTCTACAAGAGCTAGTTCCAGGACAGCTAGGACTGTTACACAGAGAAACTCTTATCTTGAAAAAACAAACAAAATACAAGTAGGTGCAAAACTTGCATGCAATGTGAGTTGGACTGGTAATGTAATAATGGCCATTTTCCATTTTAAAATATGTCCTCAAAAAGGTGCACGGTGCTAGAGATGCAGCTCCATAAAACCTTGTATGCTTGCTTTTACTCTTCCTGTATTTATTGAACATTCATTCTTTATTGAACACTAGGCTAAGTGCTTCCTACAGTTAAAGGTTTTAGAAATTTATTTGAAACTTTTATATAATGTGTATTTAAGATTGTTTTGCGGTATAAAAATTCTAATATTTTCAGATTATCCTTGAAATGCCCATTGTTGGAAAATTTACATCAGTGCAATATAAGCCATTCTTTAAATATTTCTTTTTAAAAATATTCTTTAAGGGACTGGAGAGATGGCTCAGAGGTTAAGGGCACTGACTGCTCTTCCAGAGGTTCTGAGTTCAATTCCCAGCAACCACATGGTGGCTCACAGCCATCTGTAATGAGATCTGGTGCCCTCTTCTGGCCTGCAAGCATACAGACAGAGAGAACACTGTATACATAACAAACAAACAAACAAATAAATAAATAGAAAAAATATTTAAAAACAAAACTATTTCCTTCCCTCTGGTTCTCTGCTACTTAATACCTTGTATAGAGAAAGGACTACCCATAAAAATGTCAGATTGTACACAAGGGCAACTTTTTACTGAAAGTCAGGCAGTAAGCATTGTACTCATTTTTAAAGTTTTTATTGCAGCATATGTATGTCTGTGTCTGTGTGTGTGTATGCCATTTGCATACGGATACCCAGCAAGGCAGAAGGTGTGGAGTGAGGGTAGTTGTGAGCTGCCTGGTGTGGGTGATGGGAATTGAACTCAGGTTGGGGCTCTGGGTGAGCAAAGTGCTCTCAGCTGCTGAGCCCTCTGTTCCTATTGCTAGTTCTAGATCTGGCTTGACTTCACTGGTCTTCTGCAAATGAAGCCCAAACCTAAAAAGTGACTGGACAGTAAACACATCAGTCAGTTGGCACTGACAGAGAGAAGATCAGATCAAGTGGATATTCTTAATGACCTCTGTTTAAACAAATTATTTGCTCTTAAATGCTGAGCCAAAATGTTTAGAATTTGCTAGCTTAACAAAACATTACTCTCCACCAGCAGATGGGCTAAGGATGTTGTCAGATAATACCTGAAGTCCATATTGAGATTTCTCTGGCTAGCCCATGTCTGATGTTTCATCCAGGTTTTTAAAATTAAAATACATCTACTGATGTATTTTTTTAATGTCTTGGTTTACAAATTTCTTTTTTCTGTTACCATAAAACTCCATGAAATGATTCCATGTTGGAACAACAGAACTTGGGATAAACTAAATCTGTATTCCAGGGCCATGGTCACTTAAATTTGACTTCAGAATAAGTTACCGTTTTTTCTCCTTTGATGGGGATGGGGACTATTTGCACAATAAGAAAGCTTGGCAGGCTAGGGAAAGAGTGCTGGGAGCCTGGGATATGGCTCAGTGGTAGATCACTTGCCTAGCGTGCACATAGCCCTGTGTTCCCTCTCCGGCTCTTCAAAAACAGCAGCCAGTAGAACAGAAGGCCACAAAGTACAAGGAATGAATGAATCCTTTGTAGCATTAAGATAGGATTAATTGAAAATGAGAATAGTTATGTGCTTTTAACCATATATAATTGTATTTTTTTTTCAGTTTTGCGTTTACAGGAAAGATTTTTTTCTTAATTATAATCAAAGTATTATTTGCATTTGTTCACACTTTTTCATATTTGCTTTTTGGCACTATCTTTGGGTTTCATGCAGAATTAAAGGCCTTCTCTTTTTGTTAACTGTGCATCCTACCACTTAAAAGTAGCTGTTATGCTGTTATTTTTAAAATAAATAAAAATGATGTATTTATTTTACAATTAGTGTAGTTGTATGATGCTAAAGCCAGCAATTTTTATCTCTTTATTCCTAAGAATACTGGCTGGTTTTTCAGAGTCACTCAGAAATTACTTATTGAGTAAATAAATATGAATTAAGTAGTTGGCCATCTTAATGATTCCTTCTAAAATGTTTCCTAGGGCCCTGAGAAATGGCCAGTTAGTTAAGAGTGCTTGCTGTACTTGCAGAGGCCCTGGGTTTAGTTCCAAAAACTTATATCAGGCAGTTCACAATTCTAGTAGATCTGGCAGAGCACACACATGGTGCTCATATGTATACTTAAACATGCACACATACCCATTAAATAAATAACAAATAAAACTTTAAAAAATACTTTCCTAATGAAGAGGACATCAGATTCCCTGAAATAGGATTGTAGACAGTTGTGAGCTATCATGTGGGTACTGGGAATTGAACCTGGGTTCTCTGAAAGAATAACTAGGGCTCTTAACGCCTGAGGTGTCTATGATCCACCTGCTGGTGGATCTTTGGTGTGGGATAATTACACTTTAAATGGACAACCTGACAGATCTGGTTAAAACAAAGTATTTGATCTATATAATAACCCCTCAATACAAACCTCACTTTGCCACTCCCTCCCGTATTTTTTCTTAAAAGTTACATATTTTCAAACTATTTTTAGATTTACAGAGAAAGACAGCAGGAATTTCTTTCTCTTGAAAATGGATGAGGAAGCCGGGCGGTGGTGGTGCACGCCTTTAATCCCAGCACTTGGGAGGCAGAGGCAGGCGGATCTCTGTGAGTTCGAGGCCAGTCTGGTCTACAAGAGCTAGTTCCAGGACAGGCTCTAAAAAAGCTGCAGAGAAACCCTGTCTCGAAAAACCAAAAAAAAAAAAAAAAAAAAAAAAAAAAGATAAGACCTTTTTGTTCATCATGGGGCAACAAGACATAGATGTGAAGAGAACTACCTACCCTCCTTGGGGTATAATATGAGCCATAAATTCTAACGCAATTTGTTTGCATTTGAGGTTTCGGGTATGCTGTTTTGAAGGAAGTGACTTTTAAAATTTTTTAAATTTTTATTTAAAATACAAATACATCATTTCTGCCTTCTTTTTCCTCCCTTTAATCCCTCCCATGTCCTCACTCACTCCATTTCAACTTGATGACTTCTTTTTCTTTATTATTGTTACACACATGCACATATACATACATATACACATATGGATGAATCTTGGTGTTGCTTATGTATATATGATTTTGGGTTGACTGTTGGGTATTGAATACCAATTATTAGGGTCATTCCTGTGAAATACTTAATTTTCACTCGCAGTAGTCATTAGTCACTTACTGTTGTTTATGTAGAGACTCCATGAGATTCCCTGTCCATATCAGCATATCTATTGGTGTTGCCATTGTACATGTCTTGTTTAGGCTGCCGTAGTTGTTGAGGTGTCATAGATACAGCTTTCTCGTCATTTCTAGGAGGCACAGTCTCACAGCAGACTTCCTAGTCTTTTGGCTCTTAAATTTTTCCTGTTCCTTCTTATGAGGTGTTCTCTGATAGGTGCAGGGGTTATGTCGTAGACGTGTCCATTGAGATTGGGCACACCACAATGAACGGATCTCTGCATTTTGACCAGTTGTTTTCTTCAATGGTCTCTGTCTTCTGCTGCAAAGAGACACTTTTTTGATGAAGGCTGAGAGCTATACTTATCTGTGTGTATAAGGATAAGTTTAAGAACGCAGTTAATAATTACGGTAAGTGGTTGTAGTAGCTTCTCCTGTAAGATCTGTGACCTCACTACTAGGAGTACTTGGCTAGGTTTCTAGTACCAGGCATTGCTTTTTTTGAAGGAAGTAATTTGAATTAGTGTTTGAAAAATGTAAGATAGAGATGTGGAGTTTACCTAAGCTGTAGAGAAGACCTTGATCCCTAAAGAAAAGCCAGAAGAAATGGTGTGAGTATATGGAGAGTAGTAAACCATCCCTCCCTTCCTCCATGATTTGGTTTTTCTTACTGTTTTCTTTTAAGCAGTGGAGCTGTTCAGATACAGTCTTTACAGGTGTATAAAATACAAACCAAATGGAAGTGCAGCTGCCTTCCACCCACAGCTCCCTCTACCTCCCTTGCCTCCCACAGGACCCGAGCTCTCACTGCTTGATTCTAGAGTTAGAGCAGGGTGGACATTGAGGACTCTTAATAGGATGGGCTGGATTCAGTAGAAGGTAAAGTCGCTGAGGTGTTACTGTCATTGGTTCTTAATGATGGGAGCTGTCTCCTTCATCTTTGAGTCTACAGCATCACCTGTCACAGGTTTCCTAACATTTGTGAGACTACTGCTGATTATTGGATAATGACTAAAGTCACGTATTAGCATGCAAGAAGAATTAAAATGCTTTACATGCTAGCTGTCCATTTTAGGCAAGGCTTTTGGCAATGTGATATAGAATAAATGCCTGGAAAAGGTGGACTGGAAAAGGTGGACTAAGATTAAAGGGCGTGTTGGACTAGTGCAGTGATGGTGTCAGATCTGCTCTTTTAGTGCAGTGATGGTGTCAGATCTGCTCTTTTAGTGCAGTGATGGTGTCAGATCTGCTCTTTTAGTGCAGTGATGGTGTCAGATCTGCTCATTTAGTGCAGTGATGGTGTCAGATCTGCTCATTTAGTGCAGTGATGGTGTCAGATCTGCTCATTTAGTGCAGTGATGGTGTCAGATGTGCTCATTTCGCTTGTCACTGTCAGCACCGCTGTTTAACGGGTGTTAGAATAAATTACAAGACTGTGTCTTAGAGCCAATAATTTTATTAACTTTCTCGGTCCCATTGTATTTTACAATGTTCAAATTTGGTAAAACTCAAGTTTTCGAATAGTGTTTCTGACTTTTTGAATCCCATCTATTGTGAATCTGATGACTCTGGTATGTTAGCCTTCTCTAGCTTCTCAATCTCAGTTTTTAATATGGAGTTTATAGATTGACATTACTGGTTTTCACGGATAATTTAATATTAATCATATGTACCCCTGTTATTTAATGTCTATTATACGTGTTAAAGATAAGTGCCTCTCAAAGAACCATTATATAATTTTAAATTTTCTTATTTTTCAGTCTGATCTTGTGGATCAAAGTATATTTAATTTTATCCCAGAGGGAGAACATTCAGAGGTTTATAAGATACTCTCTACTCACCTGCTGGAAAGTGATTCATTAACCCCTGAATACTTAAAATGTAAGTAGGCCCTCCTAAGCAGAGACTCAAAGCTTATATTTGGCAATATTATCCTTTATTTCTGTAAGTTTATTAAAAACACGATTTGTTTAACTAAATTAAAATAGCACTGTTTCATGAACTCTATTAAATGCTTTTAAAATATTGGTGAATATACACAACTAAAAGAATTGTGTTCATTTTAAGATAACAGATCTATTATTCCATTGTATATTGAAGTCCCATCTTTTTTGTTATAAAAATTGATCACAATTATGCAACAAACTGTAATATATAAAAAAGATGGAAATCAGTTACATGTTTTTAATTTTTAAATGAAATCTTAAAGTATTTATTAAACAATCTTTGCTGGATGTGTTTAATATAATTTCTTAAAGTGCCAAATATAGTGAAAAATAGTCCCTGCCATCAAGTAGCACAAAGTATTTTGGTGTAGTGAGACATTTCTGTAGATTGCCTGGGCAAGCAGCTGACTGGAACTTTTGCTGTCTTCATTGTTGGTGTTCTGGTTACCTTCACACAGCGTCCCCATGTAGTAGACTCTGATATGGGGCACATTTATCTAAGCTCATGCTTTATAGGTGTCTAACGTTCTGGGGAGGACGTGGTGCGGCACAGCTGTTCCCAGCATGACAGCTGGGAAGCAGGAAGGAAGAAGGGCATAAGGACATGCCTGCCGCAGCCTACTTCCTCCAGACTTCCCTCCTCCGCAGTCTCTAGATTCTCTCACAGTAGCATTGCCAGTGTGAGCCCTTCGTGCTGACAGTTTGGGTACAACCCGTAATACCGTAATAGTTACCCTGAGTAAAATCAAGAATGTGGGTCTGGGCGTGTAACAGTGGTGAAGTACTTGCCTATAATGCACATGACCCTGAGCTCGTTTCCTCTGTGTGTGTGTGTGTGTGTGTGTGTGTGTGTGTGTGTAAATTAGTACATTATTGTATTTGTGTGGCCATTAGCTATTAGAGACCTTCCTTAATACCTTTTTATTAGTTTTAAAATGTATCTTATCTGGTAACAGTAACTTAAATCAACTTAAAAAGTTCTTTGTATTTGTGTCTTACATCCATGTTAAGAATAGATTGTCTTTCAGAAGGAGTTATAAAAAGATAGAAGTAGAAATTTACTTGGAGCCTATATGTAATTGTTTATAATGAGATTTGCATTACGCTAGTCATTAGACCATTTTAATATGGGTACTTAAAAGAAACATTTGGGCTGGACTTAATAGAGAAATCAACTATACGGCTTTAAACAGTATTTGAAGTCACAGAACAAAAGACATTACTGAAGCAAATGCATAGAAAAGGGGGAGAGATAGAAAGTTGGCCCTCTGAGTTGTCAGCAGAAGGACACGGAGAAGGAGCCAGTTTTAGAGACTCTTGGAGGAGAGGACTGCTCAAAAGCGCACATAAAAAGCTTCTGCCAAGATAGACCTCCTGCTCTGGAGATCAGAGAAGTCTTAACTAAGAGTTAAAATGCAAGCTATGTTGCTTAGAAAATGTAGTAGCCTCTTTAGCTATAATGTCTATGAGTTGTTACAGATAATACGATTTTTGTAAAGATGAAGCAGAATTATAAAACCTAGATTTTCATCCTATGGAGTTTAATTTTTACTCTTTACACAGTAAAGAACTAGTGAAGGCCTTTGGGGTGGTTTGTAGTTGCAGGGGGGAATCAAGCTAGAGACTTTTGCAAAGAACCATTCTTGGGTCAAAAAGGGGAGGTATATAATTAGCAATAGAAGTATGGGTGGAGAAAAAACATGATTGATAAGTTGGCAGATCCAGAATAACTACATCTGGGAAAACTTTGAAAAGATAATTAGAATTTGCACCTGTTGAGTTAGGTGATAAAGCCAGACGCAGAAGAGTCTAAGTTCAGTGGTGCAGTGAGCGAAGGAATGGGGTACTCCATATTCATGATGTGAGGCTGCCTTACATAAAGGATAGAGTTGATCGGAAAGATACAGGAGGGTAAGGAGCCTCCCAAGATCAATTGGTGAATATAGAAAGGTTATTAAAGGTCAAGCTCAAAAGTCTTTGTGAAAGTGTCTAGTGTCAGACAGTTAGCAAATACAGTAGTATAGGGAGGGGGTCCATGCTGTGGGAGTGAGGAAGAACAAGTTGTCAGATGAGCTGGAAAGAATGAGAAAAACCACTTGAGGTTGACAATACAAATGTCGTTATTGTTTGGGAGAGCCATCACTCTAGAGGTGTAAGGAAGTTAGAGAAATGGATACATGAAAACCAGAGTACATTTTAATGAGTTCTCTGGTGCTATAAGTAGATTGGCATGAAAAATACTTTGTTGAAAAGATTTAAGACCTGATGATATTTAAAATTGTAGGAAGTAAGGAATCAAAGAAAAATTTGCAGTTGCTAAAGGGATGAATCTCAGATGGCAAGGCTCTGGTCCTAAAGGAGGTGGGAAAGACTCTTGAAGGTAGAGATGGGAACAGTAAGCCTGTAATTTAACACTTGGGAGCCTGAAGCAAGGGACAAATTCTAGGCCAGACTGGGTTAGTGGGTAAAACCCTGCCAAAAAGCAACAGCAGCAGAAAAGAAGGTATTGGATTTAAATAAAGGGGAGCATTAGCTTTAAATGGAGAATAAAATATTTTTGTGAAATTAGAAGTAGGGTGGGATAGGAGAGCGGATGCAAATGGAGAAAGGAACGGATGGCTGTGCGTGCTACAGTCCTCTCCTGCAGCACTTTACTGTGATGCACTGAAGACGACGTGTAGTGCTTTTTCTGTTGGAAAAATGAGTGTGAACTTACCCAACTTTTTATCATTTATTTCAGCAAAAAATCAGTTAGAATTCTGTTGTCATATGCTTCGAGGAACAATAGATCCAAAGGAGCCATCCACCTATGAATATGTGAGATTTATAGGAAATTTTAAGTCTCTAAACAGTGGTAAGTTAAAATGCTTCTCTTACAATGCATTTTAACTAGCTTTATTTTTCTAAGCTCTTAGATGCTTAAGTGTCAGTAACAAGTATATTTTACTAGATTAACCCATGGTGCATGTCTCCTTGCTTTTTTTAGTATCAACTTCAGCGCACAATGGTTTTGAAGGAACTATACAACGCACACATAGGCCTTCTTATGAAGACAGAGTTTGTTTCGTAGCTACTGTCAGATTAGCTACACCTCAGTTCATCAAGGTATGCTTCTAATTTTAATTGCTCTAGTGCCAGTTCATGGTATGAAAATTGTTCTTAAAAGATTTGTTTTTCTGTCTTCAGAAGATTGAAACTTAGGCCAGCATCGAAGTAGTAATGGCTGCAGAGTTATTAAATATGCGTGAACTTTTTATTAACACAGTGAAGGACACAGCACTCATTCAAAAATATGTAACCTTTTTAGTGTATTCTTTGTAAGCATCCCATGGTAGTATATTATTATTGCCCTGCTTTTGTGCAGAATTTAGTGTGTATAGTTCACTATTACCTTAAAGAAAAAAAGTTGAAAAATAAAAATAAAATAAAAAATCTAGTTTTTAAAAGAATGTGGCACTGGGCGATGGAGGCACATGCTTTTTATCCCAGCACTTGAGAGGCAGAAGTAGGCAGATCTCTGAGATTGAGGCCATCCTGGTCTATAGAGTGAGTTCTAAGACAGCCAGGGCTGTTAACAGGAAAACCTTCTCTCTGAAAAAAAAAAAAAAAACAAAAAACAAAAAAAGAAGAAGAAAAATAAAAAAGATATGGCGTTACTAGATATAATTTGATATTTGAATTTTTATTAATTTTTTAAAAATGTGTATGGGTGTTTTGTTTACATGTATGTTTGTGTACCATGTGCATGCTTGGTACCCAGGGAGGCCAGAAGAAGGCATTGGATGCCCTAGAACTGGAGTTACATACAGTTGTGAGTTACCATGTGAATGCTGTAAATTGAACCAAAGCCCTTTGAGAGACTGGAGAGTTCTTAATGGCTGAGCCATCTCTCCAGCCCCTGCTCTTTGAATTTTAAATTGTCTGCTTTTATTTCTTGCATCCCATAAGCAGATGATTAGTAGAGAAGGAAAAAAGTGAATTACTTTAGCCCTTAGAGACTGGAAAGAAGACAAACTGATATTACAGTTTGGGTGACATCATAGTGTAAGAAAGAACAGTTAGCTGTTAGGATCTTGAACTAGTCTTGCTGTACCCATTTTGTCTTAGGAAATTGGAGGGCAGTTGCGTGCTTTATCTCATTTCAGTTTTACACTGTGAGTTAGATGCTGTCATCATTTATACTTAAGGAAACCAAGGCTTAAGAAAGTTGCTTGTCAAATATCTCATCTAGTAAGTGGAACTTGATTGGAATTATTTTTCTTTCAAAGCCCCATCTCCTAACTGTTAGAGAAGATTGTGTAAGGATGGAGAGACTGTAGAACATTGCTTTGTGCAACAAAATCTAGGTTTCATGGATATGAGGGGAGAACAGTCAGAACTTATTTTAGAAAAGTAATCAGAAGCCAGGCCTGAAATTTGTTTTCTCTGTGGTTTTTCTCCTTGGAGAGATTCAAGTATGAGAAACCATGGAAGAGTTTTAAGTGGGAAGTTATTTAATCATGTTTGAAAATTGCTAAGGTAATGATAATGGCTGACAATTAGGGAGGGAGGGTAAGGATCTAAACTTAGTCACTTCGTAAGTGATGTGGAATGGATTTTAAAATTCCTAGAAGGTGAGATTAGAAGTCCTTAGAGCTGGAGAGATGGCTCAGTGGTTAGCACTTACTGCTCTTACAAAGAACTGCTATTTGGTTCTCAACAGCCGTGCATGGTGGCTCACAACCGGCTGTAACTCCAGCTGGTGACCACGCCCTCATCTGGTCTCCCCAGACACATGTTGACACACACAGAGACACATATCTATACACATACATAAAAACAAATCTTTATTAAAAAACATTTAATAATGGCTACTTATATCATGAAAGAGTGTGCTGATTTCTAGACTCTTTTGTACAGAAATAAGACCATCAATGAGAGGGAAGTTGTTTAAGTATATATGAGAGTAAGGCATGTCCAGACACTGAGAAATGGGAAGGGTAAATCAGAATAAAGGTCTGGATTTAGTAGTAGGCTCTTAGGTATGTGAGCGAGAATGAACTGGACTGTAACTGCTGACCTGAGGCTGGCAGTTGCTGCTGTTTATATTGTTGCTTGAGATGGCTGTAAGAATCGTTGGGGATCAAACTTAGGACTTTGCAAACCCTAGACAGGCGCTCTGTATCTCCAGCTTGTGTTTGGTACTAAAAACTAAATGTGTTAAAAAGTTTGTTTAGATGAAACTTATTTAATGATTCATGTCTAACAGTATTTAATATTTCTAAGGATACAGACAATTTCTTTTAAATTATACTTGTTAATTCGTTTGTAGGAAATGTGTACTGTTGAAGAGCCCAATGAAGAGTTTACATCTAGACACAGTTTAGAATGGAAGTTTCTCTTTCTGGATCACAGGTAATGTCACCTTTAAATTTCACAAAAGAAAAAGGAAAGACCATAATTATGTAATTCTGGATATTAATGGACTACAGGGACAAATGTTCTAAACAGAATTTTGAAATTCATTATTCGGGGAGGGGGAGGTAAATGGGAGGTGGGGAGGAGGCGGAAATTTTTAATAAAAAAAACAATCTCATGGAAATAAAAAAATTAAAATATTATGAGCAATATTATTGTTTTTCAATAAAAAAAAATTCATTATTCATTCTGGAAAAATGTAAATGTACTTTTCAAATTAATTTCTGGCTGTGATGTCTCTTATAGAAAAGTTGTAATACTGATTATTTTTTTATTTGTTGTTTGTTTGTTTGTTTGAGTTTTTCAAGGCAGGGTTTCCCAGCAGCTATGGAGGGAGACCTGGAATTTGCTCTGTAGACAAGGCTGGCCTTGAACTCACAGAGACCCACCTGCCTCTACCTCCCAAGTGCTGGGATTAAAAGGTGTACTCCACCACCACCTGGCAATACTGATTTTTTTTTAATTGTCATTAAATAATTTAGGGCACCACCAATAATAGGCTATTTGCCATTTGAAGTTTTGGGAACATCAGGCTATGATTACTATCATGTGGATGACCTAGAAAATCTGGCAAAATGTCATGAGCACTGTAAGTAAATCTTAATGTTTCTCTGTTAAGAACTATTTTAAAACACACAAATAGATACTCTGTTCTATTAATGAGAATGAGAAAAGATTTAGAACTGATTTTTTCTAAACATATACAGAAGGACCAAGTTTATACTTGGTCTTACATACAAGAAAATCTTATAGTACATTAGAGAAGTACATAGTTTCCCAAATCAGTTTAACCACAAAACCCAATTTTTGCCTAACTTCAATTAAAGTACTTTAGAACCTAATATTTGAACTAGTTTGGGAAGTTCCACTTAACAGTTATTGCAAATAGTGGCATTATTCTGCGTTTTGGTTAATAAAAGCTTTATAATTAGATGCCTCAGATATCATACGTGTCAGTGTCTGTGAGAAAATACAGTCAGTATGATTATGAGCTCTTGTTTCCCTACGTGTTGTATATCTGGGCATGAACAAATTAATAGTATGAGTCTTTCAGTATATGGGATTTGTTATGAATGAAGAAATGTATAAGATCAGCAATGATTGACTATAAAGTTGGAAACTGGGGAATCTGGTTATTTGGGAGACCTAGCTGTTTTTAAAAACCATCCTTATAGTTGATAACATTTTTCTGAAAGTTATCCAAAAATAATTCTATCTGTATAGAGTTAAATATAAATAAAAGCCTTTGTTTAAAAGAAATCTAGATTCTTATAGCTAAATGTCTATCAAAGAAAAAAAAATACGTGTTTCTTTTCTTTTCAGTAATGCAGTATGGGAAAGGCAAATCCTGTTATTATAGGTTCCTGACCAAAGGACAGCAGTGGATTTGGCTTCAGACTCATTATTATATCACTTACCATCAGTGGAACTCAAGGCCAGAGTTCATTGTGTGTACTCACACTGTAGTAAGGTAATAATTCTCTAAAACATGTGTAAGGTGTGCTAATAGCCAAATATGCTATGTGTGGTTTGTTGATGAATGATAGTGATCTTTCCCCAGTTTAATACTTAATATTTTTAATAGTAAACTATCTAATAGTTAGAAATCTAATACTGGCAGCGCATAAGTATGTAAGAGCTGACTTGAGTTTGTGCTGCACCAAAGCTGTACCAACATTCAAGCTGCAGTGCATGTCGTAAAAAGCATAAACCAGAGTAACTGCTGATTGTCCTTTCTTCATTTAGTTCCTCTTAATTTACATGCTTAGTTCCTACAGTCCTTGGTAGCATAGCTAAGGCATATATATACTGTACATATGTGTTAGGTTTGCTTAGCACATAGGAGCTCATACAGAAGTACTGTGATCCAGAGAGATATATAACTAGCACCAATTATTTGCATCTCTACAGTATTTTAAATAAATGGCCAAACAGTAAAATTTGTTTTTTTTCCATTTATAGTTATGCAGAAGTCAGGGCTGAAAGACGACGAGAACTTGGCATTGAAGAGTCTCTTCCTGAGACAGCTGCTGACAAAGTATGTTTCTTACAGCCTCTTTTTTAAATATTTCATTTCCTAATAATTTGTGAGAGAGATTTGGTTATGGTTATGTTTATTTTTCACCTTTTAAAAAATACCATTTGCTTCTAAAAAGGAATTGAAGATCTTGCCATTTAAAACTTAATTAGGTGAGAGACATACCCAATATAATCTTAAAACTATCATTATAATTAACTTTGATGTGCTAGACTGTATTCCTTTTATAATGATAAACTGTGATTTACTCCTTAGATGGCCTTTTCTGAGGTGATAACATACACTGTGAGAATACTGAGTAGTTTTATGAGGGAACCTTCCCTAAAGACATGTGACTGGGAAATTACAGTTAGAATTGGAACTCTGGTTTCTTTGTTGTCTATCACGTGGAGACCAGGTATATCACCTGTCTGATTTGATGGAGAAGAAAGTAGAGATCCAAGAGCAGTATTCTGGAATATGTGTGGGAATACAGCTCTCTTACACAAGTGCAGAGAGGGTTTGGTCAGGGACAGATAGGTTTTCAACTCTGTCAAACTGGCAGCTATGACTTGCAGGTCACATCTGGCCTTCTGACTAATTTCACAACATCTATAAACTATATACTAAATACTTGAAAAAAATTAAATAATAATAATAATGTTTTAATAATAAGGCTCCATGAAACAAGTATCAGATTCAAATTGCAGTGTTTATAAAGAATAGAATGACAACCGGTTGCTTATATTTTGTCTGTGGCTATATTTGTGCTGCAGTAATTGAGTAGTGGTGACAGAGACTGTATGGCTGCGAGAAGCTGAGCGATTCGCTCTCTGGATAGTCAGTGTTATGGAGGATGTCTACTTCCTGGTTTACAGTAGCACACTGAGGCGTGGTAGATTACTTGAGGATCACATTTCCTCATCACGCTCTGCTCATGATTAGTGATTGTTAGAATAGTGGGGAGCTTATGGCAAGGTTCTCAGTGAAATAAGAATTAGCTTAAGGAGAGGAGGTTGGAAAGCATTTGAGGGATGACCAAGAATTAGTGACTAAAGACTCATGGAGATTTTGAAGGGGCGACACCAAGGACAAGAGCTTACTGTGTTGGGTTTGAGTAGAAGTGATTTGGGATTACTAATTCTGGGGAGCGCTGAGCCAGATGTTAGAATGCCATTCAGGTGTATGTGTGAAGTCAGCACAGGAACGATACATAACCTCAAGAAACCCTGTGACATAGTGTGTGAGCTTAAGCGCCACACCGCCGAGCTTAAGGAGGTTTCTTCATCCTGTGAAGTTAAGATCTGAGAGTCCTAAAATAGAAACTCCCACTTTTGATGGGAATGACACAGACATTGGTGAGGTCGGATTTTTAGAACTAATGTGTGAAATAAATAATCAGAGCTGAGGTGGAAAATGCAGAGCTGTTTGTTATTATGCACTGTGAAGGTGGGCGGAAGGTTCGGAGGCTAGGAAGCAGTGAGAAATGGACTCAGATACAGGCTGGGAAGAGCTGCAAGTTAACGAAGGAGGAGACAAGGCATGGAATGACATAGCCTCCACCCCAGAATGAATAACTCTGAGAACAAATAGTTTGTATTTACATATAATATGATGTAAGCAATTCTGTGTAGCCTTGAAATAGGATGTACACTTGTTTCTTTTTCACTGATGCATGGAGAATGACTTTAAGGGACACTGATTCTATTCTAAGTATGGGATGGGGAGGAAGCACCAGTATATGTGTTCTGTCCATAGTAGGTTCTTCATTTGGTGGTGGGTAAGCCTGCATAAGGCAAGGGTGTCAGTTGAGAGGAGAGACAAAGAATTAGGAACAGTGGGAAAGGTTTGGGATAACTCAGAAATAGAAAAATGAGCCCTTTCGTACACTTGGCAGTTCTACTGACTAGAATTGAGCATACACTTGAAGTTAGTTACTTTTGATAGTGTGGTAAAATGGCAATTTTATTGATTTTAAGGACACACTTGAGCTGCTGTACAGCTGTCATCAACATCCATATCTAGAACCTTTTCATCCTCTTAAACATTAGCTGTGTTTGTTAAACAGCTTTTCACCCTTTGCCCCCAGCTCTTTTCATCTATGGCTTTCTTTTTTAAATTTGACTTCTCTTGAGTATCTCATGTAAGTAGAGTCATGAAGTGTTTGTTCCATTGTGACTGGCTAATTTTACTTGGTGGAATGTTCTCAAGGTTCATTATATCAGATTTCCCTTTGTTTTTCAGGATGGGTAATATTCTGTCGTGTGTGTATCCTCTTATTAATCAGTGGAATCCTGGGTTGCCTTCACCTTTTTTTTTGTAATAATATGTGAACATAGGTAGGTGTACAGACAGCTACTATAGTCCCTACTTCTTGGGTGTATAACAAGTAGTATACTGGATTATACGGTAGGTAACTCTCCGTTAGAATTTGAGGGAACCTGACATACTGTTTTCCATAGCAACCATGCCATTTTTTCAGTCCCTTTACAAAGCCATAAGAATTCAAGATTCTTAGGAACCCCTCTAGAGTGAAGTCTCTTGCTAACCCTAAAATGGCTCCCTTAATTAAGATATCTTCTTCCCTGCTCCCCTATCCACCCTTCCTCCATCCCAACCATCCCATTCCCCTAGGGTCTCCCCATCCTCCCCACCTCACTTTTCTCTCCCTATCTCCCCATCTCTCCTTACCCCCACCCCATCCCCACCCCAAGATCCCATTTTGCCTGGCAATCTAGTCTACTTCCAATATCCAGGAGGATAACTATGTTTTTCTTTGGGTTCATCTTCTTATTTAGCTTCTCTAGGATCACGAATTATAGGCTCACTGACCTTTATTTATGTCTAGAATCCACTTATGAGTGAGTACATAACAAATTCATCTTTTTGGGTCTGGGTTACCTCACTCAGAATAGTGTTTTCTATTTCCATCCATTTGCATGCAGAGTTCAAGATGTCATTGTTTTTTACCGCTGAGTAGTACTCTAATGTGTATATATTCCACACTTTCTTTATCCATTCTTCCATTGAAGGGCATCTAGGTTGTTTCCAGGTTCTAGCTATTACAAATAATACTGCTATGAACATAGTTGAACAAATGTTTTTGTAGTATGATAGGGCATCTCTTGAATATATACCCAAGAGTGGTATTGTTGGATCCTGCAGTAGGTTGATCCCAAATTTCCTGAGAAACTGCCACACTGATTTTCAAAGTGGTTGCACAAGTTTGCATTCCCACCAGCAATGGATGAGTGTTCCCCTTACTCCACATCCTCTCCAGCAAAGGTTATCATTAGTGTTTTTGATTTTAGCCATTCTGACAGGTGTAAGATGGTATCTCAAAGTTGTTTTGATTTGCATTTCCCTGACCGCTAAGGAGGTTGAGCATGACCTTAAGTGTCTTTTGGCCATTCGAACTTCTTCTGTTGGAGATGTCCCCAGCTAGTTCCTTGGGCAGCTGAGGAGAGGGAGCCTGAAATGGCCTTGTCCTATAGCCATACTGATGAATATCTTGCATATCACCATAGAAGCTTCATCTGGCGATGGATGGAGATAGAGACAGAGACCCACATTGGAGCACTGGACTGAGCTCCCAAGGCCCAAATGAGGAGCGGAAGGAGGGAGAAATGAGCGAGGAAGTCAGGACCGCGAGGGGTGCGCCCACTCACTGAGACGGTGGGGCTGGTCTAATGGGAGCTCACCAAGGCCAGCTCGACTAGGACTGAAAAAGCATGGGATCAAACCGGACTTTCTGAACATGAAGGGCAATGAGGGCTGACTGAGAAGCCAAGGACAATGGCACTGGGTTTTGATTCTACTCCATGTACTGGCTTTGTGGAGCCTAGTCTGTTTAGATGCGCACCTTCCTGGACCTGAATGGAGGGGGGAGGACCTTGGACTTCCCACAGGGCAGGGAACCCTGACTGCTCTTTGGACTGGAGAAGGAGGGGAAAGGGAGTGGGGGGAGGGAGAGGGAGGTGGAAGGTGGGGGGGAAGGAGGAAATTTTTAATAATAAAAAAGGAAGTAAGTACACTTTCAAAAGAAAAAAAAGAATCAGAGACCCTACTCGTTCACACATTAAAGACTCTCATGATAGTGCTAAACTGAAAGCTGTAATATATACACAGAGGACCTGGGGCAGACTCCTGTTCACTATGATTTTTTAAAATAAATTTGGTTTCTCAGACTGTTGTGTAAAAGAAAAAAAAAGAGAGTTCAAGATTCTTTCCATCTTTATCATACTGATTGATTTCTGAGAAGCTTTTGTGTTTGGTGAGGTTTTGTTACTTTTTGTTGTTTTATTTATAACACAAAAAACTTTGTAACATTGACAGCCAGGAACTCTATAAAAACCAGGTTGACTTTGAACTCCCAGAGGAGATCTGTCACCCAAGTGTCTGACTTGGGTCTTCTGGTCCTAGCTATTCTAATAGAGCATGAGCTAGCGTGACCGGTTTTGATTTGGATTCCCCTGGTTAGTAGGTTTGAGCAGTTCATCAGGTGATTGTTTCCTCCTTGGAAAAGTATTTATTTTCATTCTCTCTTTTTTGTTTTCTTATTTATCTATTCATTCATTTATCGATTCTGGGTTTTTGTTTTGTTTTGTTTTTGAGGTAGGGTTTCATACAGTCCAGGATAGCCTTGGGCTGGCTATGCAGCCCGGGATGACCTTGAATTCCTGATGATTCTGCCTCTGCATCCCAAGTGTTTTGATTACAGGTTTGTGCCACCTGTGTCCAACTTGTCCTCTTTTTGTTTTGGGGTTTTGTTTGTTTCTTGACAGAGCATCTTCCTGTGTTGCCCAGGCTGAGCTCAAATGATCCTCTTACTAGCCTTTGCAAACACTGTGTTGAAAGGTACATACTCACTAGGTACAGTTGCTCACTCCTATAATCTTAGTTTTTGGGAAGCTGAGGCAGGAGGATTGCTACAGGTTCCTGGCCAGTAGTGTGAGACCTTTTCTCAACAACAAACAGGAGTGCGTCTTGTCACAAATGATGTGTTTTGTGTCCATTTTTATAACTGATTTCTGTATTCTAGTTATTTAGTCCTGATCAGATAATGATATATAAATATCTCCTTACTGTTGTAGATTATTTTAATCCTGTTGCCATCTGTGTTTTCTGATGCAGAAGTGTTTTTAATTTGGTGACCATTTCTTTGTGCTTTCTTCAAGTGTTTTAGTTTAGTTTATAATATTTATGTCTTTGATGAATTTTGAGTTAATTTTTGAACATAAAACAAGAGTTTAACCTGAGTCTTGTTATTTTTTCTAAATAGAGAATGAAATCAAATTTTACAATATTAAAATAAGACTTTTTTTTTCCTGACATGCATACATACACACAGTTTTTAAGCCTTGTAAAGCAAGGCTTCCGTTGCTTGTGCTTGCACACACTGTCTCTCCAGCCTCTTGTGCAGCTGCACTGAGCAATGTGAAAACATTTGTTTTTCTCGTCTCTTAGAGTCAGGATTCAGGGTCTGACAATCGCATCAATACGGTCAGTCTCAAGGAAGCACTGGAAAGGTTTGATCACAGCCCAACTCCGTCTGCCTCTTCCAGAAGCTCACGAAAGTCATCTCACACAGCAGTCTCGGACCCTTCCTGTAAGTGCCTTGACCTGGGGGCAGGCGTGTGTTTCAAAGAGCTCTTCTAAGTTATTTGTGTTGCTGACATCAGCACTTTTGTCCAGAGTTCTTCTAATTGTAGTTTTTTTCAGTTTTGAAGTACAGTAACTTTTCTAGTAAGAAGCAAATTATTTATCTTTAGAAAAGATTTAAGGTCATCAGATGATGATATATAGATGGTAATGTTCTGCTTACCTTTTAAATGATTCCCTTATAAGAAAAAATACCTTTCATTGTAAACCAGGCACTTATCAGCCACATGTGAATGGTGGAAACAGAACCCTGGTCCTCTGCAATAATAAGGACTGTTAACCATTGAGTGTTCTTTAATGTATGGAGACTTGGGTAATTGCCTTAAATTGTAGTTGGTCCTCTGTATCTACAGCTGGTAATAGGAAGTGCCTTCTCCGATGTCTGTGTGAGCATGTGCAGGCTTCTTTCTTCGCCATTGTTCTCTAGTACTGTTACGGCTGTCTTATCAAGTACGCATTGTATTCGGTATTAGTAATCTGAAGTTGATTTGAATTATACAGAAGAATGTGCCTCGCTGATAAACAAATACTCTGCTGTCTGCTAGAAGACACCTTAGTGTGCGTAGATTTCTATACTGCAGGGAGCCCTGAAGCCTAGCCTTTGAGGGAATTGAGGAGAACGGGAGGAACTGTTTTCAAAGTTTTCTGTCACACATTTTCTTTGTCCTTACCTTTAAAAAAAAGTAATTAAAATTACTCTTATAAACATGGATTTATCTATCTAACATCAGAAAGCTAACTCAGTCATTTCTATTCATGAAGCATATTTTGAGATTAACCATTCAGATCTGCTTGTAAGCACTAATTCTGTTCTTTTTTAACTAATTTCAGCAACACCGACAAAGCTCCCCACTGATACTAGCACTCCTCCCAGACAGCATTTGCCAGCTCACGAAAAGACGACACAGCGGAGGCCGTCCTTCAGCAGTCAGGTATGCGCTAGCCGGCATCGCAGCCTTCAGCAGATTCCCTGTTGCAGTAACAGATGACTAAGATACCCTTTCTGTAAGAATCACAGTTTCTGCACACATATGACACTGAAAATCTTTTCCCATTTTACAGATAAAATGCTAAATAATTATTTTTTTAATTGTGAAAAGTGCTAATTGAGAGCTGTGAAGTTCCAGTTGCCTTCAGTTCAGGCCACCCAACTTCCAGTTGAGTGTAGATCCAAGGGCCTGTGCTGGGTACCACGTGAAAGAAAAGATAAAAAGAGTAGAAAAGGCGACGTACTTTGTACTCAACCAAATACAAGGTTGTCAGTGATAACACATTGTGCTGGTGTTCGTGGTGGAAGTCCTCTTAGATGAGTGTGAGCGTCACTTCATTGTCATTTTTATTTTGCTTCTAGTCTGTAAACTCCCAGTCTGTTGGTTCATCATTAACACAGCCAGTGATGTCTCAAGCTGCAAATTTACCAATTCCACAAGGCATGTCACAGGTATTTTTGTTTGTTTTAGTTGAGCATTTACAAATGATAATTGCATTTAAACAAATATGATTTTATACATATGTATATATAAATACATATACTTATAAAGGCAGTAAATTTTAATTGGAAATATTTAGAATATGTAGTGACATTTTAGTTACCTACAATGATTTTGGGTACCCCGGACCCTTACTAGACAGAATCACAGGTGCATATATCTTTTAAGATTCTTGATGAACTTATACAACAAAGAATTTTCTTGCTTGCTGTGCTATAACATCTTACATAAAACAACAGCTTATAGGTATGATCATTTTAAACATGAGATATACTATCTCATTTTGTTCTTCCTATGGATATTGGGAGATTTGAGTAACTAATTTGCATATTAATTCATTTGTTTGCACATGGGGCATTGAGTTCTATGTATGTATTGAGTTACATATATCAGGGATGCTGACAGTATTTGTAATATCTATATTAATAAGCTACTTGATCTAGAATATATAACATATAACTAAAATATCTTGTTATGTAGTCTACATACAAGACTTGGATCCTTAATGCAACTTATCAAGTGTGAGATGCCAAGGATGGTGGTACATGCCTGTCCTAACAATGTGGGAGGTGGGAGCCAGAAAATCAGGTGTTCAGGGTTATCCATTGCTATATAGTGAGTTCACAACCAGCCGCCAAAAGCAAAACCAAAATAACAACAAAAGCAAAGGAAAGCTGTTTAGAAGTGTGAGATGGCCTGAGTCCAAAGGAGAAGTGAGCTCCAAAAGAAAAGGAGTTCCCCAGCACAGTGCTGTGTGCCTTCTTAACTGTGGTTATAGCTCATTTAAGGATTCAGAAATGTTACTGAATTACAGTAATAAATATAGTAGGAGATCTTCAGTTTTATTTGACACTAAAAGCTGCTTGCTAGCAACACTATCCTGTAAGAGCTCTATATCAGTACTGTATTATTAAATATCAAATTGAATCTTCAAATTTTATTTATTTTGAAGTACTGACAGAACTTTTATGTAATATGCAGACATACTTTCAATATTATTTGTTCTTTAATTTTATTATGAGTAAAACATCAACATCTTTATAGAGGTGTTTTTATGAAATATATAAGTAATATATACTATGTCAAAAATGGTGCTAAGCATTCAGTCCTTCTGCTGTTTTCATTGACCAAGTAAAGCTCAGTACTTTGCTTTTTTGTTCTGTGGATTTATTTCCTGTTATCCTCTATATTCTGTTCTTGTTTCTATTTTTTGGTTTGTGTTTAGTAGAAATGCTTTAAATTGTGACAACATGACATTTACCTGTAGGAAAAAGTAACTTTAGTTACAATAAAATACATGTGTGTGACATAAAAATAAGTATAACATATTTTAACCAACATTTTAAAAAGGCACGAGAAAGTTGAGGTACTAAATTTGTAATTTTTCTCAAGCCTAGTAGAATCTAATGATATCAGTTTGTTGTTGTTGTCTTCAGAGGTCAGAGTTCCATGCTGTAAAAGCTATTATTTAGAAGCCAAGCATGATGGTGAAATGCCTAGTAGGCAGCGGCAGGAGGATTACCAAAAGTTTGAAGCGAACCTGATGTATGAAAGAGAGTTCCAATCCAGCCAGAGCTACATAGTGAGGCCATTTCAAGAAAATAAAGAAAAGTAATATTCAGCATCTTTAGCACAAACTTAAAAAGAACTCATTAATTTAGGACAACCTTTTTGGGGATAAAATATGGAAGGGTCGGGTGGGCATTTCCTGCTTTTAGGTGCAGTTCACTGCAGGAAACTATGAAGCTAGATTTCCCATAATGTGAAATGCTCTATTATTACATAGTACAGGCTGTTCATGGAAAAAAATGAGTAATGAGTCATTGCATGTGCCTAAATTGTAAGAACAGCTTATTAATTGGATATAAAAGCCAGAAGATTGAAATCCCTGAATGTAGAATGACTTTCTTCATTCATGTGTACACTCATTCATAATTTCTTAAAATTCCTTAATCTTTAGAAAAAACTGTGTTTTAAACTGGTTTAAGGATAGTATCACTGAAAAGTAGTTTTTTCAAAACAGTATGAGAATGAAATTATTGGTTATTTCTCAGATGTAAATAAGCAATTTTTGTATATGTGGGGAGGAAGGAAGATACTGGGAACTGGACGCAGGGTCTTGAGCACCCTAGGGAGATGCTCTGTATCGGGCCCTCAAGCCTTTTCTTTTTACTTTCTATTCTGAGACCCAGCCTTAAAATGTTGCCCAGGCTAAACTTGAACTCACTCTGCATCCCAGGTAGGTCTTGGATTTGTGATCCTCCTGCCTAGTTTTGGGTAATTATGCCAATGTACACACAGAGGGCCCTCTAGAGATGACAGTTTGCTTTGGGTTCATTCCAAGTGCGGGGTTCCTTCTCCTCTGGTAAAATGTAGGCATGAAGGGAGCAGCTAAAGAACTTGTTTTGCTAAGTTGTTGAGGTACAGATGAGTTCAGGTTGTCTTTTTGCTTTGTTTTTTAAAGAGTCGGGCTCACTTTTTAGCCCTGACTGGTCTAAACCATTCTGTGTAGACCAGGCTGGCCTCAGCCTCCCAGAGCTCCACCTGCCTCTGCCTCCCAAGTGCTAAGATTAAAGGTGTGCGCCACCACACCTGGAAGCACTCCCATCTTCTAACTGCAGATTGTTCCTGTAATTAGTCAAGATCGAGTCAGAGGTCAAAAGCATACCAGAATTCAAGCAGAGGTAATATAAAGATGTATTAGCTAGTAACTAAGAGAAGAATCTCTAAAAAATGCTAAGAATAGGAAGGTAAGCCAGATAAGACAGCCTGAGTTCTGCCCCCAGACCTGCATGATAGAGGAGAGAACTGACTCCTCTAGGTTGTCCTCTGACCTGCACACACATTTTGTGACATGTGCCCCTCCAGTGTAGTAATTGTAACTTTAAAAAAATGATGTGAGAACAACCACTATCATAAATCAAGGGAGCACAGCCAAGGACAGATGCACTGACGCAGCCTCCTGAGCAGCTCTTACTCTGCACTAGATGGGCTTCTTGTGGCTGAAGCCACTGAGTAGAGAAGTGCACTGAGCTGTCATGAAGGAAGCCATCTGCTGGGAAAGTGAGGCTTTCTGGGTGAGCCAGGGGCGTTCAGGGGGAGGAGCAGCTACCACTGGCACATGTGACAGAAGAGAAGGGCCCCCACCAGCACCAGGAAGATAAGCACCTCTGCAGCAGCGTCCTAGGGGTCTGCAGGCAAAGACACTGATTTTAAAGTCTAGCTCCAGTGTCACAGGAGAATAAAGATGGCGGTTTGGGAACTGAGATTCTGGTCTCATGGCGCTGCTTTCTTTTCACAGTGCACAGGCCTTAGGACCAGGGAACTCTAAGATGTGTTGTGCTTTCTTTACATGTGCTGCTGCAGTTTCAGTTCTCAGCCCAGTTAGGAGCCATGCAGCATTTAAAAGACCAGCTGGAGCAGCGGACACGGATGATAGAGGCAAATATTCATCGACAACAAGAAGAGCTAAGGAAAATCCAAGAACAGCTTCAAATGGTCCATGGTCAAGGGCTTCAGGTAAGTTATTCTGAGCACAGAGAATCTCATTCACAGTTTGGGTTCCTAAAAATTGCCTCCCCCGACTTAAATGAAAAGTCGGGTGCAAGAGATGTATTTTTTCTAGTTCAGTACACATTTGTAGTAGGGGGCTGCTTAGACCTGAAACAATCACACAGAAACTATATTATTGACAACATTGTTTGCCCAATAGCTTAAGTGTATTGCTAGCTAGCATTTAGAATTAACCCATCTCTAGTCATCTGTGTATTGCCACATGGCTGTGGCTTACCAGCAAGGTTCTGGCTCATCTGTTCCCAGTGGCTACATGGCATCTCCTCACTCTGACTCCGCCTACTTTCTCTCTGTATCTCTTTCAGCCTTATGTTCTGTTAAGCCATTGGCCAGAAGCAGCCTCTTTATTCATTAATCAATAAAAGCAACACATATACAGAAGGACTTCGCACAGCACACATTGGCTGTCTGCTTAATTGTAGACCCTGCAAAGATACACTCACTCTGAGGGCGCTGCTGTCAGCATCAGTGCTTTTTAGACTAACAGACTTCAATTTTAGTAAGTTCAAATCCATAATTTAAAAAGTTTTACTTTGTAGAACCTTTGAGGTAGAGAGTTTATATGTTTTAGTAAAATGCCAATAGATATGATTCCTATTACTTGACTAAGACATTATACTTGACTAACAGGAATGTGTAGGGAACTAGGGCTTTGCTGAAGGGAAACTAGGTGAACACTCTTCTGTGTACTGCCGTGAACTTTGAGTGATGGGTGGTACAAAGCTTCCAGCAGCAGCCCTGTGACAAGCACTGAATAGCACAGTTGATCTTGTGGCTGAGAAAGAATGAATGTGTATCTTCATAGTTTATTGTCATTATTGCTAATTGGTTTCACAAAATGTGCTAATTACTTGTTATTTGACTATTAAACTTCATTTTGCTTGGCTTCTTTCAGTGTTCTCCTTGGTCTTTTTGTTTGTTTTTTATTTAAAAACTGTAATGCTTATTTAGTCTGGGAATGTAGCTTATTGGTAGAGTGTTTACCTAAAATTCTTGAGGCCCTGATTTCATTCCCAGCACCCTCACAAAAAATGTAATTAAAAATTGTGTGTGTGTGTGTGTGTGTGTGTGTGTGAGAGAGAGAGAGAGAGAGAGAGAGAGAGAATGTGAGCATGTATGTACTACAGAATATATGTGGAGGTCAGAAGATAACTTTGGGGACTCTATTTTTTCCTTCCACCATGGGATCCAAACACCAAACTCAGACTGCCAGGCTTGTGCAGCAAGCTGAGCCTTCCTGCCAAAGAAAGTTTACTGAAATGTATCTTTATTTTCAAAGATGTTTTTGCAACAATCAAACTCTGGATTGAATTTTGGTTCCGTTCAACTTGCCTCTGGAAATTCTAATATCCAGCAACTTACACCTATAAATATGCAAGGCCAAGTTGTTTCTGGTAACCAGATTCCAAGTGGAATGAATACTGGACATATGACCACAAACCAGCACATGATACAACAGACTCTCCACAGTACGTCAGCTCAGGTAATGGACCAGAATGTCTGCCTAAAGCTCTGTGCTGCAACAGCTGCTAAATTTTAATAAAAATTAGAACATACAATATTGACAACGATCATTAAAGCATTTTGTAGAAAATATGTTACTATTAAATATTTTTATGGTTTTTGGACCTAGTTTAATTATTATACCAGATTCTTATAACATGCGAACTTCCTGCATGTGAAAGTCTTTGCAAGAGCTTCTTGAATAGCAAGCATACTGAATAGAATTTTGTGGAAGTGGGAATACTTTAATCATTCTGTAGAATACTGGTAATTAATTAGTGTTCATCTGTTACTATATTTAAAAAACATACTATGTGACCATCACTGACTTTCTTTGAGCTTTAACAGACGTCTCCCGTGCATGTTTTTTACTTCCCTTTTAAGATCATGCTTCTTTTAAAGTATTAGCTTACTTTCCATCAAAGAATCCAGACTAAGTCAACTATTCCAAATCCGCCTTTTTTTGTATTCCTCTCAGAATAATATATTTTGCTAGTTCATTTCTGTTCTTTCAGCCATTGTCAAATGGTGAATAGTAAAAGCATGCCATCCTACAACTGTTAGATAATCTCTGTAAAATCTGTGTTTCTAACAGAGTCAGCAGAGTGTAATGAGCGGACATAGTCAGCAGACGTCTCTTCCGAGCCAGACGCCCAGCACTCTGACAGCCCCACTGTACAATACAATGGTGATCTCCCAGCCTGCGGCCGGGAGCATGGTCCAGATCCCATCCAGTGTGCCGCAGAACAGTACGCAGAGCGCTACGGTAACTACGTTCACTCAGGACAGACAGATAAGGTGGTTGTCATACTTCATTTATCATTTTCAGAGTTGTAAATTTATTGAATAAAAACAACCTGTGTGCTCAGTGCTTAAGAACGCTTGCTTCTCTTCCAGAAAGACAAGTTCAGTTCCCATCACTCCCCTTCTGCAGTCACCGCTCCTTAACTCCAGCTGCAGGGTTCTCATGACCTCTTCTGGCCTTCTGCATGCCTCCATGCATGCGGCAGACACAGGAAAAGAAAACCATAGAAACAAATATATAAAAATATCTACATGGGCTAGTGATACAAGTCAGGAGTAGAGAAGTTGCTTGTGTGAACAGGACCCTCAGTTCAATCCTCAGTATTGTACTTTTCTCCAAAACCATTAATTTCATTTTTTACCATGAAATTTTAGTTTATTGCTTACTATACCCATTTTTTAAGATTTGAAGTAAATACTGTATCACTTATATTAAAGATTTAACAGAATAACATCAAAATTCATTTTTCATCCTGAGCTGGACTGTCAGATACAGAAGCCCATTTTGTAGGCACTGTCACACAAAGCTTCAGTGGGCTCTGTCCACGTGCCTCTGGGGTCGTAGTAAAGCGTTAAGAGAGCAGCACTGGGGTAGCTGGATGAGCTGGCATGTATTTTGGGGGACCCAGGAAGAGGGAATATATTTCAATAGATATTTCCTTTCCACAGGAAATGAGAGATTAATGAAAATAAAAGAATAACCAACTCGCATATACTTGGTGTGATAAATATTTGGCCGACTTTATAGGGGAACAGATGAATTTTATGGTTGAAGTAAGCAAATGAAAAGTGGTCAGAACTTGTTGGCCTTTGTCATAAAGAAACATGGCTTTAAAGGACTGGGGTTCAATTCTTGGCACTGCAAAAATAATAAGAAAACATTTTTTTTTTTGGTCATGTGGATAGCATTAGTAATAAAGCACACATCTATACAGACTTCCTGCTGTTTGTGCTGCGGTTCTCTCATATCTGCCATAGTCATGGCTACTCCCTTGTCGTCAGTGTTAGCAGTGAACTTCATCAAATGGGAAGGGCCAACAGAAGGAATACTGTCACCAGAGAATGGAAGAGAAGAGAAACTAGTCAATTCTGACCATGAGTAATATTCTGTATTGATAAATTTCACTTTGATTTATCCTTTAAAATGTCACTTTTCCTTACATTTATAAAATAAAAACCTTGAGTATAATTTTCCTATTAATGTAAAATGTCTTAAAAATGATTTTATAGTAGTTGTAATTTTCTCATGAATTGTCTGCCATTGTAGTCAATGAACTGTTTACCATATATTTAACTCCTAAGTATCTTGCCATTTTATAAAAAGTGAACTTTTATAGATTTAAAAGTTTTAATTGATAAAATATCAATTAAAACAAAACTTCTGTATTAACATTTATTTATTTATTTTGGAGTTTTTTTTTTAAAAAACTATCTTTTTTTCATTATACATACCAATCCAAGTTCCCACTTCCTCCTTTCCTCCAATTCTGTCCACTTACCCTCACCCCACCGTCCCCCCATCCACTTCACAGAGAGGATAAGGCACATTGCTTTGGGATAGGTCAAGGCCCTCCCTGCTATATCTAGGCTGAGCAAGGTATCATACCATCTAAAGAGAATAGGTTCCCAAAAAGCCAGTACATGCAGTAGGGATAAATCCTAGTGCCACTATCAGTAACTGTCAACCACAATCAGAGGGACTGGTTTGGTCCTATGCTGGTTCCTTCCCTGCCTGGCTGGAGTTGATGAGCTCCCATTAGCTCAGGTAAACTGTTTCAGTGGGTGTCCCCATCATGGTCTTGACCTCTTGGCTCATATTCTCACTCCTCCCACTCTTAAACTGGACTTTGGGAGCTCAGTCCAGTGCTCTGATGCGGGTCTCTGCTTCTGTTTCCATCAGTTTCTGGATGAAGGTTCTATGGTGACATTTAAGATAGTCATCAATCTGACTACAGGGCAAGGCCTGTTTGGGCATCTTCTCTGTTGCTTAGGGTCTTAGCTGGGGTCATTCTTGTGGACTCCTGGGAATTTCTCTAGAGCAAGGTAGCCCCATAATGGCTCCCTCAATCAAGATACCTCTTTCCTTGCTCTCATCTTTGTCCTTCCTTCATCTCAACTATCCTGGTCCCTCAAGTTCTCCTCTCCCCCTCCCCTTCTACCCTCCTTTCTCCCTCCACCCTCATGCTCCCAGTTTCGTCAGGCATCTTGTCTATTTCAACTTTCCAGGTGGTTCTGTGTATGTTTTTCTTAGGGTTCACTTTGTCACTTAGCTTCTCTAGGATCATGAACTATGGGCACAATATCCTTTGTTTATACCTAGTATCCACTTAAGAGTACATACCATAGCCATCTTTTTTGGGTCTGGATTACCTCACCATCCATTTGCATGCAGATTTCAAGACATTTTGAGTTTGTTGTTGTTTTGAGACAGGATTTCTCTGTGTAGCTCTGACTGTCCTGGATCTCCATTTGTAGACTAGGCTCACCCTGAGAGCTGCCTGCCTCTGCCTCCCAGGTGCTGTGATTACATGCGTGCAGCACTACTGCCTGGCTATGTGTTAACCATTTTAAAGTGCACTGTCTTGTGGCCTTGAGTATATCCACACATGGTTCCAACTATCACCCTCAACCATCTTCAAAACATTTTTTTATATTTCCAAATTGAAACTCATTAAACAACTCCTTAACCTTTCTGCATGTTGATTTTGGCAACCACTATTCTGTTTTCTGATTATATAAATTTGACTGCCTAAAGATACTTTGTGTAAATTAATTACCCAGTAGTTTATCTTTTTGTAACTGTTGTATTTCACCTAACAGAATATTCTCAGGGCTCTTCTCTGTTTTCAGATATCAGATTCATTTTAAGGCCAAGTGTTCTTCTGTATGTTATACATAGGTAGCATTTTTCTTACCATTCTGCTAGTGGGTATTTGGTTGCTCCCATACCTCGGCTGCTGTCAGTAAATACAACTGTGCACAAAGCATCCTCGTGTGATCTTCCTGCCTTTTGCATTCTCTGACTTTGACTCAGTGCTCAGAAATGGACTTCTTTTAATTCTTTGAGGAACTGTTACAGGGTTGTCCTGGTTAGGGTTGGTTGGTTTTGTTTTTGTCAACTTGACACAAGCTAGCGTTAGGAGGAAGAAGAATCTCAATTGAGAAAACAGAATACCTCTGTCCTGTTGTCTGTAGGCAATTTCTTGAAGAATGATCAATGTGGAGGGGCCCTGCCTATGGGGCAGTGCAGTTCCCTGTAGGTGGTTCTGGGCTGTATGAGAAAGCCAGTAAAGGGTGCTTCTCTCTTCTCTCAACTTCAGTTTCTGCCTTGGCTTCCCTCAGTGGCCTGTGACTTGGGACTTTGTAAGCCAGATAAACCCTTTCCTCCTCGTGTTGCTTTTTGGTCCTGGTGTTTTATCCTAGCAATAGAGAGCAAATTAAGACAGCAGCTTTCCTCGTCTGTTACATTCTTCTGTAGTAGTGAACTGATTGGCACACAGTGGGTTTCCGTGGCTGTTTTATTTTTATTTCTCTAATGATTAGGTCTAGTGAGGACTTTTTTATGTGTCTCTTGGCTATTTGTATTTTTTGGAGAAAACATTTAACTTTTGTCCAGTTTTTAAATGTGTTGTGTTGTTTGATTGCAAGAGTTCTTTATATGTCTGGATAAGCTTGATGTTATCCAATTAATTTTTTATTTAATGTTACCTACCTGTGCTTTTGGCATTGATAGTGATATTGTTGTCAAGCCCAACATCATGAAGCTTGTGTGCCTTTTTTTTAATAAGAGTTTTGTAGTTTATATCTTATGTTTAGATCTTTTATTCATTTTGAACGAATTTTTATATATGGCATGGCAGGTCCTTCATTATCTTGAATTTGAGTATTTTTTAAAGTTGTTTTGCTGTGTCTCTGTTTTTTGTTGTTATAATATGTTTTATATTACAAACTGTGTGTGTGTGTGTATTGTTTGTTTGTTTGATTAATTCCCCCCCCCCAAGAAAGAGCCCTTTAAAATTGTTTTTGGTGCTGGAGATTGACCCCAACATACAAGCAAGTACACTGCCACTAAACTATATCCCTAGCCTCCAAGGAGGATCTCTGAAAACAGAAACTAGGAACATATGCTTTTATAAAATAAATGAACCATTTCATTGGGTATTATCTAAGATAAATCTTTAGCTGACTTGAGTTATGCTTGGTCCTTGTGATGCCATTTCTTTGATTTCTCTCACAGATTTTCTCAAGGTCAGCAGCTTGTGACCAAATTAGTGACTGCTCCTGTAGCTTGTGGGGCTGTGATGGTACCAAGTACCATGCTTATGGGCCAGGTGGTGACTGCCTATCCGACCTTTGCCACACAACAGCAACAGCAGCAGCAGCAGCAGCAGCAGCAGCAGCAGCAGCAGCAGCAGAGCTCCCAAGAGCAGCAGCTTCCTGCAGTTCAGCAACCATCTCAGGCCCAGCTGACCCAGCCAGCACAGCAGTTTTTACAGGTGAGTCTCACCCTGGGGAAGTTGCCCTGAGCTGATTGCCTATTTTATAACCAAACAAGATGATAAATGAACAGGGTTGTAAAAGACCTGGAAAAGCTGTAAAGGTTTATTGTGGGATTTAAATATCTACAGAAATAGGAAGCTTGTCCTAATAGGCTATTTTATCTTTTCTTCTTCAGTCTTGGAAGGCTTTTAAAACCTTGTCTAGCCAAATTTAGTAATCTGAACTCTGGCCAGAGTAAGTGACCTACTTCCTGACCATATCAAATCACTTATTAAGCCCATTTTCTCTCTCAGGCTAGTATTTCAAGAATTTAATAAAAAAGCCCCATTTTCTTTCTTTAATACCTTCAAACTACTCTTCACTGAGCAGGTACATCAAGAAGGATCCTTTTTTAGCCTAGGAGTTACCTTAATCATCAGATAAAATTTTATTAGATTGTGATTTTGTTGTGTTTGTTGTGCCTGGCATGGAACTCATGCAGATCTTCCTGCTTCTGCATTCTGGGATTACAGGTATGCACTACCATGCCAGAGTATTGAAATTTTCTTGTTATAAATTAATGTCAGAGGAGAAATCAGTGTAGTACAGTATAGTTTGTCACTAGAACTTAGGCTCTAAAGTCAGGATGCCCTCAAATTGAGTAATTGCTATACCACATATACATGACCTTTGGGATAGCACTTAAACTTGTCAAACCTCATTGATGCATTGGATATAATAGTTTATACTTCATAACACTGTAAGGTATATAGCTAGCTGTCATTGGTGACCATGATACTGGCAAATGTAATAAGACATTCATATTAATGACAAAACCCACCCAGATGCCATGTGGATAAACCTATCCATAGGTCCAGAAGAAAGTCCCTCTGGGATCCTCAGCCAAGAACCAACAGAACTGGTTTCTAGACTCTAGTGTTGGAGAATCTGGTGCTTTTTCTACAAGAGGCCATCTGGGCTAGGTGGAATTCTTATTCTGGTAACATGGAATACTCAAACAGCCTTATTGCTTAAATATTTTTGGGTCACACCCACAGGACTTAATTCTGAACTACTACAATAACTGGGTTAGCTATTATTATAAATAATAAAACAAGTCTTAGGCTATTATTTAGGTGATAATATATAAATACACACACACACACACACATATATATAAAATATAAAATCTCCAGTGAGATTTAAACAAAAGCTTTAAAAAATGTGATTTGTCTTAAGGTCTAGTATTTTGAATCTATCAAAGAAGACAGGCCTTTAAAAAGAATGAGTGTTTGGGACGGGGAGACGGCTCCGTAAGTGAAGGTACTATCTTCTGAGCTCAGGTCCCCGGTTCAGTCTCAGATCTCCACATAGTGAAAGGGGAGAACTGACCCCCACATGTGAACCCTAACAGTTAACACACACACAGGATAAATGTCTATAAGATGAACACCCTCCTCCTCCTTGCCCCCACCGCAAACATGCATCCCCAAAACATAAGAACTTTGATAAATACATAATTTGGCTTTTCTAATGGACCTCTGCTTGAAAATGTACTTGGATTGTAGTCAGGGAAGTAAATGTCATAAATCCATTTGACTTACCAATACTTTCTGATAGCAAATCAAGAAGAAAAATTCTAAGTAAGGTCCTTTTGTCAAGTTTTGTCATCTCAAGGTCTAAGTCTGTCCCTAGGCTTGAGTACATACATAGGTCTTCTTCATACATATTTGCAAATGTTACTAGTTTGAGTTCAAGGATGTCTCAGTAAATGTGTGCTGTCTTCCAGAAGTTGTTCACTTGAAAATTCTCCCACTGTCTCAGCTAGTCCCTTTTTGTAAGCCAGGAGTCAAAATGTGACGAAGTGATGGTAGACCAGTCCCTGTTTGGGGGAGGGGTTATTTTTGTTTTGTTACTTCATAAGGCTGCATAGGACTTCAGCCTTCAGCTGTGCCCTCCTTTTTTCTATAATGTTTGTACAAACTCAGCATCATAGACACTTGTACTGAGGGTGGGAGAAGTAGACCGCTTGATAGTGTCACACATCTGCAGGTACATCAGCTCAAGTTAACCAAATCTACTTAAGGCCCGTGCTTTTCTGACTGCTCCGGTTGGGGGAGGTGCACTAGTGTGTGCAAGTCCAAATGTATGGAGGCCAGCAGTCAGCTCTCGGGGCTTGCTCCTTAGTCTACCTTGTCTTTCTGAAACAGAGCCTTGTGGGAACCTGGGGCTCACTTACTAGGCTAAGTTGGCTGACCAGTGAGCCTCGGGGATCCTCCTTTCTCCACCTCACCCATACTGGGATTACAAGCACTTATGGGCAGAGCTATTTTTTTAACTCTGGTCTTGTTCTTAAACAGCAGGCAGACCTATGTGCAGGTGGTACTGTTTGTCTGACCAGGGAGTATCCGTGTCTTATACAGACATAGCTGTGCTCCGGTTTTACTGCCTACATTTGGGCCTGGAGGAAATAAAATAAAAATATGCAGTTTGTCTCAAGACAGTAGTATTTTATACTATTAAATTCTCAGCGTAAATTCCTTTGAATTAAATTGTTATGCTTTCAGAAAGAAGGTAAAGCTTCTGTTTTCCAAAAACAGTTTTTAGATTAGTGAACAAAATGAGAATTTAAAGCTCTTGTCCCTGTGGACAGTGGACAATGTGAATGGACAGTGTGAAGACATAAAACCATGCTGCATAATCCTCCTTTTGTTTTGTAGACACCTAGGTTGCTCCATGGGAATCCTTCCGCTCAGCTCATCCTCTCTGCTGCCTTTCCTCTACAGCAGAGCACCTTCCCTCCGTCGCATCACCAGCAACACCAGCCTCAGCAGCAGCAGCTTAGTCGGCACAGGACTGACAGTCTGAGTGACCCTCCCAAGGTCCAGCCACAGTAGCACACACACTTCCTCTCTGACACTAGAGAGGAAGGGAATGGCCAGAAAGTCACTCAGATGACATATGGTTAGAAGTTTAGCAGTTCTGTGAGGGTAGTCTTGAGTGTTCCAGTTCCTGGATTAGTTGGTAGGGAGATGCTGCCCAGTGCTACAGATGTACATTAAATACCAGCCAGTAGGGGATTGTAGGGACACAGCCAATCGGACAGTTTCTTTGCCCAGATATTACTTTGATGGAGAAAGAGTATATTGCCAAATGTTAACAAGCTCAACTATCCCGACCATTACTGAATCAGAAAAGCACTGACAGCGTTGGTAGCTTTAGTGGTTCTGTGCCTGGTATCAAATGTTACAGAGGACACACCACTGCCAGGGGTTTGCTTAGATTGCCATGAAGATAGTCCAGTAGTTAGTAGTCCCCCACCCCAAACTCCCCTCCCTGCTCAGATAATGATGGATCAGTGATTCCGTTCAGAATATGGTGCAGGTTTGAATTCTCTGTACAGATGCTATGTAGATGTGTGTGTGTCTGGATGGAGGAGAGAGCAAACCTTCTTTGCACAGCATGAAAGCATTATCTGTCCCTTACAGGTATGAGTACATTTCATTAGATTTTGACACCATGTACAAACTGATAACAGCCTCCTTTTCATTTTGTTTACAACATAATAGTGTTCTAGTCACTTTTTCCAGGGCACAAGTCTTTTTGTTCGTGCTTTGGCTGTGGTGTCACAGTTTGTTCAGTGAGATATAATGTGCTGCTGGGAATGGATTTTTTTTTTTCAGGTTAAATTATTGCTACATTTCCATTTATTCAGAAATATCCCTATTTCATTATTTTAATTATGTTTGAAAATAGAATTGCACTGTTTTATTTTGGATGGTTGGTTGAGAGTTTGATCATGTATTTTGATATATTTCATAGTTGGAATATTTATGTAAATGGTTTTCAACAAGCCTGAAAGTGATTTCAAGAATGTTTCAGTTATAAGAGTCAAATTTGCACACAGAACATTGTAGGCACTTTTTAACATTCTCAGTGGTGGGAATTTTAACTTTTAGGATTTGTTGGAATCTTTTTATTATCCTTAAAAATTTCAATGCTTCTTTTAGTCAAAATGATTCAGGGTTATTTGAGGGGGGAAAACCCATAGTGCCTTGATTTTAATTCAGGTGATAACTCACCGTCTTGAACTCATTGTCTGGTTTCAGTAGCAGTTTTGAAACCTTAGTACATTTTTAGCAGCATGTGGGTCTCATTGTCATTCTCAAGTTCCCATGAAGACTGTTAACGTCTCATGGGCCACCTGAATAGGATCACAGCTGTTAATGTGATCCCAAAATTATTTCCAAATTGTTTCTTCCTTTAAAGCTAAATATAGTCCTTTAAGAATTACTGGTAAACACTTGCTCAGAGGAAGGGTAGGATTGCCTTTAACCTTTTGTCAAACCATGACTGTAACTCACATGCTTTCTAAACATGAATTAAGATTTCATCTGGCAATATCATACTCTACAGGTAATAAACTCCAACGAAGTTACATAGATTTTAAAAAGCATTTTTTTTTTTTTAGATTTTATGGTACTAACAATGAAATTTTCAATTATAGAAAATAGAATATAAAACATTACTGGGAAAAGGGAAGACGTGTGGTAAATCAGAATTGACCTTAAAAGAAAGTGTGTACCGGGTGAGGCTGCTAAACCGAGGTTCTCAGCAGTGAAAATAACCTAATGCAGAATTTCTAGATAAGGGCTCTGGGGAACACGGAGTCAGTTATCTGTCCTCAGCTTTGTCGTCATCCTTAAGTATGTCTTTGTTTTCCTGTTTACCTGGCTGCAGTTAAGTTAGAAAGTTAGTGGTGAAAAAGAAACAACCAAAGAAGATTGGTACCCGCCCTGCTGCAGAGAATCATGGCTAGATCCCAGTCAGTAACCGACATCTCGGTCTGCTAGAGAACACATGTATGTAATGCAAGCTTATATACACGTGATGAAATTAATGTGAAAGAGCCCCACATTGCTTTTCTCCCCTTCCAAATTGCCTTCTTGATCTTATGCCATTCCATGTCATCTGAGTTGTGCCTCATTTACTTTTTGGCAATACCTAGTGATAAGGACTTAGCCAACAGGAGATACAACGTGCTAATTATGTAATTCTTGTTCTCCACAGTTATCTTCCTGCTTCAAAGCAGATGATAAAGGAGCACCAAGCCACTAACTTAGGTATCCATGTGAAGCGTGGTGCTGGGCAACACTTGTCAGCACCAACTGCCTCTCAGCTCCTTAATTCTTGCTTTCCCTGATGGCAAACTGTCCCTGTCTGTATCCTACATATAGACTTCAGCATTCTGATGAAGGTTGATCTGTTGCCTGCTCTTCATTTCTATAGCCAAAGTTGTTGACTGAAACCTAAATCTAAAATCTAAATTATGAAAAGATACCAAATAGAAACACTTCTCAGCTTCTTATAAACTTTAATGTCCCCTACTCTGTTTCATTGGGGATTCATTTTTCTTTAAAATCTGGATTCTGGGCAGCACTTTTTAGTTAAGAAATTGTTCGGGTGCGGGTCAGATAGGTTCTCGTTGCCCTGCAGGTACCTTGCTCTGGGCTGCTTCTGCATGGGGTGTTGCTGATAGTATGGGATTAGAACAGAACAGCACAAAGCTGCTCTTGAGGCTGGCATCAGCCCAGAGCCTAGACATTGGAAGTACTCCTCTTCCTTTGAGTAGTAACTATGGAGGGGCTGGGGAGCAGATGTGGTGGGTGGGGCTGTATACAATGGAGCACTACAGGCCCTTCCCCAAGCTCCAGCCTAGATTTAGGGGCGCTCTAGAGTGCTGTGCTCTGCTGTCGCATAGACATGGCTTAGGAATGTACTAATAAAAGAATGCCTGTGCTTTTGAATAGTTTGTGATAGAAACTGTGCAAACGAGTGTGTGTTTGAGTTGTGTGTGCTGTAGTTGGCCGTTGCCTTAAAGCAGTCTCTTGAAGTTAGTTGGGAGCACTGAAGCAGTCCAGCTGTATAAAGGGCCTCGTGTGGAGGGAGATGAGCCCTTGTTCAAGCCTTAGAAAGGGACCCTTAAAGTAGTAGTCTACAGAGGTGGATTCTTTTCACTTGGTTATTACTGTGTGCTTAAAATGTTTCCACTACATTAAGGCATTTTTTAAAAAGTGGAACGCAGATAGCATTTTTAGTATTATTTTTTCTGTTTGGTGATTAGTTTGTTGGTAAGCATTTGTGTAAAACGCGTTCAATCAAGCTTATCACCTTTCCAGTACCTGTGGTCCTGTTCTTAGTACCACAGAGTCCACATGGAAGGTATAAACACTGGATATTAATATTGCTGAGGGCATATAGCCAGGAGTAAGCTGACTGGAACTCTTCAGTGGTGGAGAAGAAACAGCACAAAGGCACTTGCCATTTTTAGTGATTAGAGAAAGTAACCTTTTACGTTTGTCTGGAATGAGTGAACACTCTTCTAAGAGGAGCTTCTGAAGTAAATGCAAAGGAAAAGAGTTGACTATTTTTATAGCATATTTAATATATTTGTATATAACTATGAGTGTAGTAGGAACCCTCCACCTGCCTCCCACTTTTCTAATCCCCCCCCCCTTTGCCATAGCCCTAGTACAGCCTCATCCGCATGGGTAATGTGCCTATTGTCAGCCTACCTACCAAAAGATAGTGCTGCTGCTTTCTGAGACAGGTGAGACCAGACTCTCATGCCTGGGGATCCTTTATGGGAGGAATAGCACACACTTAGATCAACATACCACAGTCTAAAAGCATCATTTTGAAAGGTAATAAAGCACTTTATTGCAATTATTCATTTAGATAAAGTTTGTATCTTAGGCATTAACCATTTTTAAAGGATCCCCTAATCATCACTTAGGTGAAATTATAAATGACACATTTCTGAGAAATGTTTAGATCCAGTGAACCGTAGCAGGTTTATGGGAGTGATTTCAAGGTAGCCAAATAAACTGACTTTTGTTTTGAATGTGGTGGAGTCAGGAGATTGTAGGTGCGTAGTTCATTTAAACACTATTGTAAACCTATCTTGCCTATTGTGTGGACACCAAAAGAGACCAATGAGCCTGTTTGTTTTCAGAGGTCTAGGAAAATATGCATCTGTCTTGAGTAGATACACAGAACTAATCTATCAACAGTTGGTAGTAATATTTTAGGATATGGTAATTTCAAGAATTATTGAGTGTTTTAAATGTGCCCTGAAATGTTGGCATGTCATTTCAGCGTTCCCACTTGAGTTGCTCTTGTAATATTTTTGCACAAAAAAGACTGAGAATGACTGCTTTGGTTGAAGAAAACTATAATTTGGTCTTATTTAATGTCTCCTGTGGAAACACCGGAGGTAAATTTTGTTGGTAGAGTTACTAATTCAGGATATCACAAACAGTGTTGAACAGCTCACCAGAAATTACGCAAAAGTATATATTTAAAAATTAAAATTCTTTTTTCCACGTGACTGTTTGCATATTTTTTCCGTTGTCATAACACTACATTCCTTGTTTTCTTGAAATAATACTTTCAAAGATGAGTATTTAACAATACTTTCTAAGTTGCCTGGGTTTTCCCAGGAAAATGTTCTAGAGAAATAGGTTGTATTTGTATATAGTTTGTGGAGACTATTGAGACCCCGTCAACACCACCAGCAAACACTGAGGTGCTGAACTAAGCGACAATCACCATAGTAAGTAGTTATAGGAGGTCTTAGAAGTGGTTGGAAGGAACTTGTTCCGAACGCAGTTCTCTGGGTTTCTTAAATAAAATGGCTATGTATTTATTTATATTTGTTTATCTACATTTGGTCTCCTGTATTTAATTTATGGTCACTTTTGTTTTGCATCATTATCTTGTTCTTGGGTCTTATTTGGGGCAGCAGTTGTTACCTTGCCCCCAGTGACTCTCCACTGACAGATAACTGAAACCCATTGTACATCAGGATGGCAGTGGTGGGTCAACCTGGACATCCCTGCACTTCCTCCTTATTTTCAAAGCTAACTCCTTTCAGCTCTGCTTTGTTACATTACTCCAACCCTTTTCTAGTGTCACTTGTTGCCTTGAGTGCTTCATGGGCACTTTCTATGTGGTTACTTCCCCAACACAGCCAAAGGCCAGATGACAGAACCAAGGGCACATGTTACGTGCTGCCTTTGTTTTTGCCCATTTGGGTAATGCTAGCAAAATAGTACCTTTTAATGGCTGTCATCATCATTTCCATATATTGAGTCCTTACAAATAGTTATACAATGTATGAATACTGAAAACTCATTAAAAAGTTGATTATCTTTAAATCTCTATAGCCAGCACTGACTAGTAAAGCGGTGCTTGAACACTGGGGGTCTTGCTCCGTGAGGATCCCTCCTGCTCACCTGATCTGTGGGATAGAGTCCTCCAACAGGACTCTCATTGTGGCTCTCGAGTCCCACAGGTAGGGTCGAACTCACAGGGACCCCTTGGAGAACAGTAGTTAAAATACAATCAGACAAACTGAGTTTAATTATGTAAAAGGTGTTTAACTCTAAGGAGGGTAAGTTGAAAATAGACCATTTTTAGATACATGCTTTTAAATCAGAGAAAACAAACTGTGACATTCAAATTGTTTGTGTTTGAGTACTGGTTCAAGTTTATTGCTGACAATGGTTTTAAGAATATGACAAACCTAAAATACAGGAAAAGCTGTTATCCTGTAGTTGACATCTTCAAGCAAAAACATTACCCTCAAAAAGTTCCTGATTAAACACTGGATGTATCAGCCAAAACAACTGGAATTTTGAAACCATTCTAAGGTTATTTTGGAATCTATTTTATTGTGGCTTCAGTTGGGGAAAGCTCTAGTATAGCACTTTCACATTCACCCTGTAAGGAGTGAAGCCCAAAGACAAGTTCAATTAGTGCTGTGTTAAAACCAGTTAGTGCAAAAAATATATATATATATATACATATATGTTTTATCTTTGTAAACTTTGTTAAATCACTTAGTGGTTGTATAAACATGCACCAGATTCTTTGCTGTTCTCTGTGGTTCTTGCTGTGCTGTTCTTGACATTGCTGTCCTTACTGCTTGGTTCTGGGTTTAAATGAAAACAATAGACATAGCTCATCATTTCCGGCTTCCAAGGGAGAGAGAGATACACATGGCTGCTGATCTCCAGATAAGAAAACCCTCCCAAGCAAACAGTTCATTGAGATAAATTCAGTTATTAAAAAAGACTGGCATTCTTTCAGGTATTACCCTTTTGCCAAAACCCTAAACTCCACAGACAAATGATGGATAATGAATGGTTTCAATGGTGCTATATTAGGTTCCCTGGTTTTTATAAGCTACATTTGGAAAACAGTATTGATTAAAATAAGGACTCCTGTTACCAGCTGAATATTGCCATTTTAGTTGAGTTTGATACAATTGGTTATCCTTGGTTATCAAAGTTACTTTTGAAGAAGTAAAACTGTGTTGCTAGCATGCCTTCACTCAGGCCTCCTGCTGGATGAACACAGGCTCTACCTACATCTCCATGGACTATCAGAATGCTCTTTTCCGTAGACGCCTGTAATGTATTTAGAATCAAAATTTACAGCAAAAGAGCCAAGCAGTAGCAATGAATTTTCTGTTTTTGTTTTAATGTCAAAATAATTAGATCTAAACTTTGTTTCCTTCAGTTTTAAAAATAAAGAATACCTCAGTGCTGCTTCTCAGTATGAATTACCTGCTTTCTGTGGCACATAACATGTAAGAGTCACATTTGATTTACAGAAAGACTATTAAATGTTTTTAAATCTGTCAGTGACATTTTCCTTTCTTTATTCAACAGTGGGGCCTAATTGTGCTAGCAGTGTTTGCCTTGTAGCTTACATTTTAATTACCACGTAGAGAAACAATGTCCTGCTGGTACAAGACTGCTCTCAGCAGTTATGCTCAGTACTCACCTCACCCAGTCCTGGGGCTGCGCTGCTGGCTGCTTTCTACAGTTGCACGGGTCTACTCATATAGAAGGTGCAATGTGGGGACAGGACGAGGATGTCTTTAAAGTGTTTTGTTAGAATTCATGGAAACTGTTTTTCTGTCCTTTAGTATTACAGTTTTTATGGAATCGGAAAACTCCTTAAAAGCTTACAGAAAAGAATTCATCAGTATTTGCTGTTTAACAATATTTGGAAGAACAGCTAACAACTAAAAAGTAACTTTCAACAATTTTCATTAGAATGTTAGGTGACTTAGCTGGTTCTTCACAATAGCCTCAGATTACAAATTACACTGTGGACATCTATCATCGCTCAGTTAAACTACATTGTTCTATCATGTTCCACACAGGGATACCTGAACATTTTCAAAAGGAACCAGCCTTCACACTGAACGATACTATTAATGGCAGTGCTCCCACGTTACACTAGAATACACGTTGGGAGCAAACAGCCTTTGCTGTTTGGGTGCACAGTATCGTCAGAATACACTCTTGAGTGACTACTGAGATTTGCTGTGATCAAGGGATTACTTCTGAAATAAACTGCATATTAGTTTTTGGAAATAACAATGTAAATATAACAAATAGGAAATACTAGTACTACTTTGGTAAGTTATAAAGTATTTTGTATAGCACACAAGGAGAACCAAGTACTAGTCATACCACTTTTATTTACATTATATCTGTTACATTGTTTATTCAGCATAGAAAAAATAGGAATACATTCATAGTATTCTCTTTTAACTTGGTAAGTCCATGTTGTCAAATATTGACTATTTTTATATTGGGTATCTTACCCAATTAAAAAAAAATAAGAGGAAGAATGGACCTAGCCAACAACTCTTACGGCATGTTACTGATACAACAGTAAACCTTATTTCTCTCTTTAACCCTAATTCCCGAAACACAAAACCACTGATTACTCTACTGGCTCAGGAGTATGGTTTTAAAAGTAGAAATATTCTTTCCCCCAAGGAAATGTTTAAGATATACATATATATATATAAACACCCCAGTGTTATTTATAAAAGGGTCATGCTGCAAGAAAACTCAAGTGGTCAGTCTCACTGCACTGGACACACGTTATCAGAACAGACGTAAGGGCTGAGGTGTTAACATAATTAGGCTAGAGGAAAAACCCACACTTAGAAGTCAGACTTCTAAATTTCTTTTACAACTAGAATCAATGATTATCTCTTTTGGACATAATACTTCAGTAAATGGGTCAAACTTACAAATTAATACTACAAAATACAGTGTTTTCCATTACTTTTAGTTGTAATGTACACTATGTACAGAAAGTTGCATATCTTAAGCTGAATACAGATGAACAGCTTTTTAAAAACCAGAGTCTGGACTTATAAATAATGCAGAAAATGCAAACGCCAGAAAAACGATGCCTCCTATGATTGTCACTGGAAAAAAGGAGAGAGAAGATGAGTGAGCAACATGTCTTCCACTGTGACACTGTGCTAACAAAACCGTTTGTTTTTCCACTCTCAAACGACTCAACTGTCAGTGGCCCAGCATTCCTGATTCTCATTCTTACCTGACAAGCAGACCTTTCTTTGCACACTGCTTAGAGAAAGAATTAGTGAAAGTGTTGGCAGCAGCTGTATAATTGGGGCAGTAGGATGGCTTAGCATATAAGCATATAAAGGTGCTGTTGCCAAGCCTGATAGATGACGCCCACAAGCCTCAGACCCCAGACGGCCTTCAAAGGCTGAAAATGGTGGAGCTGGGCGGTGGTGCCACATGCTTTTAATCCCAGCACTCGGGAGGCAGAGGTAGGCCAATAGGCTGACCTCTGTGAGTTCAAGGCCAGCCTGGTCTACAAGAGCTAGTTCCAGGACAGCTAGGACTGTTAGAGGGGAACCTTGTCTCGAAAAACAACAGCATAAAAAGGTTGAAAATGGTCAAGTCTCACACAGGACCTGCCTATCATAAACATACTTCAGGCAGTGGGTTTTTCACTGGCTTAGAAGCTGAGTTTGGCCATGTTTTGATCAATTTGTAATTTAACTAATTTGTATACATGGGAAAAGTCAGTTTGCAGAAGCAGGCAATGTACACACAGGTCTAAGTGATGTGCATGAAGACCACATGGTCTCTAGAGAGATGAGCAAAGCTAGCATACCATTTCTGTTAAAAGTCTGATTTTCAAGCATTAGAACACGTTTACATTTTAATTAAAGAGACCTTCTTACCTGTTCTAACAGATATTTTTTGTGCTATCATCCTTCCTCCAATTACTGCCAATCCAGTGCATAAACAGTGTCCCACTGTTCCACCCACTGCTACACCATAGGGATCCTGGAAGCAGACGGAGCTAGTGTTAATTTAAGTTGGAGATGCTGTGTGAGAAACATCAATATTAAGTAGAACTGAAAATGGGTCATGAACCACATAGCATCATAAACACTTATAAAAGTCCACATATACTCTAACTTTATGAAACAGAAAATAGCTGCTTCAAGGAATGTGGACAATACAAGGTTAGATCTGAATACTGAAATCCTGTATGGTACAATATTGCTGTGTTTCCTGAGAGCAGAAATCCTGCCCTTGTGGATTTAGCTCAAGGTAAGGAATAAATACCAGAATGAGCTAGAAGGTATCAAATTGGGGGAACAGTGAAAGCTTTCCAGAAAAGACAGCCCAGGAGAATAGGAAGGAACCCCATGTATGTCTTGGGGAAGAGGAACAATGACGCACTGGAGTAAAGTTTCTACAGATAGTTGAGGAGGCCTTGAGGAGTGTGTCGGGAAGGCTGAGAGCCAGGAATGGAGTGTAGGTTGGCACTTGACTTCTGTTTCAGATGCCAAGGTTCAGTCCTTAGCTACAAGGGATCCCTATGAACACTTCCCTTGTCTTGAGACACTGACTGGCTTTAACACAAGTGGGGTTCTGCTCTCAAAGGAGACAACTAGAAGGGATCACGACCAGGAGGCCTGACAGCCCTGGTGAGAAGCAGTGCTGCCTGGACTGGGAAGGAGACGAAGACGAGAAGAGCAGGTGAGTGGCAAGGCACATGGACGCCATGACGGCATCGGTGTGACACACTGGTGTGGTAAGACTGGAGGACAGTTCAGCAGTTGGTGATGTTTGTTGCTCTTCTTGAGGGCCAGAATTCTTTTTCATCATGTCGGGTGGCACACTACTGCCTGTAACTCCATTTCCAGGGAATTCAGTGCCCTCTTCTGGCTTCTACAAGCACCTACATACACGCTGTCATACACAGACTCACAATGTTTTTAAAGGAGCAGAGGAATGAATTATGGGAGCTGGCAAGTGAAAAGTAGAGTGTATTCAGCTGAAAGCTAGGCACAACACACTTGTAATCTCAACTCTCGGGCAGTAAGAGGACTGCCTGAGGTTGGTTAGCTAAAGCAATTGTCCTTTATAAAAAGGCCAAATTAGATAATAACATCACCTGAGGGAGCACATAAAAACGTATAAAAACTCATAGGAAAGAAGTATGGACAAGTTGACCATGATGTAATCAACAAGATGAAAACTACCCAGCAGTTGGCCTCAACAGGTGAACATCTGTGATGTCCAATAAACTGGGAAAGGCAACTTAAGGATGGTGAGTTTATTTGGGTTCACAGCTCAAGAGAACAGTTCATAATGGTAGAGGCTAAAGAAAGCAAGAACTTGAGGCAGTGGTCACTAGCATCCACAATTAGGAAGCAGTGATGAATGCTTGTGTTCAACTCACTTCCTCATTATACCACTGTCAGGGATCCTAAGCCAGGGAATGGTGCCTCCACCCCCACGTAGGATCTTCAACCCTAATCTAGTCAACATAATTCTCAGGTGACTCTAAGATCTCAAGTTGATAACAGATTAACCATCCCACCCTGTGAGGTGAGCAGTTGGGTGGTAGGAGAGCTGTCCTCTTAACCAACCATAACCAAGCTCTCCGAACTCTGGAAAGTAAGACTGAGATATGCGACAGAAGGACCCTAAAGACAGTGGAGGGAGTGATGCAGAAAATGCTCCAAAAACTGAGCTACGAGAAAGGTGAGAAGGTGGGACCTGGGCTCCAAGACCACACTGTGGTTGATGGGGGTGAAGAAAGCTGAGCAACAGGTCAGCAGCCAGCCGCTGGGAGTGAGAAGGCAGCATGTACAGTCAGGACTCAGACAGCCTGGCATGACACACAACCACCAAACTGCTACCCCAGAAAACTGTCTCATTCCATTTGAAAATAAAATGGTACTAAAAAAAAAAAAAAGTCATTTCAACAAAGACTAAAAAATGCTGTTAACCTGTATTAATGGATCCTTTAAAAAGCCAAACCGCATGATTTATACAAAGACGGGGAGTAGTGTTGACATGGAGTGCTGTGTTGGAGGCTGCTAGACACCCTATGCATCCCACAAAGTGGGTAACTGCAGGTACCAGCTGACCCTGGCAGAGCTTCCACCACAAGCTCATTTTCAAGACCCAATTCTGACATCCAAGAGGAGACAGGACATAGCCATTAAGGAGCATTTTAAAAGTTTGTTTTATGAGAATCAAATAATAGAGTTCCTTTTTTATTTTTTCCATCTCCAAATAAAGCATTCTTAGGCTTCTTTCTGTGTAATCTCGGTCCTGGCCTGGAAATGCTTTCTATTTTAAGCTGGAGGACTATGGTAAGGAACATTTTTGGTTTTTTGAGACAGGTTTGTGTTACAGCTCTGGCTGTCCTGGAATTTTCTCTGTAGAACCAACCGGCCGGCCTTGAACCACCAAGATTCCTGCCTCTGCCTCCTGAGTGCTGGGATTAAAGGTGTATGCCCCCTAGGAACGTGATCTTTCAGAGAGACATTTCCCAGGATTTAAATTTGTTTCAGTGTAAAATAATGTAACTGATATAAACTTAAGATCAAGAGCATGCAGCTCCCCAGGACATCAGCATCTGTGAACAGAAACTGGCATCTCATAAAAGATAACATCAAACACCCTCCCTCCTCCCAGTAGCAAACTGATAGGTCTTTAAAATATGTGTGCCCAAGGGCACCTGCAGAAGACAGGCTCACTTCTGGTCCCAACTCGAGTCACCCCAGCTCGCGAGAAAAAGGGTCGGAAGGTGTCTTCTAATTACACTGCAGTCATCAGCTCCTAGAGCTGAGGGGACAGAAATGCTCTGCAGACGCAGTCTGCAGCATCCCAAGATGAGCACTGCCAGCATTCTGATGTCCTTAGATCCTATTGTCCCTTCCTTCTCTATTTCAGAAGTAACCCTCCTTGGGTCAGTGTAAACTCACAGGCAAGTGTGCTTCAGAAAATTTCTGAGTCATTAAAATGATGTTGAAAAATGATTAATCAAAAAGCTGCTCAAAAATTCATGAGGAAGTAAGCGCGTTCCCCTCTGTTACATCAATTTTTGCTGTTAAAAATTTTGTTGTTTTAAGACAGTCTCAGTATGTAGCCCAGGCTGACCTGAATTCAAGACCATCATTGCCAGACTCCCCAGTGCTGGGATTACAAGCAAGTGATATACTAATTTATATTCCCAATAAGCATACAGAGAAGACATGAAGGGAGAGCCAGGCAACAATGACAACTGCCACAGCTTTATTTTGGCAAAACACAGGGAATGGACCCAGCAAGATAAAAAGAAAAGAACAATTAAATTTGGGTTCAAGAAGTACAGACATGGAGAAAGTCTGGAAGGCTAATTCCAGGTCATAAAATAAACAGATGTGTCCAACTTTCAGCATGGATAGTCAGCCCGTGGCCTGCTTGCCCACTGGTGTGGAACAATGTGAACCATGGTCTTGATACAGAAGCAATCAAATACTACTCACCTCTCTAGCTGCCAGAACAATGGTAGTGAGTTGAGAGCGATCTCCCCATTCTGCCAAGAACGTTAAAGTGAGAGCTTGAACAAAAATGGGTGAAATAAAATGCAACCACTTTTTCTGAGGTATTGTTGTGCTTGTACCAGTTTCAACATCTGGTCCATTTAAGAGTTTGGTTCGCTGGAACTGAAACAAATAAAAATTACCATTAACCCTAGTAAGAATATCCAAATAACAAAGTCACTCAGTCCTTTCAATGCATTTAAGTGCACGGCACATTCACTAAAGAAAATATACTCTGCATCCTGACTGCCCCTTAGCCACCAGCCTCACACAGTATCAGTTTTCCCACTTCAACAAAACCAAACAGTATGCAGATGCGTAAGAAACACATAGAACTAACAGTCCCCAGAACTCAGACACTGGCCATCAGCCTAAAACATTTTCCTCTCTGCCACATTCACAGTAACCCAAAAGCACATCAGAGCCAAGTTCTAGAAGTTGAAACTAATCAAGTTCACCCACACGTAAAGCAGGGCTGTGTCCCCGAGTGCCTTTGGCATGTACCAGTGACAACTTACTTCTTCATCCTTCTTCTTTAACTCTGCCTGAACTTCTTCCAGCTCCTCCTGACCCTCATCTGGGCTCATCTTCAAACCTTCCCGAAGCATTCTAATGCCAAAAATGGCAAAGAGTGCAGTTGAAACATAGTAGGTATACACCCTGGGGATGACTGTTGTAGCATAGCCGAACAAAACTGTAAGGAAATGCCAACAGTGTTAGGTGTCTTCCACAGCAGGTGAACTCAAAGAAATTGTAATGTACCTTGTTGAAGGGGAGCTGGTTCACATTAGACACATCCGCTATGTAACGACCTGAAATACTTCTGCTTCTTTCTTTCCATATCTGAGTTTTGAGAATGTCAGAGCTCACTGGCTTTCCATGATGCCCACGTCTGCCACAGGGACCTTTAAGATGCTGACCTTTTCTCCAGTCATGCTCAACTAGAGGCTGGCTTCCCACCTACATTTGTGCTAGGCACAGTACTTGAGCCAGGTAGACTGAGGTCCTCTAAGAATTTCAAGATTTTACAAACTGGAAGCCACATACCACTCTATAAATAGATGTCTCTTTGTCACAGATCTTTAAAAGATCAAGAATCATGACAATTCTCTTATAGCACAATTCACACTGTTCCTTTTTAACTATGTAAATTTAGCGTTATCTTATGAAATACTAAAAATTCCTTATAGTTATGTGTAGACATACCAATATGACATATATTTTCCTTTGCCTACTGAAAGGGCCAAGAAACAGACATTTTGGTAACAAAGCATTCTTAGGGAATGTCTGAGAAGAGGCTGACCAAGCACAGGATGCACCTGTTATTCCTAGAAGTTAAGGAAGGGCAAGAAGCTGCCCCAGGACAAAGACAGCAGCTAGATAGGCTCCCACAGGCCAGCCTGGACAGTGTGGTCAATAAACACCTGGAGACAGTGCATGAGCATAAGAGCAGGAGGAAGGTGCACAAGGCCAGAGCTCACTAGTGTAGAACAGAAACCAGAGTTAGGAAGCTACCATTTTGAAAGCATTAAGGAAAAACATGCAAGAATTATACTACATCTCTGGGGAAATGTCAGTAAAGAACAAGTTATAAACTGTGTTACAGTGTGTCCCCACAGGCTGGATATTAGCTCCAAGAGAAGACTAAGAAAGAAAATCCTGAACTGGACAAGTCAAACTACATGTCACTGAGGAAAAAAAAAAAAATGGATGTCATGTGCTTCCATGAAATACTCTTCTGAGGACACAAGGACACTCATGAGCTTCTGGCTAAGAAGATAAACAAGTTTAACCATGTGCAAACATCCCCCATGAAAAAGGAAAAACCATGGGGTGTGGCCTCCCCTACCACACCCTTGTGTACCCAACAGCAATTGGGAGAGAGGGGCCTGCACCTTGCCTGTGCAAAACATTAGAGTTGGCCCTGGCGATATGTGTGAAGAGAACCTGAACCTGAGGGCAGCACTGGCCCTGCTCCTTGCTGCAGGCTGCACTGCTGAGCTAGCCAAGACAGTCCTGGACAGATCGTACGGACAGTGACCATGAGGGAAAGCTGGCAGACTGGCCAGGCTGACCAAACCAGCTATCAACCCAGGTCCAGAACCAGGGCTATGTGTTGGCTCACCCCAACATCCATCTCATCTATGAACCATTGGAACATGTGGAGGGGACAAACCTATAGATCCAAAACAGCAGGATCTCCATGACATAGGACAACAGAATATCCAAGAGGAGCCCTAGTGAGAGCCCAGCAGTGTAGCAGAAGCCAGAGGCCTGGAGCCAGAGCAATGACTCGTGGCAATGAACACTTGCAAGTAAAGATGAGTGGGCTAAAGGGTGACTGCGTGACTCAGCGGGCCACACAACAGCTTCCACGGCAAGATTCTTCTTTTTTTGTTTTTTTTTGTTGTTTTTTAATTTGTTTGGTTTTTTATTTTCCTTTCAAATTTGGTTTTGTTTTGGGGGGAGATTGCAAGGGCAGAGAGTTGATGCAACAGGACAGGAAGATAAGTGGAATCAGAATACATGATGTGAAGTCCACAAAAAAAAAAAAAATCAATAAAAGTTAAAAAAAAAAGTATTATGTACAAATACATTCTATTTGCCTAAAGATACAGAAAGTATAAAAACATGCCCAGATTATTTACACAGATTGGCCACAAATGCTAAAGCAACAGGGTAAGATGCTAACAGTCAGTGCACCTGACCAAGAGCAGTACACCAGTGTTCACTACACCCTCTCGTCTGTGCAGCTTTACATTTAAAATTACTGCCATCAAAATGGGTAAAGCGTTTACTGTGCAAGCATGAGGACCTGAGTCTGAATCCCCAGAACCCACACAGAGCCAGACACAGCAGCAAACATCTGTCATCTCAGTGCTCACATGGGGCAACGGGAAACGGGAGTCAGAAGCAGGAGAGGCTCCATGAGCTCATGGGCCAGCTAGGCTCAGATACACAGCGGTGAACATGAGACCTGCCTCAAGGCAGAAGGTGAGGACCAAAATCACTCTAGACTGTTCCCTTAGCTCCATACATGTACTGTGCAGATATCCACACTCACACAAGCACACACATGCAAGACAGAATAGGAAAATAAAACTACGTCCATAAAAAATATTAAGTGTTAAAATAAAATGTGGAAGACCCTTTGAAATCTCCCAAACTTAATTCTTTTCTCCCCAGATACAGCATTCTCACCTCCAGTGCGGCCTGGACACCTACATCCGCCCAAGGCCTACCCCTGTCTTCTGGAGGCTCACAACTCAGGAGCACATACACGGCACTATGGGGTGCTTAAGCTCCTGCCCTGTGGTCAAGGTAACAGCAGTTTCAGAACAACTGTGTTACCACACCAGAGGTCTGAAGATGAAGGCTCTCAGTTATCAGAGGAGAGTCCGATGAGGAAGCGGCACAGGAAGACACTGCCCACAGACTTCCAACTCCTTACATGTCTCCTCCACAGCACACAGCACACAAACAGCATTTAAGATGCCACTGGGTAGGTCTCTTTGGTTATTTATCTATGTATTTGTTTGATGAGTGCTTGGCCTGCATGCACGACTGGCACCTGAGGTGGTCAGCAGAGGGTACTGACGACGCCCTGGAACTGCAGTCAGGATGGCAGTGAGGAGGCTCTAGGTGCTGGAGCCAAGCCTGGGTCTCTGCAAGGGCGGCCAGAGCTCTCAACTGCTCGACTTTCTCTCTAGCCTCAGGTTTTATTACTTTAATTTTTTATATAGTTAATATTTTTGGTATGAGTATGAAGGTATGTGCACAGAGAGGCCACAGGAAGACATGGGGGCTCTCTCACCGACCCTGAGGCTCAACAGTTTCGGCTGTCCAGTGAGCGGCACTGTCTCTACTCCACAAAGCTTGGGTTATAGGCATACGCAGGCAGACGTACCTGCTTTTATGTTAGGAACTAAACTTAGGTCCTCATGCTCACAGCAAGTGCTCTCACCCACTGAGCATCTCTCCAGGACTGCACTGCGCATAGTTCACAGCACCGTAATTGTTTTGCTGTGTACAATATACCAGAAATAACAGCTTTGCAACTCCTGAAATTTAAGCTTGGAAAAATTAATGTATTTTAGGTAACATCAGATGAAGTACAAAAAAGATGCTTAGGTCCCAATAGAGAGCAGAGCCACAAGGCAGCCCCCATAGGCAGCAGGAGGTACCCAGCAGAGGGAAAGGATTAAGCACACATAAGAGCTGGAGAATGGGTGGAACTGTATTCTGCAGCACAGAACGGTGCATAAAGACACAGTAATGGCACTGCTAGCATTGTCAATACACAACTGACAGCACTGAGACAGAACATCCCGAGTGTGGCCAAGTTCAACCCTATTTCCTACAATTAATATTACCTCATATAGAATATATAAATATAATGAGATCATATTCACCACTAACTCCTCCCAGGTCCACTCCCACCCTCTCTATACCCTGACTTCGTGTCCTCTTTCTTTTTCTTTTTTGTTTTCTTAAGTTAAGGAACTAATCAAGATCATATACTCCTGGGAAGGAAGCCCTCCACTGGAGAATGGCTGACCTACCATGACCACAATCTAAAAGAAAACTGCCTCTGCCTCCCTAAGAAGCCATCAGCTGTCCATAGTTCCAGAGCCTAGGGTGGGGCTCCTGAACTCCTTCCCGGTTTACTCAAGCTACAGTGTAGACAGGCCTGCTCTTGTGATGAGAATCACAGCTGCTATGAGTCCATGCGTGCAGTGCTCCATCAGGTCAATGTGCAGTGCTCCGTCATGTCCATGCATGCAGTGCTCCATCAGGTCAGTGTGCAGTGCTCCGTCATGTCCATGCATGCAGTGCTCCATCAGGTCAGTGTGCAGTGCTCCGTCATGTCCATGCATGCAGTGCTCCATCAGGTCAGTGTGCAGTGCTCTGTTATGTCCATGCATGCAGTGCTCCATCAGGTCAATGTGCAGTGCTCCGTCATGTCCATGTGTGCAGTGCTCCATCAGGTCAGTGTGCAGTGCTCCGTCATGTCCATGCATGCAGTGCTCCGTCAGGTCAGTGTGCAGTGCTCTGTTATGTCCATGTGTGCAGTGCCCCATCAGGTCCATGCGTGCAGTGCTCCGTCATGCCAGTGTGCAGTGCTCCGTCAGGTCCACTCTAGTCTTCCCTGACCTCAGGCTCTTACATCCTTTAACCCCAACCCCCTCTTCTGTGATACGTTACTTCTGAAGAAAAAATCTGTTGCTGCTATAAAATACTAAAACCTATACTAATTTTCAAATTGTAAACAGTATTCAAATTATTCTAAATATCTAAAATACTCATGTGTTTATAAAAACACAAGTTTTAATTAAGAATCAAGGCATCAGAGAATCAGAAATAAACCTTGCTCTACATTTTTTCTTAAGTACTATTTTTTAAAAAAAGAAAACAAACTATCCTTTTTCATTTTATATACCAATCCCAGTTCCCTTTACCTTCCCTCCACCCATTCCCTCCACCTTACGTCCCACCTCAGTTCCCATCCACTCCTCAGAGAGACTAAGGCACATTGCCTTGGGGCAGGTCAAAGTCCCTCCCCACTATATCTAGGCTGAACGATTTGTTCATCCAAAGAGAATGGGTTCCCAAAAAGCCAGTACAAGCAGTAGGGATAAATCCTGGTGCCACTATCAGTGGCCCCACAGTCTGCCCCAGCCATACAACTGTCAACCACGTTAAGAGGGTCTAGTTTGGTCCTATGCTGGTTCCTTCCCTGTCCAGATGGAGTTGGTAAGCTCCTGTTAGCTCAGGTAAACTGTTTCAGTGGGTGTCACCATTATGGTCTTAACCTCTTTGCTCATATTCTCACTCCTCCCACTCTTCAACTGGACTCCGCTGCAGGTCTCTGCCTCTATTTCCATCCGTTGCTGGATGAAGGTTCAATGGTGACATTTAAGATATTCATCAATATGATTACAGGGCAAGGCCAGTTCAGGTACCCTCTTCTCTACTGCTTAGGGTCTTAGCTCAATGCATGGGCACAGGAGACCACCTCCTAAATATAATACCAGTAGCACAGACACTGAGAGCAACAATAAATAAATGGGACCTCAGGAAACTGAGAAGTTTCTGTAAAGTAAAGGACACAGTCAGTAAGACAAAAACGCAGCCTACTGAATGGGAAAAGATCTTCAGCAACCCCACATCAGACAGAGGACTGATCTCTAGACATCAAATTCCAAATAATACAATTTAAAAAACGGGATATAGAACTAAACAGAGAATTCTTAACAGAAGAATCTCAAATGGCTGGAAGACACTTAAAAATGTTCAACATCCTTAGCCATAATGGAAATGCAAATAAAATGACTCTGAGATACTATCTTACATCTGTCAGAGTGGCTAAGATCAAAAACACCAATAATAGCTTATGCTGGAGAAGATGTGGAGTAAGAGGGACACGCCTCCATTGCTGGTGGGAATGCAAACTTGTACAACCACTCTGGAAATAAGTATGGCGTTTCTCAGATAATTGAGAAATCAACCTACCTCAGGACCCAGCAATACCACTCTTGGGCATATATCCAAAGGATGTTCAATCATACTGTAAGGACATTTGTTCCACTATGTTCATAGCAGTATTATTTGTAATAGCAGAACCTGGAAACAACCTAGATGTCCCTCAACTGAAGAATGGATAAAGAAAATATGGTACATTTACACAATGGAGTACTACTCAGTAGTAAAAAATAATGAAATACTGAAACTTGCATGAAAATATATGGAACTAGAAAAAAATCTTCCTGAATGAAGTAACCCAGACCCAGAAAGAGGAACATGGTATGTACTGTCTCATAAGTGGATACTAGCTGTGAAGCAAAGGATAAGGAGCCTATAGTCCATGACCCTAGAGAAGCTAAGTAACGAGGAGAACCCCAAGAAAAACATACATCGATCCACCTGGAAAGGGGAAACAGACAAGATCGCCTGACAAAACTGGAAGCATAGGGGTGGGAGAAGGGAAGGCAGAAGAGGAAGAGAAAGGGAGAAGGGGTGAAGGGGAGGGAGAAGGAGAACTTGAGGGAACGGGATAGTCGAGATGGAAGAAGGACAGAGATGAGAGCAAGGAAAGAGATATTTTGATTGAGGGAGCCATTATGGGGCTAGCAAGAAACCTGGCTCTAAAGAAATTCCCAGGAATCCACAAGTATGGCCCTTGCTCTACATTTTAAGAAATTAGTTTCATAATAGTAAGAGGCAAATGGCAAAGCCCTCCAAATAAACTATCTTATCACTATAGAACAGAAACCACAAGGTGGGTAGAAACTATTATCTGTACTTCACTGAGAGGAAGCTAAAATCCAGGGGTGAGTTAACTTAATTCACTAGTGTATGCCACGGGAAGTCAGTCTCACACCAAGCTGTGGCTCAAAGGGAAACACCGTCGTCTAACACGTCGTCTAACACACTGTGGTGGCCTGAGGTAGCTCTCACGTAGCAACTAAATAAAGCTCGGTTATTTGAGTGTTAAACTGACTTTCTTGTGGTCTAACATCTTAAGAGCCTATACAGCAGTAAACCCAACCGTAACATAAACAAGGTTATAGAATGCTTCATTTCACATAAGCAGGGTAAGAAAAAGCTTAATAAAAACAAATGAAGGCTGCTTCTCAGTGTTACCACCCAGTGTGCCTCAGGAAGTAAGCACACAGTTTTCTGTGGCCTCTGGAACCCCACTTTTAAAACTGCAAGTATAAATGAACTTATATGGACAGAAGAAAAAGGAAAACACTGAACTAGAATAAAATGAAAACATTAAGAATTAAGGCTAGAGATGGCTCAGTGGTTAACAGTGCTTGTTGCTCTTGCAGAGACCCAGGTTCGGCTCCTCACACCCACACGATGGCTCACTACCATCTGGTACCCTCTTTCTAAAGTCTGCAGGGACCAGACACACACATGGTGCAAAACACATACAGACAAAACACTCATACACACAGAATAAATCAATTTAAAAAATAAATAAAAATTGCCAAGCTGTGGTGGCACACCTTTAATCCCAGCGCTTGAGAAGCAGAGACAGGTAGATCTCTATGAACTCAAGGCCAACCTGATCTACAGAGCAAGCTCCAGGACAGTTAGAGCTGTTACAGAGAAAACCCGTTTCGAAACTAAATGGATGAATAAATAAAAATTAAGGGTAAAAGCCACCAGTGAATAAATGACAGAAGTATGTATCTTGGCTCTGAATAGCTAAAACTTCCATTTAAGAAGTAAAATCTGGGTTTTAATAATGTATATCCTGAAACCATTTGCTTATTTGCTGTTTACTAAAGTCTGGGGATAAGCAGATTTCAATGTAACTGGGTGAATGATTCAAGACACACATCGTGTTCCCTGGAAAAGCACCCTTACCCGACAAGCATGTCATCAAGGCCAAGGCAAGCATGGCACCAGCCAGCACAGTCAGCCGGTTATAACGCATCGCCATGATGGCTGCTATGAAAAATGTCTTGTCACCGAGTTCAGACACTATGATGACTGATATGGCGGCGACAAATGCATGGATAAATCCCAGGTTCGTCTGGGTAGCTGCATCTTCTCTGTTGGTATGAACTGGGGCGGCTGGTGTAAGTCCTTTCTGAAAATTAAAGAAAAAAAACAAACAAGAAAATGTTTAAATCATTTAACTGACATTCTCTTAAATGAGAAGAGTTATTTTTTGTCATAGCCATTCCACTAATTTATTGCTTTAAAATTTGGAATGTCATTAGTAATAGCGGTAGTCTATAATTCAGCTCTCTACACAGATCAATTCAGAAGAGTACACTATGTCCTGACACCATAATTACCTTATTTTCTAAGTATGTGTTAGAGTCAATTCACTGCTGTCTCATTCAAGTTCTCACTAGTAATCCGGGTGAAGACTCGGGTGTTGATCAAACATTCACTAACATGAGGCTGACAAGACCTTATCACTAACACTGTAAAGGCCTATACGGGATACAGGAAGCTCTCAAAGGCTACACCAGAGCTGGCTGCAGCTAAGACGAGGTTTAATATAGCTGGATGTGCAGATGGTCCTGTGATGAACTCTAAAAATATCCTGGAACGTTATCTGATAAAAAACAAAGCAGTCTTGGTAGATAACAACATAACAATATGACAAACTTCATTGGCCTTCCCCAAAGCTGGCTAGAAAGCTCCAAAGCCCTGCCCTTTAAGAAGGCACTGACCTCTGAAGGTCATCAGAAATGGAGAGATTCAACACCCAGGGCCTAGCAAGCGAGTAGAGGCAAACTTTGCCTGTTAACAGTTTTAAGAGATCATAAAAACTGGGGAAAAGTAAGGAGGGTGAAGAGAGAGAACCCGTAAAGGATGGCTACAGAGCAGGGATTTTACGTGGCCAGCACAGATGTGAAATCTAATACAGTTCGTTCCCGGCTCATTGCTGAGACGCTAAGGTAATCAGATGAACACCAGGAAGGACAGTGTGTCTCGGTGTCAGTAACTGGGAAGGTTTTCCTGTGGCTCTAGCTACGCTATCTGTAACATTTTCCACTGCTGTTGTGTACACTATTCCTTAATGAATGACATAAACTTGACTTCAACTGCTACAGGGAACATCAGACTGTAAGAGTGGCCCAGACTAGGGGAGACCTCTGAGCCAAAACAAGGAAACTCTCTGTGGTCCCCGCAGCCAGCAAGCACCACTGTACAGGTTCTCTCCTTCAGCACCTTAGTTCTAGCTACACTCCTTTAAAATAAGCTTCTACCTGGCCCAATAAACAGTCCGTAAGCATGACACATTCCAGAAGACATAGATAGGCACTTCAACTAGGAACATCCCAAACACATAACTTTCCTGCTGGAACCCCACCCTTCCTCCCCACACTCCCTCTTTCCTTATGAGACAGGGTCTGGTTACCACGCTAAGGCTGGCCTGGAAGTCACCATCTTGTTGCGATGTCATCCTCCTAAGTCCTGGGTTAATTACAAGCACCAACCACCACACATAGCTAGATGTTTTTATATGAAAAGACTTCACAAAATTTCAGGATCTTAAGTCCAAAAAAAAAAAAAAAATTCAGGAGTAATATACAGCACTTAAGATCATTTGGCTCTTTTTTTCCCCGACATCTTAGGGAGGCTGCAGTGGTCGTCGCCACTCTCCGAGCTTCATCACGCCGCCCAAGGATGACAAGAAGAAGAAAGATGCCGGAAAGTCGGCCAAAAAAGACAAAGACCCAGTAAATAAGTCCGGTGGCAAGGCCAAAAAGAAGAAGTGGTCCAAAGGCAAAGTTCTGGACAAGCTCAACAATCTAGTCCTGTTTGACAAAGCTACATACGACAAACTCTGTAAGGAAGTTCCCAACTATAAACTTATTACTCCAGCCGTGGTCTCTGAGAGACTGAAGATTCGCGGTTCCTTGGCCAGGGCAGCCCAGGGAGCTCCTTAGTAAAGGGCTTATCAAGCTGGTTTCAAAGCACAGAGCCCAAGTAATTTACACCAGAAACACAAAGGGTGGAGATGCCCCAGCTGCTGGTGAAGATGCATGAACAGGTTCAATCAGCTGTACATTTGGAAAAATAAAACTTTATTAAATCAAAAAAAAGATCATTTGGCTCTAAAGCTCAAAAAAGAGAAAATTTTGCATTTTAAATCAAATCACAGTAGAGATAAACGCTTCATATTTTCATGGCTTTCTAAGACTTAAGTCCTTGGCCAAGTTATGTAGTCTGTTCTCCTATGAAATAAAGAATCAAGTTTGCCTAAAGAATACACTAAAAGGAAGGAGCTGGCTGGAGAGATGGCTCAATACTCTACGAGAGGACTCAAGTTTGGTCCTCAACATCTACACAAGGCATCTCAAATCAACTCTAAGGGATCAGACACCCTCTTCCCGCTTCCACAGGCACGAATGGGGCATGCATTCTCTCATTCATATTCTCTCCTCCCTCCCTCCCTCCCTCCCTCTCCCCCCGCCCCTCCCTCTCTCTCTCTCTCTCTCTCTCTCTCTCTCTCTCTCTCTCTCTCTCTCTCTCTCTCTCTCTCTCTCTCTCTCTCTCTCTCTCAAAATACTTTTAAGGGTGAGTCCATCCAGCAGATGGCTTAGTGAGTAAAGGTCCTTGTGGCCAACCTGATTAACGCCCAAGACTCATGGTGGAAGGAGAGAACCAACTCCTCCAAGCTACCTTCTGACCTCTATGCATATGTGCATGTACACACACACACACACACACACACACAGATGTACATAGGTACACACATACATAGATGCATAAAAATAATAAAAAAATTAAAACAAACACAATCCTCCATATTCTCAAAACTTCTCTATGTAGAAGACTAAAGAAGAGTAAACTTAAAGTCTATTAAGTCAGTCCTGGATGGCCAAACTGAAGCGGCAGAATGTTGTGAAGACGAGATTTTTAAAAATGAAGTATCGCCGATGTCCCATTTGGGGTGGGGCCACCCAGTCACTTATTCTCTGTGCTCTATCCAGCTCAGTATCTGCAATGGTCTCTGTCTTCCGGAAAGGGCTCTTCGCTGAGGGTCAAGCTGCACTGGCCTGTGGATGGCAGGTTAGGATTTACAACTGCAGACAACAGCACTAAGTGGACTCGGTAGGCTCAGCAGTCAGAAAGGGTAGAGGGAGAGGTAGAATTATGCAAATACAATAGACCTCTGTGTGAAAATCTCCATTTTTTAAAACATGAAATATTAATTGGGACAGAAAAATGATCCATTAGCATCTACTGGCTCCCTGATCTGGTCAGCCTTCACTGAGTTAGTAAAGTGGCTAGGTCCACAGCGCTGGAACCAGACTGTTCACATCCAAAGCATTACCAACATGACCTGACTAGATCATCTGCCCACTAAGGCAGCCATGCCAGAACTGTGGAGTTTCAGGTGAGGTCCTCAGGAGGGATGGCGCCTGGCACACAACAAGCACTCGGGTCTTACCCACAACACAGGACCAGCTCGCCAACCTTCCCGGGACCAGCTTTCCACGTCCCTTCACCACTCAACCGCTGTTCCATTGCTCGGTTGTAAAGAGGCAGAGGTACCGTTTCCATTTAGCTGGCCAGAACAGGCCAACAAGTCTTGGGCCACTGAGAAGAGTGGAGGGGAGGGAAGAGGCGGTAGCAGGGGTTTCTCTGCAGCAGCTGTGACCCACCTCCGTTTTCTTATCTTATGCTCTGTTCTTAGTTTTAAAATAAACTTAAAAGAAATCAGTATCAAACTGTTAAGAGTGTTCCAGGCCTAGAATGCAAACCCTTACCTGTATCTATTTAATACTCAGCTAACCACACCAGTTCCCAATATAAACCTTTCTCCCAAAGAACTCAGAATAGCAGTGCTAAGTGCAAAACACCACAAGCTAAACAATTAGCTTCATAACGTACCTTTGTATTTTCTGGTTTAAATTACCCATTATACAAAGTAAAAACAGGTAAAATTATTTGAGATCAATTTAACTCAATGCATCCAATCACCATTAACTTATAAGCAATATTTTTAAATTGCCATGAAGTATTCTAACATTTTTTCATACCACATTTAAAGTGGTATACATATTCTTGCTCACGGATCAGTCACGGGCAGTGTAGCTTGAGAACTCATCAGGCCTCTGCTACCCACAGCCTCAGTCAGCCAGACTTCCTTTCCCAGTGCTCTTCATTTGCCCCATTTGTCCGCGCTCCTCAAACCCAGCTCAAAGAAAATGTCTGGAGCAAGCTTTATCAGGCCTCTAGCCCTTTGCATCCCAGGCCCCTGAAATCCAGTCATATTCATACAATGACAATATACCACAGAAGGGGTGAGAGCCACAAAGGTGAGGCCAGGAACCCTAGGAGCTGACATTTCCTTAGTGGAAACATATTACTAGTGAAATCAAAGAGACAAAGTAACTAAGTGTCCAATCAACAGGAACCTATGAGAGCTACATAAAATATACTGGTTGTTAAGATGGATCAGCAGTAAGGGCACTGACTTCCAAACCTACCAACGTGAGTTCCATCCCTGGGACTCATGGGAAGGAGAACTACTTCAACAACAAGTTGTCCTCTGACCTCCACAAGTGTGATGTGGCCCACAGGTGCCACATACATTCACATAAACAAACACAGTTGTAATTTAAGAAATTCAAGATTATGAATAAGAATGTTCTATAAATACTAATATTGAAAAACTATTAAGCTACTTCAGATGAAATCTGTATTACATACGAAGGTAACACATAGAGGGAAAAAGGGAGTTCTGTACATGATGGTAAATGCACCCCAGATCTCAAGAAACAGTGGGCATTTCCAGAGACGGAAATCGGAACCAGAACGGGTGAGCCACTTTTCCTTAAAGAGCCAAGTACTTCACAGCTTTGTGAGCTGCACAGCTTTGTGAGCTGCACAGCTTTGTGAGCTGCACAGCTTTGTGAGCTGCACAGCTTTGTGAGCTGCACAGCTTTGTGGTCATCACTCAGCTCTGCTGCTGCGGCTCCAGTGCAGCTGTGAAATACTGGAAGAAACGAAACAGCGCGGCTGCTCCAGCAGAGCTCCACTCGGAGAGACGGCTGCGCAGGGGACCCAGTCTGCAGAGCCACGGTCAGAGCTCCACTCGGAGAGACGGCTGTGCAGGGGACCCAGTCTGCAGAGCCACGGTCAGAGCTCCACTCGGAGAGACGGCTGCGCAGGGGACCCAGTCTGCGGAGCCACGGTCAGAGCTCCACTCGGAGAGACGGCTGCGCAGGGGACCCAGTCTGCAGAGCCACGGTCAGAGCTCCACTCGGAGAGACGGCTGCGCAGGGGACCCAGTCTGCGGAGCCACGGTCAGAGCTCCACTCGGAGAGACGGCTGTGCAGGGGACCCAGTCTGCAGAGTTACGGTCAGAGCTCCACTCGGAGAGACGGCTGGGCAGGGGACCCAGTCTGCGGAGCCACGGTCAGAGCTCCACTCGGAGAGACGGCTGCGCAGGGGACCCAGTCTGCGAAGCCACGGTCAGAGGAGAAGGCGAAGCCACCTCGCCCCACACAGCCTTCGTACCTCTTTCTGCCATCATGACCCAGGTTTGCATCACTTCAAAGACCTCTTTGAAAAATGTATTTTTAACTGTGTGTGCACCCGTGTGTGTGCGGGCATATGCACACATGTGAAGACAGGCACCCACAGAATCTAGACAAGGCATTGGATCCCTTGGAACTGAAGTCACAAGCGGCTTTGAGCCACCCTGCATGGGTCCTGGGAACCAAACCTGAGTCCTCACAGGGCAGTACCTTCTCTCAACAGCTGAGTCTCGTCTCCAGCCCCTCCAAAGACCTGTTCCCCCAACCTACTACTCCAGCAGTAGCATCAGTTCCTTGTGAGCTGTAGCAGGCCTCATGCAGAAAGGATATCCACCAGAAAGGATATACTCTGCACTTATTCACCCAAAGGTCAGGGAGCTCACAGCTGGGTTCGGAGATTCTTGCTCGAGTCCCAAAGGATCTAGGACTAGACTCCGGGAATGGCTGACTGGAAAGTACAGCAGTGTGTGCCTGATCCTGCCCAACAGTGAGAAAGAATAACGCTTGTTCTAGGACCCCAGAGTAAACCACTGGATGAATGCCTGCAGTCTGAAAAAAAACTGCACCCCAAAAGAAAAGTGTCCATGATAATGATAATCCAACTCAGAGGCAAGAGGAAAGTTCCTAAAAGATTTTGAATGTAAGACAACCATGAATGAGGCTCTGTGGCTAATAAACAGGGCAGTGGGGGAATATCTGCTACTCGGGCTATCAAAGGTAAACTGCCCAAGAGGAATGGCGAAATCAATCAGAGAAGGAAAACATATGCACATGAAAGAAAAAAAAAAAAAAAACCACAATAGGCTTTAGGAAGAGTAGAATTCAATTAAGGATGGTGGTAAGTTTTTGTTTTTTTTTTTGTTTTTTTTTTTGTTTTTTTGCCTGGCTGCCTGATAGTCATGTTCCTAAAAGCTATGGGGAAAAGAAAAATCAAAACAAGGGATGTAGTTCAGACATGTTCAATGTGAGTGACAAGCAGTTTCACATGAAGGTTTCCAAGAGAAGCGGATCGTGAGATGAGGCTGGCCAGACAAGGTATAGACCTGGTGCCAGCAGCCTAAATTAGCCAGAGCTGTTTGCAAGGGGATGAAATTCCCATGGGAGAAGGCTAATGGCTAAAGCCCACAAAAATGAACCTTAGGAAATACATGGGTCTTGACCACCAGAAATGGAGAGAGCACAGGGGAAAGTTAAACCACCACCGCATGCCCAGGTTACCTATGACTTTCAAACCTCATGCTCCTGAACTTGACTCCACTCTACACCCACCAAGGTTAGAGCTCCGGCGCTGTCCTTCCAGCTGCCTCCTTCAGTGCACACCTGGTGCCATGGACACAGCTGCCTCCTTCAGTGCACACCTGGTGCCATGGACACAGCTGCCTCCTTCAGTGCACACCTGGTGCCATGGACACAGCTGCCTCCTTCAGTGCACACCTGGTGCCATGGACACAGCTGCCTTTTCATTTTATTCCTGGGTGCTTTTCTATCCAATGAGACTGGCTACATTTTAACACTTGAAAAGAGACAGACGCTGAAAAAAAGGGGGAGGGATGCTGCAGAGTGCTCAAAAAAAAAGGAGGTATGGATTGGATGTCTTACCATATTGATATATTAATCTATAGATCTGCATCCAAAAACCATATTTCAAAATATGGAAGTGCTAAAAAAAAAAAGTCAGGCAGTGGTGGCGCACGCCTTTAATCCCAACACTCAGTGAGGCAGAGGCAGGCGGATCTCTGTGAGTTCGAGGCCAGCCTGGTCTACAAGAGCTAGTTCCAGGACAGGCTCTAAAAAAGCTGCAGAGAAACCCTGTTTCGAACAACCAAAAAAAGAAAAAAGAAAAAAAATAGAAATACACAGAGAAACCCTGTCTCAAAAAAAAAACCATAAATAAATTAATAGAATAGAATAAAATATAAAAGTGTTAAACTAATTTTCTAAATCTCCAGATCTCTCAGTCACCTGGGGCGTCATGCTTTCCTAAATAAGCATAATCTAAACAGAAATCTTTCATTCCTGCAACTTCTCCTGGCCATCCTTACCGTACACATACCCACTGGAAGGCTTAGTTTCCTTAATGTGCAGAGTGAAATCACAGTCACATGTTTCTCTTTGTACACACTACCTGGAGTTCTGGGGTTGGGGAGAACCTTACTACTAAAAAGCCCAAAGAGCAGGAATAGTTTCAGAAGGTCATCACTGAATATTTGGTGTGCTTCTGGGTTCCTATACATAGAGGATGTTATTTTGTAGAGTTTAACAGGCCTCGAACATGCATGAGCCCATGCTCCATGTGGGCTGGCTTCACTTAGTGAAACTGTTTTCTGCCCCAGAGACTGAACTGCGACCCCAGTGCTGCTGTCTCCACAGTATTCCAATGTACTGTGGGTGCTCAGATTTCCCTACTTCCAGCTGAAGCGCTCAGTTCTATGGATGCCCTTAGCTGAGCCGCCTCCCCAGCTGTGCACACTCAGTGTGGTGTGGTAATAGGGGCAATTTTCAGACGTGGTTACAATTCAGGTAACAGATTACCTGAAATAATGTACACAGCACATGCAATCATGCACAAGGCTGTAAGGCCAAAGTGGAGGTCTTACAAAGCACAAAGTGCAGCGGCCAAAGCAACCTGAGGCTAGGCCTGAGAGAAATTATCTTGCCAGCTGGATAACCTATCTACAGAGAACTTGTCAGGTCAGTCTTCACAACTGTCAAATCCTTGTGAAACATCTCTTTAAAGCAGAAACTTGGGGTATGGGGAGGCCTTAGAAAACCTACTTTGGGGTAGGGGTCGAAGAAGGAAAGAAAGCAAACAGAAATAAAAAGGCTGTTTTAGCTGAGGCAGTGGTCTGCTGTTTACTGTGTAGCAACTACTAGGGACTAAATAGGTCCCTAAGTTACTAAGAGCCCAGATCATTTTCACATCATTTCATTTGATAAGCAAAAAAATCATAAAAGCAGTGATCACAATTTAACATGGGCACAAAAGGCTTAACTCATTTTTCTACAATCATATTGCCATGATGGTGTTAGATTTAAAATTTAAGAGAGTAGCTCGCCATGTCAAATGAGAACAGGAAAAGATCTCTGGACTTAATTCGCTAGGTTACAAGTGGGCTTCAAAATGATGGGGTGGAGGCTGGAAAGAAGGCTCAGCAGGTAAGAACACTAGCTGCTCTGAGTACTTTTTATATATTACTTACATATTATATTCTTTACATGTAAGTAAGTCTCAAAAGGATAAAAAGGCATGGTGGGAACCATGATCAAAGATTAGCTGACAGCTGGTCGTCCAGTAGAAGTGGTCTCTAAACAGCAGAACAGAAACCAATGGGGCCAAGCAGTGCTAGTAAAGGTCCCTCATTATTTCTTCTTCCTTCCTCAGAATAGGAGGAGCTGGCTATGGAAGTGGGACTGAAGGAACAATGGAAAGGGGGGAGAATAAGAGAATCAAGGAAGAAAGCACTGGAGGTCAGAGGAGGCAGAAGGTGGGCAGGGCTGAGATGTGGCTGAATGGTAGAGCACTTCCCAACAGACACAGACCCTGGGGTCAATTCACAACACTGCCCTTCCTACAAAACAAGGGAGGAGGTGCAGAAAGGATGAGTTTGATGCAAACATGAAAAGGGGAGAAAGAGCACAGAAGAAGCCAACATGGAGATGACGGGGCACAGCTGGAAGGGGGTCAGCATCTGGAAGGCAGCGCAGTTCCCACTCCACTCCTCTGCCACATCCCACCACAGGACACCAGATACTGGGCTTCCTCATAGTATTCCTGATACACCACTACACCAGGTTTGGTTTGGGTTTTTGGTTTTTTGTTTTGTTTTGTTTTTTTCCAATACAGAGTTTCTCTGTGTAGCTTTGGAGCCTGTCCTGGAACTCGTTCTGTAGACCAGGATGGCCTCAAACTCACAGATCCACCAGACTCTGCCTCCCAAATGCTAGGATTAAAGGTGTGTGCCACCACCGCGGGGCTCTATGTCAGTATTTTAATATTTGAAACACAAATTGCATCTTGAAACAAAGGACCAGCATCCTGCACTTAAACATAACAAAAATCTTTGCTGAGAGCTGGGGAGATGGATCTGTTCATATTCGTCACCAAAAACTATGGGGACCTGAATTTAGATCTCAGAACCCACTCAAAGCCAGGTGCTTCAGAGACGCTGAAGGCTGGGACACTGGTACTAGATGTTGGACTGTGTGATATGGTCGGTATGAGTCTCAGTGGCCCTGGAACGTCGCCATCTGCTCGCAGAGACCACCTACAGACCTGCCTGCCTCCATGACAACCGGAACACTCCCACTGGCCCTTTGCCCTTGGAGCTATGGCATTCTGGACTAGTTCTGTTCTCACTTGTGGCCAAGTGTAACTCATGTACAATAAACCATCTTTCTAGCTGTCTTAGATGAAGAATAAAAATGAAAAAGGAATGAAAGAAGGAAGGAAGGAAGGGGAAACTGGTTACTGGAGAACCAGTCTACTATATAGGCTAGGCTGCACTCAACTTGAAATCTCTTATCGTTCTGAGATTATGGGTATGCATCACCACAACATTATCCTCACGAGAAAATGACAACAGAGAGAGAGAACTGTGTTCTAACCAATTCTAACCGTAGAGTTTAATGAACACAAACATGACTTACTAAATTCTCCTTTTAGTCATGATGAAACCAGGAAGATGCTTGCATGGAAACAAGACCTACAGCTTGCTGCCAAAAACTGATTCCACCCCTTCAGATTTTGTGTGTGCGTATAATAAAGATATATAAAAGGTTATTAAATAAGAGGTGACACCACGTAAAATAATGGAATCTGGACAACACTTAGGACTAGCTCAGCCTCAACAATACTGACAGAGTCAGAACAGATTTTTCTAGAAAATATCACTGTGTGCAAATGACAAAAAGCAAAAAGCCACGTAACCTAAAACAATGGCCCTGCAGACAAAGCCAGCGTTAAAAGATCCCAATTAGAGATTGGGTAGGAGCAGCATCTTGCTATGCAGCTGGATCTGTAACAGAGCAATATGTACCAACAGAGCCAAACTCCATCCAGGGGTTATAGTGGTGTGTGCCACCATGACCAGATGAAGGCATTTTATTACAAGTTTTCATTGCAACGTCTAAGTCTTTCTGGATGATTTCATTAGTTGATCTAAAATATTTATTTTTACTAATGTTACATTTGACTCCTATTAAGAGTATATATTTTAAATTTATTTTTTATTAACATTTAGCAACTTTGTTTATGAACATTACCATTCTACTATGTATTTCTATATTAGAAACATATTACACACTTAGTTTTACTGATTTTTCTTAATAGAGTTCTTTTGCTGACATAACACCAAATAAATTGAGTACCAAAGCACCATTTCAGGCAGAGGCCACCATGGGAAACAGTCCTCACAGCCTAAAGTGCCCGTCACAGCCATGCGGAGGCCGCTCTGGGCATCGACAGTATGGAGGAAGAATGCCCTAAGTGAGACGGGAAACAAACGGTGCCGTGGAGGTGTTCTCACGGCAAATACGTAACAGAACAGCAAGAAGTGGCGTGAAAACACGAACCTGGGCAGGACGGGTAACAAGATTTTTGTGGGCCTACCAACAGTGCTACACAGCCAGAACAGTTTCTTCAAGTTCAGAATATTTATCATCTATACTCTGCCCAGGAAAGAAACGGAAAAAAATAAGAGCAAACTAAGGTCACTATCTGGAGCACAAAAACCGTGATTTGTTCATCACTATATGCTCAAAGAGAACCCCTCTGCTCCTCCTCGACCTCCTGAGGGTGGGACAACTGTACATCACCACCTGCCTTCTTCCTAACCAGGTTCTAAAGACAAAGAACACTCAGCACAAGAGCCCCGTCTGAAAGTTCTGTCAGCTCACTGCACCCAGTAAGATAGAGCCACTTGTTTGTGCTGTCTCTTCCACCGGAACCCCTGCCAATGAAGCCAGGATATTCACAGTCCACTCTCAACTTGAGGCAGCGGCCTCAAAGGTTAAATTTAAATATCTCATCCTTTTAAAACTACTACTGCATATAGTTGCGAAGTCTGCTGCAACCCAGATACTCAACAGATAAGAATCCTGGCTTATATGGTTGTTAAACTGCACTTTGGTCATTTATGTCGCACAGAAGCAAGTGAGACTTTTATTAAAGAGAAAAATTTTCAATGTATTCTAGTAGTGTAAGAAATATTTGAGCTACAGCAAAAAGTTATACAAAAATATAATTAAAATGAGATAGTTTTGCTATTAAGTGTAAACCATCAACTCCTAATGGAAAAGAACACCAATACTTATGAAAATATTAGAACAAAACACAGGGTGTCTGCACTTCCCCTCCAGCCCATTAGCTGCAAAGTCAAGCATCCCTAAGACCACTTCAGTGAGGCCAACAGATTGTGACCTTTACTACCACAGTAAGATTATCTCCAGCATCCTCAAAGGTCTGCAGTAACTAACTATAACTGTGCCTGCCACCATTTCTGCCTTAAAAATTGTTAATGACCACAGTGACCATGAAATGCCTATAAAGTTATACATTCATAAAATGCACTTTTGCATTAGGTTATTTCACTGTGGGGGAGGGGGCGCTCCTGTTTTAAAGTAGGCTTCTGATGCTCAAGTATGTGGCAGCAGGCTCAATGATGAACACAAAGAATAAAGTTCATGACTCAGCGTTTTGGAGCTGGTTCAGAAGATGTGTAGAGTAGGGACAGACCAGCCAGACCATGAATGCACAGTCATCTGAATGGCAGCAATGGAGGAGGCAGCACCGTCAGAAGACAGGACAAGGAAAACCCGCTCCACCCAATGCCTCTATGCCAAAGGACTAGAGCCCCTGGCTTCTGAGAGCCAGTGATTCCCACTTCTACACAGGCCACCTGATCTGTACTGCTATCAGAGGCAATTTATTACTCTTGAGTTCAAACACTCCTGACCCCTCCACTCTGAGCGTGCGTGTGTGTGTGTGTGTGTGTGTGTGTGTGTGTGTATGCGCACGCACGTACTCTGTAAACTTTACAAGGGCCCCAACATTAACATCTATATAATCTATTGCAGTTCGATTTTCTAAGTTGTGATTAATGAACAAAATCACAGATAGCAAAGATGAAGTTGAGTTTCCTTAACTTCACCTAGTAAACCCTTTAGCAAGTAAAAGAAGCCTGGATGTATACTGTTAAGATAGTTTTTCCTGCTCAAATTCATTTTACACATCTTCCATATAGGTATTTAAAACCCAAAAGGAACTAAAATGTAAAATCTTAGATCTTCCTCTTAGAAAATTACTTAGCCAACAAGTAATAAAATACAAAAATAAAAAATACAAGGTTTTAGGAGAGAGACCAAGAGGAATAAGATAACAACGTTCTCTAGACATTAACACTCTGCAAGGGCAGACAACATGTACACAAGTTTTAAGAAACCAAGTCAGAACTCCAAGTATTAAGAATAGATAAAATATTAAAGTCCTTCAAAGGGAGGGAGGCAAGGAGGTATAAGTCATCAAGATCAAAGGCTTACATCAATATATAATCCAGGAACCACTAAAATGCATTAGAATGGAACAAAAGGCTAAGGACTGCTAAGAGCACCTGGGAGATGAGAAGCAGGATCTGGCTTCTAACTCTGCTAAGAGCACCCAGAAGATGAGAAGCAGGATCTGGCTTCTAACTCTGCTAAGAGCACCCGGGAGATGAGAAGCAGGATCTGGCTTCTAACTCAGGTTTGGGTTCTGGACATTAAAGCACCCAAACCTAGGCCGCCCCATCCACAACCAGGAAATGTCACCTGTTCTACCTGTTTAACAGCCATATATGGCTGAAATCGGCTCCCCAAATCTTAACGTCACACTAATGGAATCGCTGAACAGGTGGCTATTGAACGTCTTCCCGAGCACTTGCAGTAAGGAGAATCTTTCCTCATTTCTCAAGACCGATTACTACATCCTGGGCAGGTGATTCTTAGAAAGTACTTGCTGTGTAAAGGCAAACTCAGAATCGCAGACATTCCCACCTCCCGGTAACTGCATAGAAAACAAAATCCGGGAAAGGCCAGTGTAATATGAACCGTGAGGAAATGAAAACACCCATTACTCAGAGAATGATCCCTTCCGAAGAACAGCTTGGGAAAGGCTCCAGAGGTTTCTGTTGGCTCTTGAAGATGGGAAGGGTTCTGACCCGCAGGCTTCAAGCTCGAATTCTGTTGTAAGGCCTTTGTTTAGGAGGGACTGGCAAGAGAGCACATGCCAGGTCTCAGAGATCTGGAAGCGGCGGTTTCAGAAAACAGTGAGGGTGTGGTGGGTCCCTAAAAGGCCTAGAAGTTGGCTGGAACTGGGTGATGAAGAAACGTGAATATCCAACCTGTCATATGATTGAGGTCAGAACAGAGCCATTCTCTCAAGAGTTTTGAGTTCAGTTAATTAGGGGGCATAGACTGGGGCAGGAAACTGAATGCCAAAATGGACCCTACTGACAGACTAAAAACTCCAGAATGTATGAGTCAAAACTGGAAATAAGAGAGCCCAAGACAGATAGTGTCTAAGAAAGGAGAAATTCTACGAACATAGATTAAAAGGTTAATTTATATCTATGTGGTGAACGTAAATGTAGTTTTTTGAATCCCCCACTCTACCATCAGACACAGGTCTCTGCGTTCTTTAAGGGCCACTTCCCTCAAGCCAAAGCACGGTTTTTAAAAAGGGAGGCCAGCAATGCATGATCTCTAGACCCATATCTGGCAAAGAACCAAGCTGAGTTTGGGTGAGCATCTCCGACTGGACTGCTTCCACAATGATGTGGAAGATTATGTGTGATGATGACCCTTTGAGAAGCTAAAGTCTCCCAGCTGCTCTGTGCTAAAAACTTTCTACTCCGGATGAGTATTTCCAGTCTTTCCAGTACGGCACATCTGATCAGCAGAACGTTGACTCCGGAGCAAGTACGTCGATCCCGGGGATATAGGGGACCACTGGGGACCCCTGGCTGGGCTCTCCCTTTCCCTTCCCCCAAGCAGTCAGGCGAGGCCAAGCCGCGCCTGGGAAAAACAGTCGAACACCCTCCCCCCCGGCGAGGCTAACAGGGGCCGGCTCCCCTCCCCCAGTCGCCTCGGAAAGAGGGCGGCGCCGCCAGCGGCGGAGCCTGGTACCCAGTGGCCGGCTCCGATGGCTCGCCCGCCCCATACCCTCCAGCCGCGGCCCTCACCTCGGCCCGGGCCGGCTCGAGGCCCTGCACTGCCGCGGGTTGCGGCTGCAGCTGCTGGGCGGGCGCCGGAGGCTCCTGATTCCGGTGGCTCAGGTCTTCGTCGGGGCCGGCGCGGACCCCGACCGGGGCCCAGAGCAGCGGAAGCAGCAGGAGCACGAGCAGCCGTCGCGTCGGCGCCCGGCAGCTCCCCCGGGCCGCCATCCCGCCCGCCCAGCCGGCACGGCGCTGCGGCAGGAGGAAGTGCGGGCGAAGGGAAGCGTGGAGCCTGGCGTGCCGGGAGGCGCGTTCGTCAGCTCCCGCCGCCGCTCAGCGGGCAGCCTGCACCACGCGGGACGCGGCGATCGGGACGGAGTAGCGGCGGGCGCTCCGCGGCGGCAGGGCAGGGGAACCCACACACTCCTCCAACTGCCTCCGCGGCCCAACTCCTCCGACCCCGCCCCCTGGCCAGGGAAGCCTCCCATTGGCCCGACGTCAGCCTCGGCGTCGTGACGTTTCCGGCAGGTTGAGGTGCGGCTCGCGCGCTCCTCCCATTGGACCGGGCGCGCGGGGCAGGTAGCTGGCCTTGGAAGATTGACGCTCCCGGCATCTTTCCGGGGCCCCACCAGCGACCCCTTTGGGATCTTGGCCAGGCAGTGACCAGGCTGCAAGGCCCCTGCCAGCACTTCCTCAAGAGCATTAAGCAATTAGAGCCAAAACCACCGCTACTTCCACTTCTGTTGAATGTCAAGTGACACCCAGCCCCGCTACTTACGTGGCACTTCCCTGGCAGGAACTGCCACACCTTAAAGTGGCCCTTCCATCCACCTCACTAAGTCCCAGTGTCACCTGCATAGAATATTTTTCGGGGGTCCACATGCTGGCTTTTGAAGGCTCTGAAGTGGGATTCAGAAGTAAAAGATGAAAACTTCCAAGCTTTGTTTTAAGACCTTGTTGAATAGCAGCAGGCAAAACGGTCTTTAACTACCCTGGCCCAGAATGCCTTACTTTTTGAGATGTCCTGAAAAGGCTACGCTTTTGAAAAGTTGGGTGTTGTTTAGGACTTTTGTGGGATGGAGGCTCTGGGGTAGGCAAGACAAAAAAGACTGGAAGGAATGACTAGTTAGGCTCTAGAATACGACTTCAGTTTTAAAAAGAAAAGCTGAACACACACCTCCTGCCAGGTCCTATTTTAAGTCCGACTCCTAGTTCCACAAGCCATTCCTGTAACCTGTCCTTAGCCTTCTACTGCTCCTTACAGAATGCAGCACTTGGCCCTTCAAGCCCTAGCTTATGCATTTGCCTGGTGTGCTAAGGTAACCAGGATGCCCTCCTACACGTAGTTTGGGGTGCAGCTGTTGTACCTCCCTGTTCATTCCGGGAGTGCAAGTGTTCTGAGCCCTCACAATGTAATGTAACAGATCAGAAATGCAGACTCCTTCAACCACCTTTTTCTGCAAAGATTTGCCTTGCTCAAAAGGGTCAAGTGGGAGGGAAGGAGCATCCCAGTACATAGAGGGCTAAGTGCCACAAGCTCTTTATTCCTGCTAGGGGCTGGGTTTATTTTTCTGAAGTTAGCTGCCCCCAATCTATGACTGTCTCAGAGGAGGAGCTTCTGGATAAATACTAGTTACCTCACAAAGAGAAAGCAAGTAAGTCCCTGGGCTAAAGAGGCAGGGTGTTGAACTGCTGGCTCCAAAGCTCCAGTGGTTCTGGAGTAAGACAGGAATGTTCAGCAAAGGCTGCCAGGCAAGGGGCATAGGGCTTTGTTCCCAGAGGGGAGCTGGCATCGCATGGTTACAGTGGCAGGATCTGAGGAGTATGGGGTTTTCCCAGCCCCTCGGTGTTGCCCAGCTCCCTGGCCTCACTGGGGCTCTGCCAGGGAAGCTCTAGGTGTTAGATTCCAAAGGGAATAGTTCTCATACATAGCTATACCTCCTGGGCCTATGCATTGCTCCAAGACATAGCTTTAACCCCTGGAGGACTCAGAACTATTATCCTAGGCTTTAATTGTGAGTAGCTCTCTTTGAAAAACAAACAAAAAAAAATCAAAAGAAAAGAGGCTAATTTTTTTTTGAAGTGCTGGTGAGAGAATCCAGGCCTTGTGCCTACTACACAAATTGCTCTACCACTAAGCTACTTCCTCACACTGTTGGCATCCCTCACTAAAGACGAACTAAAGCCGTTTACTTGACCCCTACCCAAGATTAGCTTTTTGGCACTGTCCCACTTAGATGTGGTCTCACTGAAATACAATCCTAGCAGGCACTCTACAGCAAGGAATACTGCTGCATGGGCATAGCAGTGTGTGCAGTGTGTGGGCTGGGCATGAAATCCAGGACTAGCACTGGGCCGCTCCTCTCAGCCTTGTAAGATAGCTTTTATTTCTGTATTGTGTTTGCTTCCCATTAGTGTAACAAACTCCAGAGACAGTTTAAAAAGAGGAACGGTTTATGTTGGCTCACGGTTGTGGAAATGTCAGACCATGATCAGTTGATCCTGTTGTCTGGGGACCTGTGGTGGAGCGACACAAGATGGTGGGGCATGTGGTATAGGAAGTTTTGGAAACATGTACAATGTATCTTAATCTCTCCCTCTGCTTTTCCACTCCCTCTAGGTTCCCTCCAACACATCTACCTCTGAACTTTATTTTTTTTTCTTTTTTGCTTCTTAAAAATAATCCATTGGGTCCAGTTAGTGTTGCCTAGATGCACAAATGAAGCCATCCGCTGAGGCCTGGGCAACATACCAGGAGCCACATATAGATGACAAACCTCTAGCCAGCATCATGCTATTAGAAAAAAAGGCATTCCCATGAAAATCAGAACAAGACAATGTTGTCCACTCTCCCCAACCCCTAGTCAATATAGTGCTTGAAGTCTTAGGGCAATAAGGCGAGAGAAAAAAACCGAAGGAATACAAATGATGGGCGGGGGGCAGGGGATGTTGGAGAGGTGGTGTTTCTATTTGTAGGTGATATGATTATATGTATATAAGAGATCTTACAGCCCTCACCACCAAAACCTGTAGGAGCTGATGAATACATGCTACAAAGTGGCAGGATACAAACTGCACAAAAATCACTAGGCTTTTTATATACTGACAACATACAAAAATAGAAATCAGGGTAACAATGCCACTGACAGCACACGCACATGCACACCCGGAGCAAGCCTAACGAAGGAAATGAAAGACTTCTTCAATGAAAGCATTAAGGCACTGAAGAGATCAATGAAGTTCTCTAGATGGCGGAAAGACCCTTCTTGTACTACCCCCTTTTGAGCGCCTGCTCCCGGTCACCAGAGACCTCTCTGCAGGCCCCAGGTCTTAAAGTTCTTAGTGCTTCTCAACAGCACTCAGCTGGGGGCCAAGCCTTTGGCACAGGGACCTTTGAGTAACACTCACAATCGAAGGTATAGCATACTTCTTAACAGGGCCTCGAGGCTTCCATCTGCTGAGATTAACTCTATCTGCATAGTCCTCCCGCCCCCCCCACTTCCCCACCCCCCCACCCCGCCCCAGCACATTACTAAAGAAGGGGAATAGGCACTTATTGTCATTCTGCTGGTGGCACATCTTTATCAAGTGTTTGTTCTAAGCCAGGCAGGACAGTCCCGAGTCATCTCACAAGGTGGGTACTAACCCCCTTTAAATGTCTTCTCAAACGACAAGGAATTATCCTAGAACTGCCAACAAGTGACAGAATGTTTCTGGCCGCCTGTTGGTGCCCAGTTTATGAGGATTCAGCCATCATACCGGTCAGCGGGTCAAGAGTACGTTTCATTTCCTGCCAAGACCTCTCTCCACCCTGGGTTTTATGGGAAGTACTATTTCCTCACCTCCTAATCTGCATATCTGGCAATGGAGAATAAATTGAGACAGGAGAACTGGGCATACTGGACTCCTCCCACTGTGCTGTTCCTCGTGGGGGTTGCAGCCTGCAGAGAAGGATGGTATGTGCTGCTCTCCAGGCCCAGGGCCATCTTCTACTGAATGATTAAGCTCTTAGATCTGGATGCCCCTAGTAGCCCAGCCCATCTGCCCACCACGTCTAAAAGAATAAAGGGGGAAAAAAGTGTAGGGGGCTCCATCACAGTAAAGGTCTGTGGCAACAAGACGGATAAGTTAAATTCAATACCCAGAATTCACATGGTAAAAGGAGAAAACCAACACACACACACACACACACACACACACACACACACACAGAAGGCAATCCCTTCAAACAGGCCTCCTATCTGTCTAACTCTCTGCCTTCATTCTGAAGTTTCTGGAAGGAAAGGAGCACTTCCCCAGCAACCCAGAATCAGCCCCAAAATAATTTAAAAAGTCATTTTGTTTGCTTTATTCTTGAAAGGTTTCATGGAATAAAGACTAGTTAGAGAAGACTCCAACAGACAAAAGTGATAAAGGCGGGGTGGGGGGGGCAGAAACTGGAAATGTCACTGAGTCAGCTAAAGATCATCCAAAATTAAAATGAGAACGTGATAAATTGAAGCATAAGTGGATGACAAAGAGCAACTTGCAAAATACTTGACCTCAGTTCTTCCATGCATACCTAGTCTGAGAAGTAAAGTACTGGCCTTCAGGCTAAGCGCTAAGACCCCGGAAAGGAAACATAGTGATCACGAGTTGGTAGGTATGTCCAGCTGGTCCAAGGAAACCTCAGACAAGACTGAGTATAACTTAGAAGGGTTTCATGCATTAAATGCAATTTCAGAAGTAATTTATAGAAATTTTTGGCTTTCTACCTGAAAAACCTGGTTGAGTATTCAGAAAGAATGCTAAATAATGCCCACCCTCACTTACGTGCCTGTTTGCTCGTCCTCTTTCTTGGGATAGTTCACGGAAATTTCAAAGTGGGAGCCGAGAGGGTCTTCTGCTTGCCTGTCCAAATCTGTTCTTCCTTCAGGCTTCTGTATGAGTGACGGGGACCAGCTTTCATGCCATTGAGTACCTGTCATGTCCTCACACCCCACATCCGACCTGCCAGCAATTTTGGCTGTCTCTAAAACAGATCGTAAGTCTCTCCATTTTCCAAAGCAGATGTCATTTCTCAGGGGACTGTTAAATATCTTGTCAATTTGCCTCCTTGCTTCTGGGGTGTGTGTGTGTGTGTGTGTGTAGTTATTTATGTTTGTTTTGAGATAGGCTGGCCTCAAACTCCTGACCCTTTAATTCCCAGGCGGGGAGATTACACTCAGCTCTTGCAAGTCTATAGTCTAACCAGGAACCAGAAGGAGTTTTTAAAATGAAATAGGTAATTTTATTCACTTGCGAAGGTTCCACAACCTGAGTTTGGATCCCCAGAATCGACATAGCACGCGTGTGTACTCTCAGCTCTCCTGAGCAAGAGGGGAGGCAAAGGCAGGAGAGGCTCTCAGAAGCCCACAGGCCATCAAGCCTGGAGTCACAGTAGCAAGCAACAAACGTCTGTCTCTACCAAGGTGGAAGGTGAGGGCTGACAACGAGGATGTCCTGTGATCTCTGTGTGTACATCGTGGCAAGTTCACACCTTCACACACAGACATAGCCACAGATGAATAAATAGAAGTTCTCTAATGACATCTAAATATGCTCAGGATAAAGACCAAAGTGCCTGCCTCCGAAGGATGGATTATGTAATTCCTGCTCCTTGTGTGAGTTCATCTTTACCTTTCTCCACCACGTGGACCATGCCCAGTCAAACTTGCTTCCACCTCAGGACCTTTGACCTTGCTGTGTCTATTTTTAGAACATACTTTTGCCTTACCTCTAGGAACTGAAAGGAAGGAAATAGACTTGGGAGGCCCTTTAGCTCCATCTGATGCATCTGATTTCATTATTCTGTACTGATGAATTGAAAGAACAGGGAGCATGACCTCAAATTGATCAAACATGCCACATGTTCAGGGGAGAATTCAGAGATCCAAATTCTTATGTAAAATTTCCATTCTTTTAAAGCTGGCAATTGTATCAAACTAGAACTATATCTACATAGTCTACATTAGCATCGATTAGAAGGGTTTCCTTCAGTAACAGTGGTTTAAATCCAGTCCAGCAGACCCATGGAGATCAGGGATCAAGGTTCCTTCTAGCTTTGTGCTGTCATTCATGGGGTGTGGCACTTAGCTTCATGACTCAGTATGTCCTCTAGACTCTAGCTCCTACATCTCAGGCATGAGATGCATGTCTGGATGTTACAATGGGGACACAAAGGAGCCATCAGGTACATTTTATGAAGTTTCCATAATGTTCATCTGCTTATATCTTATTGGCTAGATTTAAAAATATGGCTACCACTAGCTTCAAGGGATGCTGGGAAATGTAGTCTTTCTGTCAAGAGCTTTTCGTATAGAAACTAAGGGGAGTCAACCCATTAGGGTCAGAAATTAATAGTTTATGTCAAAATAACGATATCAGTTAGGGTTCTCCACAACAGTAGACCTAGAACAAACTGAATCTTTAAGTCTGGAAACTAAAAGAGGACTTTTCTATATAATCCAGAAGCAGAATCCATTCTTCCAAAAGGCCTCAGGTTTTGCTTTCAAGACATTCAACCTATTTGATGCAACCATCCATTTGAACGCATCCATTGAAGACTGTAGATACATCTATAAAGTATTTTAAGAGCAATCTAGATTAGTGTTAAAAAAACAAAAAAAGTTGACACATAAATACAGCAACACAGTAGTCCAATTTTTTTATTGGTTAATTTTTAAAGAGATTTCTTTAATCGTTTTATGTGTATCTGTATGTTTGAGTGTCTGTGCACCCTGTGTATGCAGTGCCCACAGAAGCTAGAAGATGGCATCAACTCCCCTAGGAAGGGAGCAATATAGGTAGTTGTGAGCTGCCTAATATGTGCTGGGAACCAAATTCAGGTCCTTTGCAAGGGCAGTAAGTACCCTTAACCGTGGATCTCTGCAGCCCCAACTCAAAATTTAAAAAACACTTGCAAAACAGGGCCTGTCTGTTGGCTGCATTTGACTTGCATCCTGCCTGTTGGTAATCTTTTCCTACATAGCTGAGCAAACAGGTTGGGCCCTGATAGGCTCATAGTGAAAACCCTGTAACTTTAGATCCTGCATAGAACTGGGATCTCAATCACCATGAGAAGCTCTGTAGCAAAGGCACAAAGTCTCATATGTTTTCTATGCCTGCAGTCAAAGAGACAGCCCTGGTTCCGTTTGGGTTTTGTTAATTTAAATTTTGATGTCTAACCACTCTGCCAACGGAAAACTATCTTAAAAACAAAACACTTTTCTCCATCACCTCCTAAATTCTTTCCTTTGGAAAAGCCAAACTTCTGCTGCTCTCTAATGATTTAGAGAGTTGGTGGAAGGAAGGAGGAGATAATTAACTAGGGTCCTCAAAAAGCCTGTGGCCTTTTCAACCTGTAATTAGCAGCCATGCATGCACACTGTCTCACTGCACAGAGGAACGTGACTTCCACATAGTTCTCAGCTGTCTTTCAGAGTTGACCTTGAAACACCCTGAAAAGTGTAGGCAAGGCCAGAGGTGTTGTGTCACGGATGTGCAAGCTGGCTTTATGGATATCAAATATGGTTTCCCTTTCTTGTACGTGTTGTCACCGTCTTTCCTAATTTTAGAGGCTCGTGTATGAAATCTTCTATTGTAATACTGCACACACTTGCATGTTGTCTGAGTCAGTCTGGTGTTTAAATAAATGAAAAACTAAAACGGACCCAGGAGAGGCACCAACACAAAAGCTACATCACTTAGGAATCTGTAATTTTACTAAAAACTGAGAAGATAAAATATGTTCAGTTGCTTTGTCCAATAGCTTTGGGTAAGTATAAATTCCCATCATAAATTGGTTTATACAATAACCATCAGATAAAAATAAAAACAGGTATAATTCAGTACATCTATGTTAGCTCTATAGGAAGCAAATTTGTTCATCTGCTTGAAGTTCTTTTTCTCTGCTATCTCATTTTCAAAACGCAAGCCATGTTGTTGTGATTTGAGTGCATTGAGAGTCATTTTTTTAAATTTTTATTTGTGTGTGTGCATATGCATTCATATATGTTTGTGCACATGTGTGTTCTGATGCCACAGAGCCAGAAAAGGTATCAGATCCCCTGGAGCTGGAGTTATGGATGCTGGTAAGACTGGGGTTGGAGCCGGGTCCTCTGGAAGAGCAGTAAGCACTCCTAACTGATGAACCATTTTCCTAGGTCCAGAAAGTCATTGTTTCTAAAGAAACACCAAAAAAAGTTGGCCCACATCACTGCAGTTATCTATCTGCTCTTTGGGAAAAGAAAATAACACTGGGGGCTGGAGAGATGGCTCAGTGGTTGAGAGCATTGCCTGCTCTTCCAAAGGTCCTGAGTTCAATTCCCGGCAACCACATGTTGGCTCACAACCATCTGTAATGAGGTCTGGTGCCCTCTTCTGGCCTGCAGTCATACACACAGACAGAATATTGTATGCATAATAAGAAAAGAAAGAAAGAAAGAAAGAAAGAAAGAAAGAAAGAAAGAAAGAAAGAAAGAAAGAAAGAAGGAAGGAAGGAAGGAAGGAAGGAAGAAAGGAAGAAAGAAAGAAAGAAGAAAGAAAATAACACTGCATCCTTGAATATCATAGAACACTAGTGAACAATCTAACAGGTCTGCTCTATGTGAATCTGATCTTTATCTGAATGGATTTTTATCCTGATAAGCCCATTTTTTTATGCAAAGATATATCTTTGACAAGAATGCTACTCACTGAAGATAGTGCCCTTAATCTTTTTTTTTTCTGTTGGCAACCTCAGCACAAATGTAAAAACATATTGTTAAAGGAATATTAGTTTAATGGTGCAGAGGTGTGTTGCATTATTTTATGTTGTATTTGTTTAACTCTGTGAAGCTGTGTTTCTTTGCCTGTCTAAAACACCTTATTGGCCTAATAAAGAACAAAAAGGCCAACAGCTAGGCAGGAGAAAGGGGAGGCAGGGCTGGCGGGCAGAAAGAATAAATAGGAGGAGAAATCTAGAGACGAGGGAGGACTGAGAAAAGGTGAAGGAGAGGAGGACACCAGGGTCAGCCACCCAGACACACAGCCAGCACGGAGTAAGAGGGAAAGAAAGACATATAGAATAAAGAAAGGCAAAAGGCCCAAAGGCAAAACATAGTTGTAGAGAAATCGGATAATTTAAATTCGAAAAGTTGGCTAGAAACAGGCCAAGCTAGGCCTGGCATTCTTAAGTAAAAATAAGTCTCAGTGACTTACTGAGAGCTGAGTGGCAGGCCCCCAAATAGTAAAAACAAAAATCAGCTGCAGCATATTGTCTTATTCTAATTCTCTACTTTACCTACCCTGGCAGTACATTGCTTTTCTCTTAGTATAGATTAAATACCCACCCCGTGGTTTTATACAGAACATTTTAAAAGTACACATCTTGTCTTTCTTGCTCTTTTCCTATACCCCCTAAACATTTATGGGTGGGCATTGTCTCCCTTCATGACTTAAGGAACCTTGTGACAGCCTTGCCTGAGGTTGGGGCCAGCTGCACAATTTTTAGTGCAAAAGGCAATGAGGGTTCCCTGCTCAAGTGGCAGGAAAGCTGTGCAGTAAAAGCTCTACTATAAGAGGGGAAATAACGGTTCATGAGAAACCACAGACACTTAAAAGTTGCCAAAATAATATGTTGATGTTATCATTTTCTATACTTAATGGCGTATCAATAATCTTTCCACCAAACATAATATTTTATTAATTATTTGGGAATTTCATACAATGCACCCTGGTCACACTTGATTCCCCTTCCTCCCAGGTCTATCCTCCCACCCTTGCACCTCCTCCCTCTCTCAAAAGAAAAACATACACCAAGTCCAATTTGTGTTGCCCTAGTCAAACTCCCAGTGGCCAACCCCTTAAAGAAAACTGAGTCCTTCCCTGGCAACTACCCCCACCACCCCCTTGCCTGAAGCCATCAGCTGTGAAGAGCTACACTTCAGCCTCTTGATCACAATTTTTTTTTATTTTATCGAGCTCTACATTTTTCTCTACTCCCTTCCCTTCCTCTCCCCTCCACTTCAACCCTCTCCCATGGTCCCCAAGCTCCCAGTTTACTCATCTTGTCTTTTTCTACTTCCCATGTGAATTAGATCCATGGATGTCTCTCTTAGTGTCCTCATTGTTGTCTAGGTTCACTGGGATTGTGGTTTGTAGGTTAGTTTTCTTTGCTTTATGTTTAAAAACCACTTATGAGTGAGTACATATTGTATTTGTCTTTCTGGGTCTGGATTACTTCAGTCAATATGATGTTTTCTAGCTCCATCCATTTGCCTACAAATTTCAAGATGTCATTTTTTTCCTGCTGTGTAGTACTCCATTGTGTAAATGTACCACATTTTCCTTATCCATTCCTCAGTGAAGGGACATTTAGGTTGTTTCCAGGTTCTGTCTATGACAAACAATGCTGCTATAAACATAGTTGAGCATATGTCCTTGAGGTATATTTATCACAGCTTTTAAGAACTCTCTTCAATAGCTTCCTGTCTGGACTACTTCCCTTGGGGTAGAGTGTCTCAGAAACTTTCCACGTCTCTCATTCTCAGTTAGGAGTCTGCAGTCATCGATAGATACCACTGCAAAGGAAGCTTCCTTGCCCATAGTAACCGGTAGCAGTATGGATCACAGGCTTCCACATGACTTCTGCTGGCAGCATGGACCACAGAAATCAACACGGTCTCGGGAACAGCCGTGATCACGGCCGTCAACACGGTCTCCAGCGCAGCACGGACCAAGGACATCAACATGGCCTCCAGGGGCCAGCATGGCTTCCAGCAGCAGTCAAAGCATACAGGTCTTACGAGGAGGCTTAATCCAGAAAATGAACCATTCTTCGTCTCAATATTCTGTTGCTCAGAGACAGGGTGACTGTGAGTCTGGGCGGCACCGGCAGGACGCAGCGCTGACGCCCGATACGGGTGCTCTCCTCCCAGCAGGGCGATCATCACAAGCCACGGTCAGCTGTGGCCTTCCCCCATACCTATTGCTGCTGTGCCATCTCTAATTCTGCTTCTCCCTGCCACGGGCGCTGGTCCCTTCTGTTAGTATTATTGCTAAATTATTATAGATAAATTATTATAGCTAAATTATTGCTTTTTGTTTCACATCAGTAACATGTAGATTTGACAGAAGACACTGAACTGATCGAAATAGGTGCAAAACCCTTCAGAGCCGCTCGTCTGATCTATGGGAGGAACATCATTAGTGCCTCCTGCTCCCCCTCCACAAACATGCCCTCGGGTAAACTTCCGGAAAGTGGTAAGGATTGCCCTGGGTTTTCCTTCTAGTAAGACTATTGATAAGTTTCTGGTCCCCTCCCCCCCTTTTTTTTCCATAAGAGAAGTTCTTTCCCAGATTCAAGATAAAGAAAAAAAATAGTTTTTTTTTTCTTACCAAGAATTCCTCAAGGTGATTTTGTAATGCTGTCTTAGAACACCCTGTGTAATACTAGGAAATTCAATTAGAGTATTCCCTGTGCCAAGGGAAGGGGCTGAGGGCAGAGTGAGGTGTCTAACACAGAAGATGAGCTTTGGAGTAGAGAGGTTGGAGAGTTCCCACTTGGCCGAGTAGCGGCAGTAAGTAGCTTTGGGGATTGTTCTTGTTTTACTTGTTTGGATGTTATGGTTAAGAAAACACACGCTGCGGAGTCACGAAGATAGGCCTGGATACTGCAAGACAGGTGACATGAGTGTCTCCTCTGTAGACAGACATGTTCTCATGAGCCCGAGTTTCCTAGTAAGATCTCCATATCTCCAAATACTTAAAAAAATTTTCTCCACCTTTTGTGCGCATGTGCGCATGTGTGCGTGTGTGTGTTAGACAGAAAGAGGGTGTCCACATGTCATGTGGAGCTCAGAGGCTAACCTTGACTATCAGCTGCCCTCACCATTGCTTTGGATAGGGTCCCTCATTACATTGCACGAGATGCGATCCATGGAGAGGAATGAAATTAATTTTTTTTTTCAAATCTCCTTGAACAGAAGAGAAACAAAACTTACCCACTTGACAATCTGAAGCTATTCTGAGTAGGGAAAATATTGAACCACATTAAACCCTAACCACGGATAGAAGAAACTCTGTCTTGTTCAATGTGTTTTGTAATGTGCTTTGCCTGCCAGTGGGTGTGCCAGGCGAGGTGGCCAGTGTGCTCCTGGGTTTCTCATAGCTCCTCCTTCCATCTCGTCATAGGAGTGCCAGGGCTAGAGACACCCTACCTCATCCTGCTGGATTTAAATTCTCAAGCTTATAAGTGCTTTGCCTACTAACCTATCTCCCTTGCCCTTTGAATACCATTCTGATCCTAACGTCGGAATGTATTCTGTGAATGACGAAGATTATGCACAGCAAGTAGAATGTTACATATTCCTTCTGACACACCCTCAGACACTTCTGCTTTTAAACGGTCACATCCTAGGACAGACGTTACAGGGGACACAATCCAAGGAATAGAATAAAATTAATTTTTTAAAATCTTGTGTTCTCCTTGAACAAAACAGAAACAAAACTTGACACTCTGAAGTTGTTCTGAGTAGGGAAAAACACTGAGCCACGCTAAACCTTAACTGCGGGCAGAGGGAGCTCTGTCTTGTTCAATGTGCTTTGTAATTCTAAGACACAAAGAGAAAGCGCCCGGAGGATGAAAGGAGAAACTCTGAAGGGCAACGCTGAGCAATGAACTTGAGAGAATAGGTTCACCAGCGATGCTGCCAACTAATATTACAAACACAACACTCACGGTGACTTTGGAAATTGTACAGTAGATAAGTGAATTATTTAGAAAAACATCTTAGATTTCCACTAGCTGCACAATTTTTTTTTTTTTTTAGCATGATCTCCTAGGACACTTCTAGCAGAAGATGTGGTAGTTTGAGTGAAAATGGGTCCCATAGGTTCACAGGGAGTGGCATTATTAGAGGTATGACTTTGTTGGGGTAGGTATGGCCTTGCTGGAGGAAGTGCATCACTTTGAGGCTTCAAATGCTCAAGCCAGGCCCAGGGTCACTGTCTTTTTCCTGCTGTCTGCCAGTCTTGATGTAGAACCCTCAGTTACCTCCCCAGCACCATGTCTGCCTGCACCGCACCGTGCTTCCCACCATGACGATGATGGGCTAAACTTCTGAACTATAAGTCACCCCCAAATAAATGCTTTCCTTTATAAGAGCTGCCATGGTCATGGTGCCCCTTTACGGCAACAGAAACCCTAAACAGAAGTTGTTCTCTGATTTTACCCCAGAATTGCATCTTTTAGAGCGAGGGAAAAGACAACCCATTCCCATCCCGCTGCCTCTTCCTCGCAATTACTTTGTGCTCTGGGTATACGCTCATCCTAAAATCTCAGTTTCTTTCATGTCTTCTTTTTAAAATAATTTATTAATTTATTGTTAACATTCAAGCACATGTTGGACACACAGTACGTGGAGGCCAGAGGACCATGTGGGTCATCAGGCTTGGTAGCAAGAACTTTCATCCTCTGAGCCATCTTGTGGCCATGCTTTCTAATTTTTTTAAATTTATTTATTATGTATACAATGTTTTGTCTGTGTGTATGTCTGAAGGCCAAAAGAGGGCACCAGACATCATTACAGATGGTTGTGAGCCACCATGTGGTTGCTGGGAATTGAACTCAGGATTTTTGGAAGAGCAGGCAATGCTCTTAACCGCTGAGCCATCTCTCCAGCCCCATGCTTCCTAATCTTGAAAGCAAAATCACAAAAGGAAACCCTATAGACTAGCAGTTCTCAACCTGTAGGTCGCAACCCTTCTGGGAGTCAAGCGACCAACCCTTTCATAGGCGTCGACAAAAACTATCGGAAAACACAGATATTTACATTATAATTCATAACGGTAGCAAAACTCCAGCAACAAAAATAGCAACAAAAATAATTTTATGGTTGGGGTCAGCACAACATAAGGAACTGTGTTAAAGGGTCGTAGCCCTGGGAAGGTTGAGAACCCCCGCTGTACACAGTTTAAAGTGAAAAGGGAGAAAGATGAACTGGAGGCAAAATTTGTCTGCAACAAGTAGGTAAGAAGGAGAGCTGGACAGAGCTAATCCTGAGAAAACAAAACCCAATCTTACTGTCCTTTACCTGGGATTGTGGGCCAGAGTTGCACTCACAACTATGACCTCGTCACCCCAGCTACTAGCTGTGTTCCTGCCCACCTACTGGGTTCTGTGATTTCTTCAGGGTGGGTTGCTTTCAAGCCTCAAATATCTTATACAGTCTACCAAGCCAAAGAGTCATGATTAGAGTCAGTTGACAGTAGGCCACTGGGCAGCAGGTCTCAAGGTCAGGAAACAGGAAACCTCAAAGCACTGACATGTTTTGGTTCAGTTTATGCGGGAACAAATATTAGCATTACAGTCTTCAAGTTGAAGACTGATGACTCTTCACTTCACCAAACAGATTCAAACGCTAACATTTTGGAGACATTTCTCTCAATCTCCCATGAATGGTGCATTTCTCTTACCAGAACCTGGAAAAAAAAAAAAAAAAAAAAATGTGAGCAGGATGGTAGGGTTATTGGCTCCTAAACACTTCTTCTGCCTGGTTTGTTTACTCCCTTCTCAGAATGTTTACAATATCATTAGCAGTCTAAATACCCAAAGAATGACTTTTTACATATTGGACAAACCACATTCAATCTTTTTAAATTAAATTTACATTTAAGGACACCGTGTTAAGGACTTCATTAAAAGAGCAATCCATTTTGACATGCATTGCCTACTAACAGCTCTGGAGTGTCTCAAGGTCCCTGGTATCATGCAAATATTTACGCATGATATTTTATTCTCTATAAAATGCTCATCCATCCAGCTTTCTTGGTAGATGAGAGTCAGTTTTGTCACTGTGACCAAACACCTGAGCAGAATAATGGAAAGAAGAAAGGCTATGCGTTTCTACTCACACTGTCCAAACGTTTAGTCCGTGGTTAGCTGTCTGCATTGCTTGCAGGCTGTTTCCTCCAGGCTAGACATCATCTTTGCTGACCCAAATCAGAGCAGTTGACAAGATTGGTCCTATTAATGTCCCTCAGGGAGAGAGCTGGGAACTGAAACAACTCATAAGGCTCCTCCCTGGACAGAGTACTGAGTCCATTTCTTTCCTGTAAGAAGGGGATTTGGGGTGCATTATGTTTTCAATGTGCGCTGTCCCCTGGAGTCTCGTGTATTTGAACACTTGATCCTCAGCGGCTGCTGTCTTGGGAGACTGTAGAACCTTTAAGTGATGGAGCCTTACAGGAAGAAGTAGATAACTGGGGCAGGCTTTGAGCTTGTCAGGCTCACTTCTGTCTTCCCTACGTTCCCTGGCCTGCTCAGTGGTGAGCAAGTATCTGCCACAGAGTGTTTCTGCCATCACAGGACCACATGACGTTGTCTTCCTCACCACAACAGACTATCTTCCTTCAACTTGTGAGCCAAGAAACCTCTCTTACTTGCCAGGTATTTGGTCACCACGGTGAGCAAAAATGGGACAACTAAGCTGATGCTTCCTTTGTCACATAACATCTACCACAGAGTTTCGCCTTGGGCTTCAAACCATAGGGAGAGTCACATGATTGGGCAAAATGAGTCTGTAAAGCTGAGATTATTTGTCCAACCGCGGTCCTGATGGCCAGGTGCAGCCTGCGAGGTGAGACAGCTTCTGGAAAATGACTGGGTTGTGAAGGGTTAAAGGGGGTGATTACTTCATCTGTGCTGCTTGCCCAATATCGCTCTTTTGAAAGCCCCAAATGGGGCATGCGAAGGGAGCTTTTCATGCTGTACTGGACCCTGTTAAAGTTCTGTGAGTACCCCCTTAGCTGCTAAATTCCAAGGCCAATTCACATTCCTTGGAACAGGAGGCCATGGATCTTCAGAGATACTGCTCAGCCTAAGTGAAAAGATTTCATTCTACAATGCTAGCCTGTAAATGTCTTACAGATTTGGAAAGGCATTAGAAAGACCAGTAAAAACAGCAGCTAAATTCTGTCTGGATGCAAGGGACACCCAAATGCTATAGGGTTATTGAATGGAAATCTCAGTGCCAGGTGCAGGTGCTTAACTACAGTTATTAGCAAGGGAGGCTTCTGAAGGCCACCCACCCCTGCACACAACACGGCTATTGCCTCTGCTGTTTGCATGCCCGAACTAGAGAGTAAGTCTTTATTGCTGAAAATCTTGCCCACTCTGGCTGAAAGTTCTGGGTAAACTCACCTGGGACTGAAATGGAGACATCCTCACTAATGGATGACTTTCCTAGCTACTGTGCTAGCTGCCGAGGGAAACAATGGTCCTGCTCAGCTGTGGACTGGTCCCATGTATTCATACCACTAGCATGCCCTGCAAGATGTGACCCCTAGGAGCAAGAGTGGCACAACTCTCTGGGCATAACCAACTCACTTCCAGTTGGATTAAAGACTTAACACCCCAAAGGGAATCCAGGCTTGATAAACCAAAATAAAAACTTGTGGCTCAGAAAGGCCATAGGCTGAATGGAGATGTTGCTGTTATTGTTTTGTTAAATGGATGTGTTGTGTCTGTGGCCTAAACATCTAGGTTTATGGCCATAGATTAGCTCTGCTGTTGGCCTTGGTCAGGGTAGCAGCTTCTATGAAAACTCCGAGCTGGTCACATTGTCTAGAATACATGACTTTTACTGTGGTAGAATGGTGCAAAGCTCAGCTCTCAATGGGAGAACATAATTATACACCTCATTTACCACTCCTCTGGGGCTCTAGGCATATCGAGCATCAGAGGGAGGGGAAAGAATATAAGAGCAAGAAACAAAGGTGTTCTGAAACTTTACACTGTGGGCTGCACGTGCTCGCTGCCATCTTGAATCAGAACAACTGTAATAACCCACAAGAGATGCTTAGCAGTTAGGCCTAGAAACATTCCCTCATGGAGGCCAGAGGGAGGTTCCCTAGACCCATGAGGCTCACAAATCCCCCACCTCCCCAAGGTTGTAGAAAGGTTGGAGAGTTGCTTATGGGAGGCAGAGTCTTAGCAGTGCAGTCACTCACAAGCGGTCCGTGCTGCAAACACCACGGACAGGACTTTGCAGGGGCACAGCTGCAAGCAAGCTGTCAAAGCTGCAAGCTGTCAAAGGGACGTCCTGGTGGTGCAGCTGTCTTGGAGTCACCCATGTGCCTGTAGATACTATCCCCTAACCAAATGGTTCACAAAACTAGATTTAGATGGAAGTGTTTTAGTCTGTTGGTACCTGCTCTATCTGGGGGTGATTAAATGTTTCTTTACATCTTTCTAGAAGTCCCATGACAGCTAGCCAGAAACACACGGTAGGAGGACATGCCAGAGGAAAACTGCTCGCTTTAGAGCAACCAGGAAGGAGAAAGAGAGAGAGAGAGTAAGAGTTGAGAAACTGCCAAGGGACAAGATAGACCTGCCCTCTAGAGAGCCACTAACTTCAACCAGGCCCCACTCATTAAGCGTTCATTCAGCTAGTAATTTAAACAGTGTATTAACTTAGGAGTCATTCATCTCCTAAATAAATACACGCATGGCTGTTTGCCTGCATGTATATCTGTGTACCATATACACACCTGGTGTCCACAAAGCTCAGAAAAGAATGTCATATGTCCCAGAACTGGAGACACATCCAGGTGTGAGACACCATGTGGATGCTAGGAATTGATTCTGGACCATCTGGAAGAGCAGTCAGTGGTCTTCTTACCTGCTGAGCCATCTTTCCAGTTTTCCAGTCATCACTTAAAGACCCATTAACTGCAACCAGCCCTTTAATACACAAACCTTTGTGTATTCTACCCGTATCAGGCTGCAGTAATAGCCACTCTTTGTATTAAAAACACAGTACAAAACACAAGATTGTGGAGATAATCCATGCTCGCTGTAAGAACTTGTTGGTGTGCAGGATGAGTCACAGCCCCAAACAGAGGCTACTGTCAGCATGCTAGGGTAGCCAGTGCTGTTGAGATAACTCAGCCTTTTTTCTGCCAGCTTGACAGTGTTGCAGTTACATCCCAGGAGGTGAAGAATTTCCACCTCAGTCGATTTCTGAGTCATCCTCGGGAAGAATTTATGATGCTCTCCCTTTTGGAATATTTTCACAAACACAAAATACAGTGATGATTCTGCCCCTGAAGACAGCACATAGTTCTTACGTGTGTTGTATCGCTCAGGCCCCACTCACGCTACTTTCACAGTCATGCACACGCACACACACATGTGCACACACACAACGCGCACACACATGCATGTGTGCATGCATGCGCACACGCGCGCACACACATACATACACATGTGCACACACGTGCACACACATGCATGTGTGCATGCATGCGCGCACGCGCGCACATACATACACACACGTTTGCACACACACACACACACACACACACACACTTTCTTTTCTGAAAGAGGGTTTCATGTAGCCCAAATTGGTCCTGAACTTGCTGTGTAGCCAAGGAGGACCCTGATATTCTGATCCTCCTGCCTCCACGTGCCAAGTCCTGGGACTACAGGCATTCACTCTCACACCTGGTTTTATGCGGTGCTGGGGATGAACCTCGGGGACTCATGCAAGCGAGGCAGGTGCTCTAGGAGCTGAGCTTCACCCCAGCCCTGTTCTGAGCCCTGGAACACTTTGCTGTTTCCTCTTCCCTCCCTCTGCACCTAGAAGTGACATGTTTGGGTGAGGAAGAAATAAATATAGAATGGTGTGCAAGGGACAGCAAAGGACAGTAGGGGCAGGGGCAGGAAAGCAAAGCTATCTCACAGACGGACAGGACATCAAAGGAGATGCTCCTTATTTTACTCAAGTCCAAGTCCTTGGTTAACTTAGGCGTAAAATTTCTTCCTACAGCAGAGTACAACTTTCCTTTAAACTATTTATTTAAAATCCTGCGTGCCATTTGTATGGGTGCAAAGAACAAACTGCCGCATGATTTCCTTACATCCCATATATTGGGAAGAGTTTTGTTCCTGAGCCCTGGTCCCAAAGACAGCAAATTCTAAGTGATAACCGCTAAACCTTATTTATTTGAACAGACAGAGCAAACCATTAGTCTTGATTAAGTGGTGAGTTGATAGATGGCAGAAAAAACACATTGGGATTCACACAGGAGCTGCAGGGTGGACTTTGGTAAGCAAGTGTGCTAGACAGTAGTTGACTCCAAAAATTAAACCATCTGTTTTAAGGGAAGTTCATTAAACACAAGATGTTAAAGGGACATGAAACACCAGGATGTTCTAAAGGGGAGTTGAACATTCCATCCTGCAGGAAGTCCATTAAATCTGGGAAACAACTCTATGGCTTCAGGAAGTCTCTGAAACTGAGCAGATTCACTAGGCCCCTCCCCCTCAGGAATATATAACATGTAAGGGCTGCTGAGAAACACTCTGATGAAATAAGCTGCCTGGAAGAAGCAGAAATCAACTGAGCTGCCTGGGAAGGACCCTCTCCAACCTATGGAGCTGCCTGCAGGCTGTGCAGTGTGCTCCAGGGTCCCAGCTTCAGGGAGCTGTCACTCATGCTGGGGTGGGCTTTTCGGTTCCTGTAAGCTTCCCTTCACCCATACTGCTGCAAGTAACCTAACAAAACTGACTAGTTCACCAAGTTGGATTTTGGTGCTAACCTTATTTCTGTCAACCAGATTCCCTATGCAAAGCTAGATGTGGTGGAACATGCCTTTAATCCCAGTGTTTGGGAGGCAGAGGTGTGTGGATCTTTGTGTTTGAAGTTAGCCTAGTCTACATAGCAAGTTCCAAGACAGCCAGGACTACACAGAGAGATCCTGTCTCAAAAACAAAACAAAACAAAAAAAAACCACTTCTTTCTGGGTCCCACTGTCACACAATAGATTAAAAGAGTTAGGGTGTAGCTCAGTGATAAGAGGGTGTGACAAACATTTGTGAGGCCTCAGGCTCAACCCTATCACTGAAAGACAAGTACCTAAGTAAGTTTTAAGAATCCATTATATTAGAATGCCGGTCAGTTAAATAGCCTCAGTTGGCAGACTGCAGGCAAGTCTTACTCTAGAGTATATGATATCTGCATTGACCGAGTAAGCTGGGGATGAAGGCCGAGTGTGCAGGATGACTCTAGGGATGTCTTACTCTAGAGTATATGACATCTGTGTTGACTGAGTAAGCTGGGGATGAAGGCCGAGTGTGCGGGAGGCATGAAGCACCGGGTTCAACCCACAGCGCTGGACTGCACACACCCGCAATTCTGGCCCTTAGGAGACTGAGCTAGTAGAGTCAAAAGTGCAGGGTCATTCTCTAGTGCAGAAGGACTTCAAGGCAACCTAGGATACCTGAGACCCTGACTCAACAAAGCAAACAAAAACCCAAACAAACAAGTACCTCAGCTAGTAAGCAGTATGCCCAAGTTTCTTCTCTCAGTGTTGGAAGCGGAATGCAGAGCCTCATATACTCCAGGCAAGCACTCAGCTACCCAACTCCATCCCAACCCGAATGTGTTCCACCTTAGGGATGTGGAGGGCTTCCTGTTGCCAGGGCAATGGTATTCTTTTTCAGGCTTCCGTCTCCTTTCATTCCATGCCTTTACTTCCCATTCACCCAGCTGGATATTTCCCTTAGCAGAAGCATCTGAATAGGTGTGACGCTATTCCTCCTACCTTTAGGCTTGGCTCTGCTAGTTGAAACAGACTCAGGCATCAGGGAACACTGAGTCAAGGCAGAGTGAGGCTGCCGCGTTCAGGGCACCGGTTCAGGGCACGTCTGTACGCATCAGTATAAAAATAGTTTATTTCCTGGGTTTTATTCAGTACAAACGTCAAAAAGAGAATTCAATCAAAGAAGTTCCCAAACTTATTATCAGGGCAGGCAAAGCACTGGTCAAGTAACTGGAGTTATTGGTGATAAAATTCAGAATGTTAACTAATTCCAACAAACTCCTTTCTCCCTGGAACAAATGGGGTGGTATCATACATTCCTGTGATTTTCAGAGGTTTCTGTTGTTACTGACATGTAACATTTATTAAAAACCGGGATATCCCATGATACTCAGTTCAGTTCACTGTTCCCAGTCACAGATGATCATTTTAATTCCTGTACAAAAGCGAGAGAGGATGGGTGGGGTGTGGGATGGGGGGGAGGCTCAAGCATGCATGCATGCAAAACTGTTTATACTCCTGGTTAGTGTCATCATAAATCAGCTCAGAGATGCCCATTTACTGCAGTTGGTTGGCTCTGCAAAGCTCGGCAGGAATGTCTTCTCCGGGAGCACTGCTCTCCAGTTAATGCTCCACAGCACTGCAGTAGAACAGGAATGTCAAACATTCCCGCAGCAAGTGTACTTCCCTTTGTCTCAGTGTCTCTAGGAACGGAATCTGTCGCCTGGCTTCATTCTCCACCACAAAGGCTGCCTTAAAACAAAAACGGAAGGAATGCTTTCCTATGCTTCGGGTAGGAGACAAAAGTGCTCTTGTAGAAGTTGTGGTTGAAGAACGCAGACAAGGCCTGGCTGAAGAAGACGTACGTCACCACCAGCCACCAGGTTAAGTTGTGGAACCCAAAGGTGACCGCCATGGAGATGTAGATCATCAGCTCTGCAAGGTAGTTGGCTGAAGACACATAATCGAACCAGTCTCCGAAGGGGATCCTGTGCTGGCAGTGAACGATCACACCTGAAACAGAACGGTGGCGGTGGTTAACCACTCCACTCCGCTTCCGAAACCACCAACAGGACCTCTACCAAGTATCACTCCCCCGTAGGAAAACAACCATCCCATCACATTTCCACTGGCCACCAACCACAGAGCCAGGCATGGTGTTACATGGCTTTAATCCCAGCACTTGTGAGGCACTGGCAGGTAGATCTCTGTGAGTTCGAGGCCAGTCAGTGCTGCATAGTGAGACTATGTCTCAGGAAAAGAAAAGGCCTGCTGGGCATGGTGGCGCACACCTTTAATCCCAGCACTCGGGAGATAGAGGCAGGTGAACCTCTGCGAGTTCGAGACCAGTCTGGCCTACTAAGGGAGCTCCAGGACAGCGAGGGATATACTAGTGGCCCCGTCTTAAAACAACAATAAACACAAAACAAAACAAAACAAAACAAAACCAAAAAAATCTGAAAGAGTCTCTGTTCAGGTTTCCTATCAGTTCTCACAGCACACAAGAGCTCAGATGCCAGAGTCAGGGTGCATGAGTTCAAATCCTGCCTCTCCCACTTGATATCTGTGTAACTTCACGTAAATTGCTCAGTTTCACTGTGCCTCAGTTTCCTCGTCTATAAAACAAGACTCCTGCAAACTGCACACATAAGGAGTCAGACCAGCCTAACTCGGAAGTTCAGTTTCTTTCCTTCTGCTGGGTCACGCTACCCCATACTAATGTGAGCTTTCTACACTCCGATCAGACACATGTGCGGTGCTGTCCCCAGAGGTGGGTACAGGACAGAATTACAGACTGTCAGGGAGATCATTTTACCAATGGGAGGATCACAATTCAAGAAGGTGTCTTGTCAAAAAATGAGTATTTGCTATCGACAGGGACATGAAAGAAAGGAATGAAGGGCAGAGAAAGCCATCCTCGGAGGGCTAGAGCCCATCTGGGAGGCGCTGGGAGAGACCTCACCTTTCTTGTTTCTCCTGAGGTTGCTGAGAATGACGTGGCACTTATACTGATGGGCAGATGACCAGAAGAACATCATCATTCCAAGGATGTGGAACCACCGGGCTTGTGTTAGCAGATTCTTCCCCAGGACATAGACTATAAAAACAGGAACCACCCCATCAGTCAATGCTAATTCCAGAATACCAGAGCTCCGAGAATTAAGTCATCATGTTATCCTGTATTATAGTATCATAATATTGCCTCTGGACAGTGAGAGCTGCCTCTCGGTCTCCACAGCTCTGGTGATTACAGGCAGGGACTGAGCAACATCTTCTCTTGAACATTCTTCAAATGCTTCTGGCAAGAACAGCCCATACCTGAGTGACTTACTGTGTGGTGAGATGCTTCGTGCTTCTATGATTGAGTCTTATTTTAAGCTTTCTTGCTCACATTCTCCCATTAAGAAAAAAATTCTCTAAAGAAACATCTCCCTGAGCTGTCACCCAGAGCCCTGTGAGAGAGATCCTGAATACAAAAAGCTGAGCTAACCCAGGCAGAGTGGTTGCATGCCTGCCATCCTAGTACTTGGAAACCTGAGGCAAAAGGATCAGGAGTTCAAGGCCAGCTAAGGCTGACTTGGAAAACACAATAACCACCCCTGCAAATGAGAGAGAGAGAAAGAGAGAGAGAGAGAGAGAGAGAGAGAGAGAGAGAGAGAGAGAGAGAACAAGAACATGTATGCACTGCGTTGCCTAGTTCTGTCTATTAGGAAGACCTTCTGAGGTTAAGGGTGAGTGGTCTCTCATAAAGAGAAGAAACGTAAAAGCTAAGAACACTTAAACACTTAAAAATGATGTCCTTTCTGGATTAGAGCGAGCCTAGTCTGAGAGACTGTTCCCAAAGCAGAAGAGCTGGTAGCACAACCTTCGTTTTGGTGTAGCAGCAAGAAGAGAAGGCAGGCCACTGAAGGATTCCTAGAGCCACCCAGAACTGGACAAGCAGACGGGACAGTCTTGTCTTAACTCAAGAAGCAGAACTTGTCCACTGAAAACTGGCAAAAGCCCGGGACTCTGGAGCTAAGACAAAGCCCTAAGAAGCTGACTCGGGCAAGAGCACCAAGGATCACGCTTCTCTATACAGAAACCCACAGTGGGAATGAGTTGAGGATAATTAATGGCTAACCAGAATATGCCAAATTCACGTGTGGCGATTTCAGTTCTAACCCGGTTCTTATGGACTGCAGATACGCTTTTCTCTTGCATAAGGGCCCTGTGAGGTCAGTCTGTGGCCCTGACCATTAATAGAGTACCTGAGCTTGAAGAAACTCTGTCAAGTGGACATCAGCCCAGCACACACGCAAACCTACAGTGCTTCTAGCAGGTCCTACAATCACCAAATGCAGCATTCCACACTACGGTGGTGAATTTTGATTTGAGATAGGGTTTGGCTGTGTAGACCTGGGTAGCTCGGAATTCAGTATATGGACAAAGCTGGCTTTGAACTTGAAATGATTCTCTTGTCTTCGTGCCATAGATACTGGAATTATAGGCATGAGTTAGCGTGCCTGGCTATGATACATAAGCCCACTGCTGGGCAAGTGTTCTTAAGCCTCTTTATGAAGCTGCTTCTTGTCTTGTGTCCGGTCTCAACAAAGAGGAGTAACTAACTAATCCAGTCATGACGTCCCAGGGGCTCCAGGGAACACTGTGAGGGGTGATTGGGTCAAATAGAAGCAGTGGCACAGGGGAGTGGTTGGAAGAATATTTTTGTGGGTGTCCTAGCTGTCTTTTGTAAACATTTTTATGGAGCAAAAAGCAGAAGCTGGGCTCCAGCCACAGAAGAAACTCAGAAAAGTAAGGCCAACAGAAGCAGACAGAGAGAAAGCTGGTGGGCAACCAAGGAGTTCTGGAAAGTTCCCCTGGGCGAAAAGCCAGGGTAACTGGCTGAGCATCTGAACGCCGTCGTGGAAGATGCTGGAGGAAAACCTGACTTGATTAATGGTTAACATGGTGGTTTGAGCGAGAAACGGCCTGCACAGGCTCAGGGACTTGTCTCTAGCACTGTGTGGAGCTTTAGGGGGTGCAGCCTGGCTGGAGGGAGCGCACCCCAAGACGTGAGACTTGAGACTAGATACCCCCTTCCTGCTCCCAGTTCACCCTTTCTGCTTCGTGTCATGACTGAGGTGTGATCTCTCAGCTTCCTGCTCAGCAGGCTTGCTGCCGTGCCTCCCCACTGAGAAGGATGCAACCCTCTGTAACTGTGATCTTCCTCCTGGAAGTTGTCTGACCACGGTATGTTACCAGGGCAACAAGAAAGTAATTAATACAACGCAGTCCAGAGGACTTAGGAGATGCTGCCTGAATTGGTAAGCAATTCACAAATTGAGAAGCTATCTGGTTGATGAGCCTGTCTTTCAAAGAATTCTTCTAGCCTCAGGAAGTGTATTCCAGCAACAGAGCGGGCTTTGGAGCACTCTGAGAGTGGAATCAAACAAGGAAAGGCTCAATCACTGATAGCTGGAAATACAGATCTCTGCCTCAACTTATTATACAGGGCATGGAGAAAAGGGTCACAGGAGAGCTGGGCTGAAAGCCCACGGCTTCAAGGTCAAGTTAACCTCAGCACTGAAACAGTCATTCCCACCACCCCAAAGGACCAGAGTTCTATACTGTCCGCACAGATTGCTCTTATGAAACTGATAGTCATTTATGCTATGCAGCTTCCAAAATAAGACAGCAAGCTACCTCACTTCCTTCTCTCACACAGAGCTCTTCCTGCTAGAGAACACTCGGACACCTTGAGGCCATTTCCGGAGACTGCCAGACTGGGCTGTCCTCTTCCCTCAGGCTGTCCCAGCTGAAGAAAGGCTTTGTTATACGGCAGTCATCCCAAGAACTCATGGCAAGAGAAAGGCTTGTTTTCCTTCTTCAGATGAGAACTACTGGCCTAAAGCACCTCCCTCATCTCACTTTCTGTGATTTAATCCCGCATAACTTCTTTCTCCCCCATACACCCCCAGATAGCTGGGCTCTGGTGAAGCCACTTCCTCCCATTCCCCCTTCTCCTCCTCTTTTGGACGTCTCATGCCTCCTGTTCAGAGCTTAGCTATGCTTCCTACAGGTCTCAAGAAGACTCTGTACTTTACTATTGTCATTCAAGGCTTGGCTGCTTATGCTGGTGTTTTTCAGGTTTCAGCTGTCACGGCTGACATGTCTCCCCTCTGACGTGATGACACCTGATTGCATTGCAAGGGCCACTCACCGTTCTTGTCATCCATGGGCATTTGGCTCAGCACGGTCAGGCCGACTAGGACATAGTAGACAAGCCCGAAACAGTACTGCACGACGTGAATCACCGCATTGGAGAAGACGCTGACGTAGAAACACTCGAAGAGTCTCCGCAGGCTGTGGACCCAGAGGAACACCAGCACCAGGAAGGCAGACAGAGCCAGCTCACCCACTGCAGTGCAGAAGGCAACACGGTCAGGGGCTCCTCCAGCATTAAGCCAAGCGTTCTGTTTACCCACTTGAAACAGAGCCTCACATAGGCTCAAAGTCAGAGGGCTGGAGAGGCCATTCAAACTAATGTCGTCCTCTTTCAAGTCGTGAGAACACAAGCTGAATAATGGCCATGTGGTCAGCTAATGGCAGGGTGGTGGGAAGAGGGGACAGGACTCATCTCTGATTCTACTTTATCATTTAAGAGCCTTCTAGGCTACATGGACGTCATGGGAAAGGGTCTGTGTGCTCAGGACTCAGGATCCGTGGGTCTCTAGTTCCTGTGCCAACTGCTAGATGCAAATGGTCAGGGAGAGGTTCATGGTGATGTTGGTACTGTCCTATCTGGTGGGATCCCGGGCCACACCCACCCACAAAGGCAGAGACAGAGATGGGGATCCAACAGGTGGGTGTTTCTTTTCAGACGTAAAAAGCAGAGGACAGGAGCTGGGCTGGGTGGTGAAGCACTTGCCTAGCATCTGGGAGGCTCTGGACTCCAGCTCCAGTGCTGCCGAAAGAAAAAGGAGAAATTACGTTTTCTGAGAGACCGTGGGTCCCAGGATCCACCTTCCTGCAGGCCCGTCATTGCATGAGCCAAGGAGTGTGAAGAAAGCTCATTTTTAAACATCATGAAATCCAGTCTGCTGTAACATGGACATAATCACAGGCACACAGCTTGGTGAATTTTTACTAATTCCTACGTATTACTAGCACCCAGACTGAGAACCAAGGCTTGACTAGCACCCCCTAGTGTTCACCCTGCATCGGGCTGTCCCAAAGTTGAAAACTGTTACATAAGTTCTACCAGCACAGATCTGCTTTGCTCTTTTTGGATTGTGAGTAAATTAATACCCAGTTTTTAAACTCTTTATGAACAGGATAAAACAAAGAAAACTCCTCACATCTAACCTTCCATATACATGACCATGGTAAGAAACAAAGCAATGCCCAGGTATCAGAACTCCCCCCGCCCCGTACTCGTGTGTGTGCGTACATGCGTGAGTACATGCATGTGAGTGTGTGCTGTGAAGATGTCAGAGGACAACCTGTAGGAGTCTGTATCCTCCTTCTCAAATGTGGTTCTTGCAGATGGACGTTGGACCATCAGGCCTGATGGCAAACACCTTTATCCACTGATCCATCTTACTAGATCTTTTTCAATGTTTACCAAAAGGTAATTTTTAAAAATCAAATTTCTGTGAGTCCCAAGGCATGATTCTGGCTGCAGCCGTATAAATATGATAAATGTTTCAATGCAAACCCAGGGATTTCCAAAGCTTCCCCAGCATGTGTGAGGCCCTCTTTGTAAGCTTATCAGCATACTGACAATATCAGAGGGAGAGCAGCCCGCCCTGCATTCAACACAGGCTTGCCAGGCTGTGGACCAGTCATGCACACCCTGTCTGCCCTCCACTTTCCAGGCCCTGCAGAAGGGCCTGATTGGTGAACTGCAGACAGGAACCAGGAACAGGCTAGAGAGCCAAATTACCTCGGAACGGCGTGGCCCCAAGAGTTCTGAGCAAAGCACGCAGCCAGTTTGGAAAAGGTGCTCCCAGGAAGAGAGATTGAGAAAGGGACCAGAGCAGGAAGCCATTCCACAACACCGAGATGATGTAGAAGTGGGAAAAATACCTGCAACAGGAGGAAGAGTTAGGTAACCACCAGCTAGGACCTCACAAGAGGAGGATTCCGAGCTCCTCTGCCACCCCGCCCCCAAACAATCATCCGTTTCCCCAAATAGAGTTTTGGTTTTAAACAGAACCTGAATTCTGCAGGAGGGAATGTTTCAAAATGTACTTTCAAATCCTGAGACTTGTTAAACTGGACTGGAGAAAGATCCATTAATGGTCTCATCTCTGGGTAACAAGAGTGACCCCCAAGTTCTCAGAAGGAGCCACAGCTCCCTACACGGAAGATCTAGACCATGCCAACACCAGTGAGATCCATGGAAGTCTTGTAGAACCCAAACAGGATTGCAGTAAGGGCCAGCCATACAGCTGCCCGCAAGCGTCATGCAACCAGATGCAGAGCTGGAAGAACACTTCCAACGCGGATGTTAGGAACTGAACCAGACCCAAGGTCTACACAACTCAATAAACGTCTATATTGTTAGAGTGGGCTCAGAGCAGAAGCTGTGGGACATACATTAGGTTTAACCCTTTTAATTTCTAATATAGTTTATGCACTTGTCTGCCATCAACACCAAAAAAATTCGTGGTGGAATTTGAAGTAGAAAAACATATCTGCTTTCATAACTTGTGTCCAGCACCTACATCCAGTCCTTCCTTACCCTGTGTATTTAGCCTTTTTCTTCTCTTTTCATGTTATAATGTACCCACATGTATATGTGTTTGCACATATACATCTCATTGGCTAATGAGATGACATGTAGTTTTTTTTCTTTCTCCCTCCCTCCCCTCTCTCTTTCTTTCATTATGTGACCCCACTTAATATTATACATTCCAAGTCTAAACCTTCTACATGAATTTAAAAATTTTGCAGGAAAATGGATGGACCTAAAATGTATACTATTAAGTGGGGTCAACTTGCACACTTTCCAATCAAAGGAAAAGGCTGCAAAGGCAGTGAGAGGGGTGTGTGCTGGGTGTGCTCCCTTGTGGCTGTGTGACAGGACCTGGAGAAGATGGCAGGGGACACAGGGCATGGAAGGATGCAGGCTTTTTAAATGGGGATTCATTTAGGCATACCACATATTTTAGAAAGAAAATCATTATTCAATCCTTCCAAAAGTTTCAAAACATCTTTCTGAGGGGCTGAAGATATGGCTTAGCAGTTAAAAGAACTTGCTGCTCTTCTGAAGGACCAAGGTTCCATTCCTAGCACCCCATGGCAATTCACGACCATCACAACCATCCAGTAAAAGAGGGATACAGCTGCCTCTTCTCGCCTCCAGGGGCACCAGGCATGAGCATCATGCCCAGGTATATATGCAGGCAAAACACCCCTAAACAAATAACACTAATAAATACAAATAATACTAATAAAACACCCATCTGTTGGGGACAGAGACTAACTAGTTTTGAGATAAAGGATGTAACCCATCTGTTGGGGACAGAGACTATCTAGTCTTGAGATAAGGATGCAGCCCATCTGTTGGGGACAGAGAAACTATCTAGTCCTGAGATAAAGGATGTAACCATCTGTTGGGGACAGAGACTATCCAGTCCTGAGATAACGGATGCAGACTGGGACCTGGACATGAGAAGGGGCATGCCATTTCATCTTTACAACAGGTCCACAGTTGGAAAGTCAGGGCTCTGAAAGGCTGAGTTCCTTATCCAAGGTCACAGTGGTGGCAGCAGCTGGCTCTAGACACAGCTAGAATGACTGGTGTTTACATCACATTGTTGCCCTCTGGTCTTCAGACACGCTTGCGCGAACCAGTTTTCCTAATCCTGTATCACACATAGCCAGTTTACGCGACACCTAAAGGCAAGTTAATTAGTAGTTTCGAATGAATTACTGGGCTATGCCTTACGGCTCTTCTTGTTCCATGGCACCTCTGGTTTAAATACACAACGTATTGTTTTTCAGTCTCATATTTATTCTGCTGTCTGAATGTCTTTCTATAGTAAGCACTTTCTAGTCTTTACAGGAGGTCCTATCGCTTGCTTGTAGTTAAGGAGACAGCGAAGACTCCAAGTGCAGAGCTCCAACCCCCATTGCCTTCTGGGGGAAGACACTCTGCTCCTTCCTCCTTCCGTAACTTGCTTCCTAGAAGAGCTGTTTTCCAGGTCCCGGGAGCAGGGACACAGCAATCTTCTGACCGCACGAGGTTGGGTGTGGGTACTCCTCTAACCACCACTTGGATGATTATTATGGGCTGTGGCTGATGGCATGGAGGAGGAAGGTCTGTTGGGGAGTGGAGTTACCATTTTAAGTAAGGCAGGTATGGAAGGCCCCACTGAAGATAAAATCGAGAAGCTTTAACCCACGGGCTGGCTGAGAGGGAGTATTTTCAGGTGATGGAAAGGCTCTGGGGTAGGATGAGGATGAGTATAGAGCTGGAACAGGGCCAGCGGGAGCAGGTTACAGGACGAAAAGTCAGAAGGGAGACAGGACTGCATAGGGCTGGAGTCCAGGACACACAGTCTTATTTACATGCGTGTGCACTGAGTGCTGGAACTGGCCCTGGAGTTAAGCCAGGTAAGCCTGGGGATAATTAGGGAAGGGATGCTACCCAGGTGACTGGCCTGCGCTCAGTACTTTGATGCTACCCCCACCTTTGACACCTGAGGATACCATGATGCTTCAGCTGTAATCCACACGGGGCCACCATCTTCTTCCTGGACTAACACAGCAGCCTCTTGCCCAGTCTCACTCATACAATGGCGCCATCCTTCATGTCCTGTGATGCAATGTTTTCCCTCTGCCACAGAGCAGTTTCCATTCCCCTGAACAACGTCCCAATCCGTCCTGGCCCACAAGCCTCTGCGGAGAGGCTCTCTCCCCACTCCACCCTTCCGCCCCTAGGTAGTGCCGCCTCTACTCTTATTCCTGCTCCGATAGCCTTGCTGGGTCTCCTCTGGACCACTTGACAGCCTTAGAAAAGATTCTGCTTCTCTGAAATTTGCTGATATATTTTTCTGTTTGCCTATCAGCTTCACGGAGCCTAGACTAGCTCGGAGATTAGGAGCAGACCCTCTGGGAAAACTGGCACAGTAACCGCGTCAAGGACAAATAGCTCATTCACAGAAGAAACTAGTCAAAGCAACTGAGCATCCAGCCCCTTAGCCTCTGTTTCAGACTTTCTGGTAGGAGGGCCTTTTTGCTGAGACTGCTATAGCTGGTGACAAAGGTAAATGCTGCTTGGCAAAGGCTCTGGGCCCTTCTCAAAATGTCATCATAAACATAACACACATGGAGGATACTAAGAAAAGCAATTAAATGGACATCTAGGTAATCCAATCATTAAAAGTCAAGTTTACGCCATAAGGAACCCATGTGTTTATTGTGCATTGAACAATGAGCTCTAGAGGTGAATAAGCACTATGTTTTTGTGGCTATAGAAACAATACTGTTTCAAGGAGTCTTCACTGTTTTTTTTTAATGTATTATAGTTTATCAAAAACTTGGAGACATTGCTATTGTCCTGTGGTTTGTTGGTGACATCCATAATTAAGGAAATGCTAACTTTCTAGCAGGAGGTTGATGAAGATACAGATGTAACCCGTATCCAATCCACAGATTCCGACTGCTTCTGATGCCCCTGGACTCCAGTGTTGGAATCTGGGCAGCACCTGACCGGCAGAGCCCCATGCAGTGATAACAGTTTCCATGTTATTTGGTGCTATTTTGAAATTTTAGAAACAGAAGTGTTTCTATCTACTGTGGAAGCCAAGAACAATGAGACTTTTGGGTCCTGGTCACTTATTTATACAGACTTTTTGGGGATTCAATCAAAACAAGAAAAGCAGTTATTGTCTTGATTAAAAAACAAAACAAAACAAACAAGCAACCCCCACCGCCAATTCAAACAAACAAACAGCTAGTACCAGACTCGAGAACAGAAAACAACATTCCAGGAACTTAGGTTTTATTCTTGCTTCCTTAGGAGAAAATAACTACAGACTAAATGACCTAAGTACTACCACATGTGCTGAAGAAACGTGGTTCATTGCTGCCTATCTGTAAGCGTAGAAGTCACAGGCTTAATTTTTATTTTCATTTCTGAGAATGATATTACATTTTACACAAGGAAAACCTATTCAAAATACTTAGGTAATAAGCACACTGGCTAAGATGAACAATATTATAAAATCTGGATTAACCAAGAAATTACGAAGTGCCACCCTCTGGGAGTAAATCCACAGCCATTTAATCTCTCAGACATGACTCAGGCTTGCATGGGGCAAGAGCCTGCCAGTGAGGCATGCCGGGGGTTAAGAGTTTGGGTTTGTAGGCTGACAGGTGGGATTCAAGGTCTGGCTGCCATTCTCACTGGTGTGACAAGCCTGCATTTGTATGTAAGTGGGTGGGAATGGTGACAATGACATGTCCCTCACAGGCCTGTCATGAGGACGAAATGAAGAAAGGCATTTAGTGCTGGGAGTCTTGAGTACATGACGCACGGGCAATTCAGCCGTGGCTTCTAATTCACTATACTTTATTTTATTTTTGCTCATGAAAAGTGCTAAGCACAATGTCATTGAAGATAGTTGGAAACCAGAGAGAAGTATAAAGTTGGCAGCAGAATGCTACTTTATTCAACTCTAGCTACCACCTTGTCATATAAACGGGAGGCAACAATTAGGAAGGAAATGACCGGCAAGACACAAGGTGAGAGGGCTTTGTTGCCATGTATTCTGAAGACCTTGTCATTTTTGATGCAAATGCTCCCCTGGTTTTTTCTTTGCCTCACTTAAAAATGCCTTTCCTTACTGGCCTGGATTTGTGGGACCTTCCCCAGTACTGAAAAAACAAAGTACAATTTAGGGGAAAACATCAACGTCCACCACCACCTCAGAGCACTTGGACACCGCAGAAGGTTCCGCTCTAGAATTCTGGAAAAGGAAAGAATAATTATTTCACAACAGTGCTGGAATTACAAGAAGCCCAGAGTGCCAAGTGTTACAGGGATGAACACAGGTAAAGCTCACCTCTTCTTGGCTTTTATACAATGACAGGCTTAAGTACAAGAGCTGATGAGCCCCATCCACAGCCAGAAAGGGTAGAAGTGATTTGTAAGTGTGCTTTTAAATCCAGGGATACTAGGACCTTTGTCAAAAGCCAGAAAATAAATTACTATATAGCAGAAAGGGATACAGGCCAACCAAACCTGATTACAACAGGATGGCAGAGTTGGCTCACGTGTTTAAAACTGAGCCTCTAAGAAACCATTTTTCAGGGCCTTATGTCTTTACCGTAGCAGCTACTCTGCGTGGCTCCATTTTGCCACTACACCATACATTCTTCGTGGATCTCTGCTCTCAGACTGAACCCCAGATAGATCGCTCTCCAACAGTCAAGAGAGCTGTAGCCAGCCCACTTTTCTGTGTTCCTTGGCAATTCCACCACCATCTGCAGAGGTGGGCACTGTTTATAGACTTTGAAAATAACCTAGACAAACCCATCACATTCCTTCAAATTCAGTTCCAAATGCAAAAGTATGATACATTTCAAAGAAAAGACACAGCTTTACCATCTAGAATAGTGCTAAACTGACTTCTCCATCTACATACGGAATTCAACGTGGGGCAAAAATGAGAAAACCATGGAGCAAGTCTCACATATTCAGAGTGAATTCTATTTGTGTCCGGAAGATTTTAGTATTTCACAACTTTGTGAAACCTTCCGGGATGGGACATCTTGGGCCAGCTTGCCAGCGCACCTGCTGAGATGCAGGCACGGCATGTCTGCGACGCTGCAGGATGGTACCCTCTAGATCTCCTTCGTGACTGTGATAGGTTGGGGAGACAACAGGGGAAATCAAGGAAGATCCAGTCACGTAGACAGAATCACACGACCTCAAGTTAAGAGTTTTGGGAAGGGGAAGTGGAGAATTTGGGGAAAAGACCCTAGGGTCCTTGGCCAACCTGGGGGATGCTCAGTCATTTCCGGGGACGGCTCTGGGCAGCCACAGGCTCGCGTGCCCGCGCAGCCTCGGCTGCCCCCTGCCGGGCGCGCCCCGCCACCGCGGTTACCTCTTGGGGACATCGAAGGCCCTGCAGACGGCGGGGCGGCACGGGCCGGACAGCTTGGTCTTCCCGTAGCGGATGAGGTCCTGGAAGAGCGCACAGCTCGGCAGCAGCCCGGCGGGCGCCAGCTGCAGGAGCAGTGCGAGCAGGAAGGCGGCGGCCAGCGCCAGCCACAGCGCGCGCAGCGGGTTCAACGCCGAGAGCTCGACCACGGCCCAGCCAGCCATGGCCCGGGAGCGGGCTACGCACGCGCGCCACCCGCCCTCCCGCCTTGGCGGCGCGCTTGGCTGTGACGCGACACCTGGGCGGGGACGCGCGGCCCCGCCCTGGCTCTCCATTCCAGAGCGGCGCCACTGCTGCCCACCGGCTTCATGGGAACAACGTTTTGAACTCTCACGGCCTCTAATCCTGCACAGGCATTCCTAGATGCAACTCCATCTTGAAATTCTGCAGAAACATGCAAGAACACCTGCTACAAGTCTTTAAAAAAATAAATTGCACTTATTTACTTATTTAGTGGAGTGGGAACACACCAAGATGTGTGGTTGGAAGCCTAAGATAGCTTGGGGGAATTGGTTCTCTCCTTCCACCATGAGGCACGTGGAATCTGACTCTCGTGGTCAGGTTCTCGTCAGCCCAGGTATCTGTAAACTTGAACTGTTAGGATTACTGCTGAGAAAAGGTGTAAAGAGAAATTTCTGTTCAAGTCCAGGCTGGATTCTTGTCTGGGTTTCCAAAAGGTCCCCCAAGAGTCAGGTTCTGAAGGATGTTAGTACCACACTGGGTCCCCAGGAACAGACAGATTCATCAATGTGCTCCAGATGGAGATCACTGCAAATGCAGGACTCACCTCAGGAAGGGCCTTGGTGAAGAGATTCTAGGCGCTGTCAACTGTGGAGTGGAAAAGCAGAGTAATGTCCTCCATGGACGTGAGTTTGTTACCTATCTGCTTGCTCCACGATGTTGTTCGGTTCTATGGACAATGAGTCTTAACTACGGCTGACAGAGAAGTAGCCACCTGCTGTGTCTGCTGCCTTTGCTGCTGTAATGAAAACGGAAGATTTGGAAGACCTGTAGATACTCACTGGCTAGAGTCCTAGGGGAACAGGACAACAGGTCCCCTTGGAGAGACATTCTTCTCTCCAAGGATCTGGCTCTTGCTCCGATGCTGTCTTTTAGTTATCAACGAAAGACACTATCGTGGTGGATGAAGGCCTGGTTCCCTATTGACAGCTTGGTGGCATTTCAGGTCCTTGGCTATCACAGGCTACTCACAAAGGAGGGAGCAACTGGGATCCAACTGCACCTCTGTCATACAGATCTTTATCACAGCCTTATATCCAACAGAAAAATGGAAACACCGTGAATACACCTTGATGTGTTTAGCCAAATTATGATACATTCACTTTTTTCTCTTAAAACATTTCTTATTTTTAGAGAGAGAAAGTGTGTGTGTGTGTGTGTGTGTGTGTGTGTGTGTGTGCACAATTGAATACAGGTGCTCTCAGTTCACAAACTAAGTCAGATCCCCTGGAGCTGGAGTTACAGGCATTTGTGAGCTGTGGGCCTATGGTGGTCTGAATGAAAAATGTTCCTCCTAGACTCACGTATTTGAACATTTGGTCTCTGGTTGGTGCTCTCTGGGATAGGTTGTGGAACCTTACAACATGGAGTCTTCCTGGAGGAAATATGTCACTGCGGGCAGATGTCTGCATGTTTATAGTCTTACCCCATTTCCAGGTCACACTTTCTGCTCTGTGTTTGTAGCAGACGGTGTGACCTCTCGGTGTCTTAGTTAGCTTTCTACTGTTGTGCTACAACACCATGATGAAAAGCAACGTGGGGAGGAAAGGTTTATTTCAGCTCAGTTTCCACATCACATGATGGAGGACTTTCATTAGTTAATTAATAAAGAAACTGCTTGACCCAATATGTCAGAATATAGGTGGGTGGAGTAGACAGAACAAGATGCTGGGAGAGAGAAGGCAGACATTTCAGGCAGTCGCCATAGGCAGTTGCCATGCTTCTCCTCTCCAAGACAGATGCAGGTTAAGATCTCTCCTGGTAAGTGACCACCTTGTGGTGAACACACATTACTAAAAATGGGTTAAAGCAAGATATGAGAATTAACTAATAAGAGGCTGAAACTAATGGGCCAGGCAGTGTTTAAAAGAATACAGTTTCCGTGTAATTATTTTGGGTGTAAAGCTAGCCGGGTGGCGGGACGCAGCCCCGCAGCTCCATCTACAATCACAGTCCATCGTGGCCTAACAGTAAGGTTCCAACTGGCAGCTCACATCTTTCTCCTCTTGTGGCTCCATGGCATCTCTCTGACTCCCCTCCTCTCTCCCAGCATTCAGTTTAGTTTTCCCCACCTAGCTCTACTCTACGCTATCACAGGCCAAGGCAGATTCTTTATTCATTAACCAATAAAAGCAACACATAGAAGGACTTCCAACACCAGTATCTTTTCACAGCAATAGAAACTCTAAGACAGGGACATAGTCACAGTTAACATTTCTATTTCTATGGGATCTTCTGGGAAGATCATTTGTAAACACATTGCAGGGACTAAGTTTCCTAGTAGGAGTTTCTTCTTTAGATATCTAACCTAGGGAAAGATTCAAAATTGTGTGTGTGTGTGTGTGTGTGTGTGTGTGTGTGTGTTTGTGTGTAAAACAGGAACAGGATGAGTAGTGGAGTCTCGAGGAAAAATGACCCCATAGATTTTGGTTTGAATTTTAGTGAGAACAAAGTTTATGACTGGAGAAACCTCTTGTAGAGGGCAGTGACTGAACCAGAAGCCAGGCATGGAACTCTGTTTTTGAGCATTTGTGTGTGTTTAAATTCTCACAAGAGTGATTTCAAAAGTGAAAAACTGTGCTGTTTGGGTCATCCTTTGGGAAGATTACTACATTCAGTCTTGGTCAATACCTTGCTTGGTCTTCCTTCATTTAACTAGCAGCATTAGCATGGTTAGTCACTGACCACAACTGCACTCCTCAGCCATGGTGTGCTTTTGGTTACTCAGGCCCCAAACTTTGAACTTAACCTTAATTCTAGGCTTTCTCTCACACCCCAAATACAACCTCTTAGCAAATCCTGTTGTCTTGATGTCTTAGATATTGTTACTGTTGCTGCGATGAGACACCATGACTATGCCACTTAGGGAGGAAAGGGTTCATTTGGCTTAAGATTACTGTTCATTATTGAAAGAAGTCAGGACAGGAATTCAAACGGCAGGAACCCAGAGGCAGGAGCTGATGCAGAGGCCATGGAAGGGAGCTTCTTACTGGCTTGCTCCACATGGCTTGCTCAGCTTGCTTGTTTATAGAATCCAAGACCACCAGCCCATGATGACATCATCCACAATTTTTTGGTTGGGCCCTCCCCCATTGATGACTAATTAAGAAAATTCTCTGCGCGATGTGGGATTCCCCTCTGTAATAAGGGAACTGCTTTGGGTCTATAGCAGAGCTACAGGGGAACAGAGCTAGGTGGGGAAAACTAAGCTGAATGCTGGGAGAGAGAAGGCGAAGTCAGGAAGAAGCCATGTAGCCCCTGCCGGAGACAGACACTGGGAACTTTACCAGGTAAGCCACAGCCATCTGGAAATACACAGACTGATGGAGATGGGTTAAATTAAGATGTAAGGGTTAGCCAATAAGAAGCTAGAACTAATGGGTCAAGCAGTGATTTAAATAATACAGTTTCTGTGTGATTGTTTCGGGGCTAAGTGGCCAGGAACCAAAAAGTGGCCTCCTTACATCTGCAGGCTTGTCTACAGCCTGATCTTATGGAGGTAATTTCTCAATTGAGATTCCCTCCTCTTAGATAACTATAGCTTGTGTCTTGCTAACATAAAGTAGCCAGCCAGGCAGCATACTGGACCTTCAAAATACAAATTCAAATCCAACATCTGCAGTGTTTTATACTAAAGACCTTAAGGCATCTTAGAAAATGGGAAAAAGAAATAAAAGGAATAAGCTCTGAAAATCAAGAAAGGAAACTGTTGACAGAGATTTCTGTCCTGCCCAGTTCCACAGCTGCTCAGTCCCCCAAAAAACCATATTGAGGTCTACATTAGTCATAAACTGATTGGCCTGTTAGCTCAGGCTTCTTAACTCTTTCTGACATCTTGAATTAGCCCATAATTCCTGTCTGTGTTAGCCATGTGGCTTGGTACCTTTATCAGTGAGGTGTTCTCATCTTGCTTCTGCACCTGGGTGACAACTGCAGACTGAGCCTTTCCTCTTCCCAGAATTCTCTTGTTTTGGTTGCCCCGCCTCTACTTCCTGCCTGGCTACTGGCCAATCAGCATTTTATTAAAACACAAGTGACAGGGTACAGACCATTGTCCCACAGCAAGAAGCTCTCACTGTTTGAAGATGTTACATGGCCATGTCCACAGATAAGCTAACAGAGATGAGATTGCCAAAGACAAAAGTCAACTCTTAAATATTGCCTTTTCTATTTCCCAGCAAAAAACAGAAAACAAATGTTTCAAAGGTACAGTTTATAGTATCATAAAATATCATGTGTCTAGGAATAATTCTAATAAAAAGTTCATAAAACGTCACTAAAAACATAATAAAACATTACTGATATTAAAGGAAAGTATGTTCAACCGAAGTGAGAAGCTTATATTTGGATGGCAAAGCATGGTTAAGATGATAATTCTCTCCAAGCTTGATTATGAAATGAACCTAATAAAATCAAACTCCAGTTTGCTGAAACGTAACAAACTGATCCCAATTTACACAGAAGTAGGAAAGTCAAAGTGGAGCCAAGAAGCTCTTGCAGATGAAGTGAGTTTGGAAGACTTGCTTCCTGATTTGCCAAGACCAATACAGAAAAGTTATTCTGTCTGTCTATGACCTACCAGATGCTTCCAATTGTTTAAGCAACCAGCTAAACACGTGTGAGGACAGCCTTGTCAAATCAATACGGCTCATAAGCAGGATGTGGGCTTTGTGATTACTAATGTCTACAAGCTTTGCGGCTCTCCAAGTCTAGGCCCTGCTGATGGGTGTTCTCCGTCACCAGAAAGACGCTAAGGGAGAGAACAGTACCCATGCAGGAAGGCAGCCATGGTAGGAGACAGAGAAGAATTTGGGGCTACCATACCCGACAAGCTCTACAGTGAGGTGGGGTCTCAGCTCTGGCTTAGGCCTGTCACAGATGCCACTGCTCTGGGCACTTGCACAATACATCTGAAGTCCGTACGCTCTGAGGTCTCAGGTGACGTCCTCTTACTTCATCCCCTATAGTCACATCTTCTCTGCTTCTGGGATATGTTTTCTCTCCTGCACGTGCTGTCATGCTCCTTCAAGTCGTTTTCTTTGCTACAGTCAGAATCGGTTCCCCGTCCTTTGCTAGACTGTAAGGGGATTTACTAGCCGGCATGAAACCCAGACTACTGTCTAGGGAGTTCCTCTCTTGAGAAAATGATAAGCATGGGGCTGAGGAGGTAGCTCAGTCAGTAAAGTGTTTGCTGTGGAGTTGTGAAGACCTGCGTGTGCCCATGTAAGGAAGCGGGGGTCTGCAAGATGTGCCTGTGATCCCTGCACTGGAGAGCTGGAGACAGGAGGACCACCTTCAGAGATGGCTTGCTGTGGACCACCTTTGGATGAATGACCTTTGTGAACTTGGGCTTCCACGGGAGACTTCATGCCAATAAATATAAATAAATAAATTAGTGGATAGTGATTGAGGAAAATACCTGCCATTGACCTATGGCTTTCACATACATGTATACACACATGAACACACACATATACACATACATTTTCGATAAGATAACCATGAAGAGACATCTGGCAGGCAAGATTGTCCCATACGCCCTGAAGCAGGTTTCTTCTATGTTCATAGGATCAGAGAAGATGCAAACACTGAAAGCACACTCTCTGGGGAGGGAGAGGGGGTTTGCGCTGTGGTTCTAGAAATGGAAATCACTTAGAGATCTTTAGAAGAAATGGGGGGGGGGGTAAGTTCCTGTAGAAAGCAGCTTGCGCACTCAGCTGGAGACAACAGCTAATAGACACGTGATGTGTTCCAATTACTGGACCTTGCTGCAAGTGTCTGACATATTGAATTAGTTAAGCATGGCCCTCCGGAGGTCAGAGCTAGTTATATCCATTTTACAGAGGGATCCAGAAGCGAGAACTCGATTTAAGTTGTTCAAAATCTCACCAGTAATGAATGTTTGTGGGTCTATCAAAAGGAGCAGAACCTCATGTAGGTGTGGCCCAGCAGAAGCACGCATGCTTAGCATGGGTTAGACCCTGGGTTCAGTCCCCAGCAGCAAAACAACAAAGACACGCAAAATAACTGCAAGTGTGTTATGGGCTTAACTCGTTGGTGCTGAAGAGAGCAATGGAGCCCTTGATGGCCTTTGGAGAGTTTTCTGGGTGGTGAGGGCTGCATCTAGTAATGTTCAGCAACGTTGGTTCTTTGCCCGAGTGCCCTGTGAGGGAGGCAGTGGTCCTGTCCCTGGTCTCTGGGAAGCAGCATCATGTGACCATTTCCCCTAGTGGACATTTCTTTGGAGGCTAAAATTAAGGACGGTAGACTCGCACTCATTAAAAGGAATTACTGAAGGAAAAAGTTCCTAGACTTTTTAGTGCCGTAAATCTCCACTCGTCCTTCAGGACCTCTCCCCGCTTTCAGCCCTTCTGTAGCGCAAAAGGGACAACTGGAGCCAGAAACTGACCAATCACTGAGCACCCTGGCTGTGAACCCATAGTCAGAGAAACAAACACACCCCTGTATGGGAGACCTGGACCAGGGAGAGAAACATCTTTATCTCTGAACTCAGAACTGAAAACATGTGCCCTGGCTCTGAAACTAGTGTCAAAGAAACACATTTTGTCCCTAGAATTAGAGCCAGTGAAAGTAATATGCCCTGGTCCTAATGTTAGAGTCAAAAAGCTAAAGAGGACTAGGGAAAGAAACACAGTTTGACCATGAAGTCAGAGTCATCTCTGCCCCTGCCCAGTTAAACTGGCCAATCCCTGAGCAGGGAAAAAAACCAACCAATCCCCCACCCCCACCCCTATCTCCCTGGGAAAACTCCGCCCCTAAAAAGCCCTTCACTGGTTCAGTTAAGAGCTGCCCATAAGTGGCAGAGGCAGCCACCCTCCTGGACTCCTGCTTCCCAAATAAATCTGTTTCTCAAAAGAGTCTTGGGTGATGACCTTCATTTGCCTGCATAGAACAGAAGAACCTGGCTGGGACATCTGTACCTTAGGAGACTAAGCTGAAAAACCTTGCTGAGATGCTTCCTAGGGGGCCTCAAAAAGGTGGAGAAGAGCAGAAGAACCTTGCTAGGAAGCTCCTTAAATGGCATTCCTCTGAGCCGGAGGAGATTGCTACCTTTCTGCAGGGGCTTCCCCTAGCAGAGTGTTAGCAGAAGAAACATCTAGGGCGGGAGAAGACAACTCTGCTAGAACACTCCCGAAAGGGAGCAGAGCAGAACTCAGCTGTAGCAACTCTCTAGGAGAGGAGTAGGATCCCTATATCCTGTGGGGAGACCATCTCCCACCGCACCCCAGCTTCAGGTAGCCTGGCTTCCTGATAGGACACCTTTCCTCCAGGGCTGAGCTGTCCTATTGTGGCTCTTCCCAAGTATATCCTGGCTTCTGGATAAGTCGGGATATCCCAATACCACTACTGTACCACATTCCCCTACACCTTCCAATAGTACATATCTTGGGGTTTGTTCATTCCCTGTTTTTCACTTTCACAGACAGGACTTTTTTTCAAAGAACATTTCTGTTTATAGGAAAACAGCTTAAAGCGCTCCCATAAGCTCTCTTGTTCCTGGTACTATCTGTCTGAGTCCCGTCCTAGTTTTCTTTCTGTTTCTCCGATGAAATACTCTGATGGAAAGCAGTTTAGGAGAGAACGGATTTATTTTAGCTCACAGTTCTTGGTTACAGTTCGGACAGGAACTGAGAGTCATATCCACAGCCAAGAGAGGAATGAATACAAGCTTATATTCATAGTGCTCGGCATGATTTCTCCACTTTTACATGGTTCAGAAACCCAAGCCCAGGGGATGGTGACACCCACAGCAGGCTGGGTTCTCCTGCATCACTTCAAGTCTAGACAATCCCTCACTGATTTCTCTTTCCAGGTGACTCTAGATTGTGGCCAGCTGACAACTGAAACGAACCATCACAAATGGTTTGTTATGACTGCTGAGTAAATATATAGTCATTTGTAGCCTATAGTTTATAGCTAGTTACAATTGGTATTATAATTAATAGTTCTATTAACTACAGCCCAAGTTTATGCCGGGGGGCTACTTATAATTATTATTCTCTAGAATAATAGGATCTCAGTATGTAGCCCTAGCTATCCTTGCTATGTAGACAGGCTGACATTAAATTTACGGTGATCTTTCTACGTCAGCCAACCGAGTGTTGGAATTACAGACACCTGCCACCATGCCCCACTGGCTTGTCCCACTTAGTGCAGTCCGTTTGGTCACGTGTACCATGTCCCACATTCACGATTAGAACAGCGGGAAGAATGCTCTCATTGACCTAGAACTTCTCAGTGTTCTCCATCTCTGCTACCCTGGCGAACCAAGGACATTCTCCTATCTAGCCCCCAATCATAGTCTTCCCATCCCCCCGCTCCACTACCCGCTTTTAATGCCAAAATGTCTCAGGTTGGGTCCTAGAGTATGGGTCTATCTTTTTTTTTTCTTTTTGGTTTTTTGAGACAGGGTTTCCCTGTAGTTTCTAGAGCCTGTCCTGGATCTAGCTCTTGTAGACCAGGCTGGTCTCGAACTCAGAGATCCGCCTGCCTCTGCCTCCTGAGTGCTGGGATTAAAGGCGTGCGCCACCACCGCTCGGCTGGGTCTATCTTATACTAGAGAAGATATAGAGCTTATCTTCTCTAGCCTTTGGACGCACACTTCAGGTTCTGCCATGTCCCTGCACAGCTTGGTACTAAATTTCCTTTTAGTTCTGTGTTTGGATTTATAAATATTTTTGGCTTAGGAGTTTTCTTCCTGGATGAGAGCAGTACACACTGGATGTTTCCAGCTTATTCCCAGATGCACAGTTCTTACATGCCTATAGCGAGGCCCCCTCTGTCTTTCCAGGCTCCAGAAGCCCCATTTGTGTTTGGCTGAAGGTTTTAAATGCTGTCCTGACCTTTGCCCTGGACATTTGTACCTTCGGTTTTACTCACTATGACAAATGCATGTTATATCTTCTTTTTCATTGCCTCTTGCCCCTGCCTGTTTTCCCATGCATAGGCAGGTAATGGTTACTCATCTGGAAGGTTTTAACAAGCTGGCAGGAGGCCTAGGCAAAAGAAGACACACGTGCTCCAAACCCTACATCGGTTACGTCTTTCCAGTTTTGCCTTTCAAGGGCAGTGAATCAAGTGTCATCTGGAGGCAAGCGTGTTGTCTTATAGTTCCCCGTAACTGCGATTCCCATGATCGATCGTTTCTATTAGAATGGGAGACTAGACGGCACAAAGGCAGGATGAGTGTATTTGAGAACTATCAAAAAGAAGCTTCAGTTCCAGTCTTTTATTTAAGATGAACATTTGGATTTAATGGAAGCTTTGGCAAGGTCGATTGATGAGCATTCAGAAGAGCTTGGTCAGGAGGAAGAAGGTCTGAGGGATGGTTGGGATGTCGCTAACTTCAGACCTGAATTTCATTAGTGACCTAGTCTAAAAGGAGGAGGAGTTGAATCCCTGTGAGGGAAAACTGGAACGGAGCCCCTTTGTCCATACGAGGCAGGGACCATCCGGAGGTGTCTGGGTGAACTGTACACAGGAGCAGAAACAGTACAGTGTACAGTCTGAAGTCTCTGCTTTCTGTCTGGAGCAAACATGCTTATTGGGTCATTGCTACTGGTTCAGTCTTTACCGGTCTTTCTAGATGAAAACTACAACACCATGAACATCAGTTTAAGCTGTTGATACTCCTGTCTGGCATGAGCAAATGCCACTCGGAAGACGCTGTCAGAGCGAAGACGAGGCGTTTGCAGCAGAATTCACGGGGAAACAGTCTGCTCCAAGCTACGCACGCAGGAATCCTCTACACTGGAACTGAGACGGGAAGGAAAACCTGAAGTAAAACACGATGAAAATGTTTACAAGGATCAAAACCATAGACCCTTGAAAAGAAAACACTGGTCAGGAAAAGAGCAGGCAGCTTTTGTTTTGCAAGGAGGGGTGGAGAAGGAGTGAGAAACTGAGTCTCAGGCGCTCCAGACTGACCTTGAACTCATAAGGTAGCTGAGGTTGACCCAAACTTCTAGATCCTCCTGCCTCTACTTCTAGGGTGCTGGAATTACTGGTTTGTACTAGTATAGCTGATTTCTGCAGTGCTGGGGATTGAACCCATGACTTCATGCATCGCCAGCCCAAGACCAGGTAAGTTTTATAGAACCAAATGCAACTTCTTTTTTGCGGGGGGAGGAGGGGGTTCGAGGCAGGGTTTCTCTGTAGCTTTGGAGCCGGTCCTGGAAGTCACTCTGTAGATTAGATGGCCTCAAATTCATAGAGATCTGCCTGTTTCTGCCTCCCCAGTGCTGGGATTAAAGTTGTGTGCCACCACGGCCCAGCGAGAACTTCTTAAGAAAGAAAAGAAAGTCAATTAGAGATAGTAAAAATAGAGATTGTGGCCTGGGAACTAGCCTAGGCTGTGACAAGAAATAGCAGAATAGGGACCAGGAGAATGACACCAACGGATAGAGGTGTGAAAGGACAGACATCGAGAAGATAAACAATATGGAAAAGAGTGGAGAGGGAGAGAAAGGGGGCGCCAGGAGAAAGGGGGGTGCCAGGAGAAAGGGGGGTGCCAGGAGGCCAGAAAGAGAGACGATTGTGCAACATATTAAGTTTGAGAAGGAAGTGTCTGAGAATATTTCCAAACTGATTAAAAATGTGACTTTTAGTTTAGCATGACGGCACATGCCTTTAATCCTAGGAGACAGAAGCAGATAAATATTTGTGAGTTTGAGGCCAGCCTGGCCTACATAGTGAGTTCCAGGCCCTCCAGGATTATGTAGAAAGATGTTGTCTCGAAAAAGGGGGGAATTGATATTTAAGAAACGTAACAACAAGAGCAGAATAGATAAAAATAGTTATCCAGACATAAGAATGAAATAGAATATCAGAGACAACACATGAACACAGGGTCATAAATGTGTCTAGAGAAGAAAGATAAATCACTAAGCTGCATAAGCATTAGATTAATAACAGCCAAACAAGGAGCATGAAGCCAAGGAGTACGATTGCAAAATACTAAAGCCAAGGAACTGTTAGTAAAACTTTATACAAAAGAAAGTATCAAGCCGGGCGGTGGTGGCGCACGCCTTTAATCCCAGCACTCGGGAGGCAGAGGCAGGCGGATCTCTGAGTTCGAGGCCAGCCTGGTCTACAAGAGCTAGCTCCAGGACAGGCTCTAGAAACTACAGGGAAACCCTGTCTCGAAAAACCAAAAAAAAAAAAGTATCATCAAAAAAAAAAAAAAAAGAAAGTATCATTCAAGAATGAAAGCAGAAATTTAAAAAAGGAAACTTAGTTCTTATAAGGTTTTTTTTTTTTTTTTTTTTTTTTTTTTTTTTGAGCCAGGGTAGCCCTGGCTGGCCTGGCACTCACAAAGATCCACTTCTTGCCTCTATCTCCTGAGTTCTGGGATTAAAGATGTATGGAGCCTCGTGTAAGTTCTTTTTATCTTTTATTTTCAAATATTTTAGCTTACCTTCGGGAAGAAGAAAATCATGTTCTGGAAGGCAAGAGTGAGGTGCAGAGTGTAACAGAAAGCGATGGAAACTGTCAACGCGAGTGTTTAAAGTCAACACTGGCCTAGTGAAAACCTAACAATGACTTTAAAGCCTGAAAAATAAAGTTGGGATGAAACGCTGGCTACCAAATAATAGGAGGGGGTATTTGACTCTCTTAAGATCTTTGTGTTATGGAGAAGTCTAAAAACTGTTTGACCTGATGTTAAAAATAAAGCGCAACTAAATGATAGGAATAGGATCTCAAGCAGTCTAATTGCCATGAGAAAATAATGAACACACACACACACACACACACACACACACAGCCAATAGACACATCGAAAGATCCCAACACTCTTATATATCTGGGAAATCTAATAAAAACCTAAAGGATGCGCTACTTTACAGTCACCGAGGAGACAAGAATAAGAAAAAGAAAACAAAAAATAGTGTTAGCCAAAATGTGGGGAAGTCTAAAACCCTACACGCTGGTGGGAGCATCATGAGCCTGGAGAACGCAGTCTGAAAGTCCTTTACAAAGTTAAGCTGCGCAGCTATTGGCTCTAACAACACTTCCACTCCTAAGCTTAAGTCCACTAGAACAGAAAACGTCTGTTCACACAAAAACATGTAAATGTCCATAGCGGCATTATTCAAGCATTTCAGAGGGCCTCTACACGTGGCTAGATCTTAAAAACAGTACATGCATACAATGGAATGTTCAGCCATGCGGAATATAGACCAAGACATATCACAACAGACATAGTCCTTGATTACATGCCAAGGGACAGAAGTGAGTCATAAAAGACCATGTAATAAAAATCTTGAGGTCTGAGGGGTTTAATCACTCCCCTGTCCATTTCTAGCCTCAAGTGATAATCCTACTTAGAACTCCAGGCCTCCTCTTGGAAAGTAAGATTCCTGAATCTGATGAGCCATAAAGCCCATTCTCCTCCAAAACTTTCTTTAAAAAAAGATAGAACAGTGATTGACAGGCACTGGAGAAAGGTACCAGGTGTGGCCCTCTAATCCTTCCTGCCTGCCTGGGACTTGATCTTGGTAACCCCTCCACACATTGTCTTGGCTCTCAATCACTCACTCATTCTTTCAGCCATCAAATATTTATGGGGAACCCACCAGAACAAAGTGTCTAGTGAGGAGTGCAGGCGGTTGGCATGGAGGATAAAGGCACAGCCATTTTAGTTGGGTGACAATTCTAAGCATCAGGATGGATAAACACAACCCAGCCATTTTCAGTGTTGGCTCTTCTAAGACCCAGAGCCCCAAATCTGTGCCTCTCCATCCATACTTGTCATTTGGTGGTCTTTTGGAGTTCCAGAGACTGACACTGTAGCAGAGATTCTCACCTTAACCTCCCCTTTGAACTCTATTCTCATCTAGCCAATGTAAGAGAATTAATACATTTAAACATTTTAAATTTATTACTAGGGCTGGGAATGTAGTTTAGTGGAGGAGTGCTTGCCTAACCTGTGTGAAACTCTAAGTTCAATACCCAGGACTTAAAGAACACTCTAAAACCAAGCTGATCCTTCTCCTGTCTCACTAACTCAAGTATATTCACGTCTTTTTCCCCCCTCCATAAAGTGGCATCAATATCTGTCAGGTTGTTTAAAAAGCTTGAATTCTGCTCACTTCTCAAACACCATAGACTATTAACCTGAGAGTCAGGTTAGTTTCACCTTCACAAACACGTGTTGCTCTGCTGCTGTTTCTTTTTTTTAAGATTTATTTATTTATTATATATACAGTATTCTGCCTACTTATATCCTATAGGCCAGTAGAGGGCACCAGATCTCATTACAGATGGTTGTGAGCCACCATGTGGTTGCTGGGAATTGAACTCAGGACCTCTGGAAGAGCAGTCAGTGCTCTTAACCTCTGAACCACCGCTCCAACCCCCTGCTGCTGTTTCTTTATCTCCAGCACCATCTCCAACATCCTGGTCTAAGTCATCAACATCTCTGGCTAGGATTAGCACAATGAAAAGTTCCAACATTTCTCACATTCCTGCATTGATTTCCAGTGTAGCAGCTAAATGATTCCCTGTAACAGTGATGACCAGATCACAAATGAATCCTCGAACCCTACCAGTGACTTTTTCTCACACTCAGAATCATCCCCATGGTGTTACCTCTCTGACATTTTATTTGTTTATTTAATAGTATTGCTTAGTAGCCCAGGCTGTCTTTGAACTTGCAATCCTCTTGCCTCAGCCTTCTGAGTGCTAGGACTAGAGATGTATATCAGTGCCTCACCATGCTCAGCTCCCTCCTACTCTTAATAGTGTCTGCTTCGCTCCTGATGCCCTGACTCTGTGTTGCTCAGCGTGCAAGTGATAGAGGTGTTGTACTCTGGCTCAGTACCACGCTACCCTCCCCCAAAGGATCTACGAGGTTTCTTCCCTCTTTTCCTGGGTCTATGCTCAACACCTCCATAAAACACACCCGTACCTCCTTTCTATTTCTCTGCTTGTCCTTCCTGTGTCTGATTACATTCTGATCTACCTTGTAGTTAATCATTTGTGTGCTTACTGCTTGGCTTTTCTCATTAAAACAAATGCCCAAGCAAGGCCAGGGCTGCTTTATTCCCACCTGTATTGCAGGCACCCATTGCAGTGCCTTGTGTTAACCCATGGGTTCTTAAAGAATGAATCAGTCCATATAAATCCAGTAGAAGAGATGCTGTTGGCGTGTGTTCACTCCAAATCAGTGATACATATAAATTAAACTTCAAGCCTATTGCTTTTGTTGTCATTACTAATTTAAAAATTCTTTATGGCCACCATCCTTCATTAGTTCATCATGAGTTCATTATTTTATGTAGCAAGTGGGATCGAAGTCCCATTATTTTATTTAGGTTAATGACAAAACATGACATGAGTAATGGCTAAACCATGAGGAAATGGGACAATTGTAAGGAAGAGAGTGGGAGGCAAGCCTTCCTTCCTCCCTGCCTTACATCATTTTAAACACCAGTTCATGAACGCACCTCCTACCCTCTTTGGTACAATCAATTCATATAACACAGGAGTTCACTTCCTCTGTGAAATCTACATTTTCCAATTGACATGCAAAAAAGGGATCTTTTGTGAGAGCAAACAGTGGGTCGTGTGCATTGTATGCTGGGAATGGATTAGGTTTGATCAAGGTCATAAAATGTTCTCCACAAGATGAATGAAAGGATCTTTAAGTTGTCTCCCACTTAGAGTTATCGGTCTGTATTATTACAAGTGAAACCTCATCTTTCCGTGCAATGTCGTATTTCCACCACCAAGCACAGTGTCTGACTTTTCTCCTAATGGTATTCTCAGTTGAGAGGGACTTTGGGCATAAACACGGTGTTGATTTTAGCTATGGTGTTTTCCTGAATTTGCCTGTGACAATGTAAAGGCTGACATACTTCCTGAAGTATAGGACCTCATTAGCAGAATGAATCCTTTCCTCTGACAAATATTGTCTCAAAGGTTTGTGTGTGCTAACAGTACTGTGAGAACCTGGACCTTCAACGGAGAAGACACTCCTGCCAGGAACCCCTTGTCAAAATGGCAGCTCCTTCTCTTTTCTGCCTAGTGTGGGAGGATCAGCTACCGGTTTCCGCTCACTCATTGGCTAGGACACACATCTTTTCTCCAAACTCACACTTTTTATTTCCTGGCTGGAGTATATTATTTGTAGCAATAGGCTTAGAAAGCACAGGTCATTATGCAAATACCGTGGCTGATTTGCACAAATGCAGAAGATGCTATTGTAGCAAGTCTTTCTCTGTGAGGCCAGCTCCCAAATAATGACACGGAGACTTATTAATTATGAAATCGTGTCCTTAACTTAGGCTTGTTTCTAACCAGCTCTTATTACTCAAATTAACCAACGCATTTCTATTAATCTATGTGCTGCCACATGGCTCGTGGCTTTTACCTCTCCTCCTGGATACCCTGCTTCTTCTGTGTCCAACCCCACCTTTCTTCCTCTCAGAGTCCTCTCTGGCCCCAGAAGTCCTGCCTAACATATTTCTGCCTAGCTCTTGGCCATTCAGCTATTTATTAAGCCAACACAGTGACATAGCACCACACAGTGTAAAATAACATTCTATAACACACTATGAAAATTCCCCAGGACATGTAACTTCTTACATACCTAAAAATATTTTCCCTTTTTCAGTACCCTCCCAACCCGTGAAGAAGTAGCAATCTTGTGTGTGTTTCCCTTGAAGAAATCAGTGGGTTCATTGGGTGCAGCAGTGTGGGGTAGGGTATGCAATACTTTAAAGATCACGGGGGACCTAGGCTTTAGGGGAGACAACTAGATAACCATGGACAAGCCAACATTCTGAGTCTCCAGGAGGCTGGATTATATTAGCCAGTCTCAAACATAATAGACACACGATTCAGTATATTAAAGGATTTTCTTTTACTGTAAATTCTGCCTCAGTAGGCTGGAGGTGGGGCCTGAGAGTCCGTTTCTAACCAGCTCCCAGGTACTGACTGAGAGCCTGCAGCGCTGTCTATGGCCCTCATTCTGTAAAGTAGGGTGAGGCCAGCATTATCTAGTACACAGATGATGTGAGCCAAGTATTGACTTTCACATTTGTACATTTAGTAGTCTTTTATAGATTGTGTGTGTGTGTGTGTGTGTGGTGTGTCTGTCTGTCTGTCTATCTATACATGTGGTGGTTAGAAGACAACATACAGGAATTAGTTCTTCCCTTCCATTACGTGGGCACCAGAGACTGAACTCAAGAAGTCAGGCTTTGGTGGCAAATGCCCTCACTTCTTGAGCCATCTTACAAAGCCTTTCAACGTTTTGAAACATTTACTTATTTAGTGTGTTTGAATGTGTATGTGAACTTCCACATTTTAGTAATAATAAGTAAATAAGTAAAGTAATAAATAAGTAAAAATAGTAATTGTAATAATATTGAAATAGCCTTATGTATCGTAATCACAAATATCATTTTAACACATCAATATAAACACTATACTCAAGACATTTTACAGCCCTTTCTCCACTTTAAACCTTCTACGTTTTGTGTTTACAGAACAACTCAGTTTGAACCTGCCTAATTCTAATGGAGCCAGGCATGGAGGCTCATGCCTGTGATCTCCACAATTGGGAGGTGGAGGCAGGGGAATCAGGAATCCAAGTCAGGACCATCAGCCTGGGCTTCATAAGAGTGTGTTTCAGGAGAAACAAAACGAAATGATACACAACAAAGATGCTCAAAGCGTGGGTACCACCAGAGGATGCAGGGCTGCATCACATCTGCCGCCTCTACCCTTTATCATGACTCATCTACCTCACGTGTCAAATGGACTTCTGCCTGTAGGTGGCGCTAACGTTCCATATTCAGTTCCCTTAAACTTGTTTTTAGATGGATGAGCAAAGCCCACAAGGCCACTTAACTTACTACCCAAGCTAATCCTTTCTTGGTTTGCTCATTTCATAATTTTCATGATCTATGGATGGCAAGTCTTATGTTCTCTGTACTCTTGACCAATAGAGGGAATACTAAGTCATTGTTTTCTATTCTTTGTGTGTGTGTGGGGGGGGAGGGGGCGTGTAAAATTGATCTCTGATTATATAACCTTTTTGAGTGGAGTTTGACAACCAGATGTTGGATGGAATAACAGTGGAGGCAGAGAAACTAACCTCAAGCTTCTGTGCGTCGGGCTCAGAGAGCTTGGTAACAGGTTTTATCAATCTTGCCAATACGCAGTAACCTCATGAGCTCGTGAGGCTCGTGCAGAGTTTTCCGACAGGGAACCAGTGAGTGCAATAATCAGCTTCCACTCAGCCCTTGCATCCACCGTCCAGCCACACTGTAACCAAAAGACTGCATTTTCTGGAAGAAAAAGTCTTAATACAAAAACGTAGTTCTAAGATGTGCCCAACGTCCATTAGGTTTTTTTTTTTTTTTTTTTTTTTGGTTTTTCGAGACAGGGTTTCTCTGTGGCTTTGGAGCCTGTCCTGGAACTAGCTCTTGAGGACCAGGCTGGAATTTTGTTTTTGAGACGGGATCTGGCTATGGAGTCCAGGCTGACACAAACTCACTCTAGAGACCAGACTAACCTCAAACTCTCGTGAAGTCTCCTGCCACCGCCGCTCCTGTGTCTGGATAACAGGCATGTGCCACTCCTCCCACCTCCAGGGACCAGTTTCTTAGGAGCTGCTCTTATTCTTTGGTCTGAGTAATCCTCTAGGGAGAACCAATATAGGTTAGACAATACTTCAGCTGTGGTGCCCAAGGGGCCGAGGTGAGGTTAGAATCCCATAGTAAAGCAACGGAGTGAACACTTCAACCATCTCCTCTTTCAAAGAGGAAGTGCCCTTACAAGTTGAGCCATCTTACAAAGCCTTTCAACTTTTTGGAACATTTATTTGTTTATTTATTTGTTTATTTATTTATTTATTTAGTGTGTTAGTGTGTGTGCGTGTGTGAACCTCCACGTTTCTAGTAGTCACAGTAAATAAGTAAAAATAATAGTTGTAATAAGAGTAACTGGCTTTTTAATGGCACATCCATTAAGGGGAAGAGCATGAATTTGCACTTGGTCTGCCTGACCCTGAAGGCAATTCTCTTATCTACCACATTGTGTTAAAGAAGCTCTCTGCCCTTTGAATTTGTCAGCCGACAAAATGTTTAACAAAACTGTGGGCTACAGTTTTAAAGTCTACAGTATTCACAATGAAGCCAAGATGTCTTTTTAAACATAAGCCACACTTGCTTGCTTAGACCAAGGTCCAAGAGCAAAATGCTTTTGGTTGTAATTCTCAGTTGATTATCTGATGACTTGAAGTGTCTTAGTTACTTTCTATGGTTGTGATAAAACGCCGCAGCAAGGCAACTTATAGACTGGGGAGTTCATTTTGGGCATAGGGTTCCAGAGTTCTCAAGAGTCTGTCGCCGTCTCAGTAGGCAGCAAGCCCCAGGCGAGGTGGCAGGAATAGTTGATATAGTTCTACAGGCAGGACACAAATGAGGGCATGGAGTCGGCAGGCGAAGATGTTCACAGGTGAGAAAAACTAACGTTTTCTTACAGAAAGTGCCTTCCTACCCTCCTCTGCTCCCCCCTCCCTCTCCACCTCTCTTAAAGAGTATAACTGCCAGGACTGGAGAGATGGCTCAGTGGTTAAGAGCACCGACTGTTCTTCCAGAGGACCAGGGTTCAGTTCCCAGCACCCACATGGCAGCTCACAGCTGTCTGTAACTCCAGTTCCAGGGGACCCAACACCCTCACACAGACATACATGCAGGCAAAACATCAATGTAAATAAAATAAATTTTTTTTTTTTAAAAAAAAGGAGTGTAACTGCCTTTGAGGGCATGCAAAACTTGAGACCTTTTCACTACAGGGACTCGAACACCAGCCTGAACAACTTTTCCTTACCAAATTCCTTCTGTTGTTGGCTAGAGATAAAGCCACAAAGGTCAGAAGGTCATGGTTTACCGCACATAATGGAGAAGAAAAATCTGTTTCAATAGATTTGCAGGTGGAACACAGCCTCGGAATATTCAATACTCAGCAGAGTCCAGACAAATATGGAGAACAGTTCCCCTATGTGGTGTGCTTGGAGAGGAAGGGGTGAGCTGGAAAAGGGCCAGCTTCATCAGGGAGAAGAGCAGACAGTGGCCCGAGGACCTTTTCTTTGTGGACAAGGCAGGCTCAAGCCCAATGTGTGTGAGTTATATGCAGGGATTATTCGAGACGGAACGTTTTTTACAAAGAAAATCAGTATTTGATTTCCTTTTTATAGCGTAGGTAGAAGGCAGATTGTGATTGGTGTGAATTAGGACATACTCCCCTCCTCACCTTCCTCGCCTGTCCCATGTCCTCTCTACCTGGACTCACTTGGTCACATGATAAGTGCCAGATGTGCTGTGGTTGAAGCAGGGGCTCCTCAGCCACAGGAAACTGATTTGAACTCCTGACCTGCTCCTTAGTGACATTGGCAAGTCCCTTAGCTTAGCTTCTTAACCTTTATTTCCTCCTCTGGAAACATAAATACCATCTGTGTTGATAGCCCGAGAGAATGGTGAGAATCACATTAGGTAATGGAATTCTCAAGTGCAGCAAGCATGAAGTCTAGTGATAACGCTGATGGGCAAGGAGTCTCATAACCACGGACCGCTGTAGCTTGTAGGCTCAGATGAAATCCCCTGCCTTTGTTTTGTCAGGGTACAGATGGGAGACCTTAAGCAGCCTCCATAGAATGCTGTTCACTGAATCCCAACACAGAGAGGCCAGCCAGCACCTTGCTTTCAACAAGACTGATCAGGAGTTTTCTGACTCCCTACTATGCCCTGGTGGCTGAGCTCCATCACTTACCTAGGCTTGTCTGAAGACTCTAAAACGAAGAGCTAGCTCAAGTTCACAGGTGCTAAGAGGTAGGGCCCCACCTTCTCACCTATGGAGGGCTGAATGTGAGTCAGCTGCCCTAGCTTAGCTTCCTCTTTGTCTTTGTTTCCCTCCTCCCTGGCCCCTTCTTTTCTTCCCTCTTTCCTCCCTCCCTCCCTCCCTCCCTCCCTTCCTTCCTTCCTTCCTTCCTTCTCTCCATCTGTCTGTCCCTCCCTCCCTCCTTTCTTCCCTCCCTCCCTCCCTCCCTTCCTTCTTGAGGTTTAAAGCTTCATTTACTTACATGGAAGTACATGTGTGTGTGTGCCTTTCTCCCTAAGAGCTTCCTTTTTTAACATGTATTTTCCACCCTTTTTGTTTTTGTTTTCCAAAAGTTGCACATGAACTATGCTTATACGTTTTGTTGTAAATTTTAAAATATTGAACATTGTATATAAAGCTAGAGCTTCTTTTGACCCACTCTATCCAAGTTTCTCCCTCAGAAATAATTATTGTTATCATTTTGGTATGTGTTTTTTTGGTACTCTAAAAACTGATTTATGCCAGGTGTGGTGGCACACATGTGTCATCCCATTACTTGGGAGGTATAGGCAAAATTACCAAGAATTCAGGGCTGTTTTTGTCTGCATAGTGAATCTGAGGCTAGCCTTAGCTTATGAGCCATAATTCAAAATGAATAGATGACACGTTTACCTAGGGCAAAATGAATGCATATATTTAATTTGTACATGAATAGAGCTAATTTTACTTTTTGTCGAATTTGTTTTAAAACTTGTATTCAACTGTGTACTTTGTTATTAAATTAGAGACATTCCCATACCTGCATGCATCTGGCCTCAGGGCTTCATTGCTAAGTGGAGTAAAGCCATTGTAATTTAAAGCATTTTCCACTGATGAACTTTTGAGTGGTTACTGTTCTATTGCAAATAGTACTTCAAAGAATACTAGAATTAGGGACTTTTGTTGTTGATGATGTTTTGTGGTGCTAGGGTATAATTGGAGGTTTCTCTCCCACCCACCAGTTCCTAAATAACTACTCAGAGGCACATATTAATTATAAATGTTTGTCTGAAGGCTCAGGCTTATTAGTAGCTAGCTCTTGCATTTAAATTAACCCATATTTCTTATCCATGCTTTGCCACATGGTTCATGGCTCATTACCTCATTTTCTACATGTCTTGCTTCCTCAGTGACTGTCTGGCATATCTCAGACTCTATCCTTCTTCTCCTGTCTCTCTGCTTGGATTTCCTGCCTAGCTATATTCTGTCCTGCCATAGGCCCAAATAGCTTTATTCATCAACCAATAAGAACAACACATATTTTCAGCATACAGAAGGATATCCTAGATTATTTCCCCCTTTTTGTCTAATTAAAAGGGAAAGTTTTTAACTTTAACATTGTAAAATTACATATAATAGAACAGGTATCAAGCAAGAATTATAGTTATAATATTTAGACTATTTTTATTTGCAAAAATTAAAGAAAATACTCTATTATTTAGCCTATCTTTGTGAGTCTAAACTAATTTATCTTTTGCCTTAACTAAGGAAAACAATAATTATAACTATCTGGTCTTCAAGTCAATCAAAGACCCCCGAAGGATATAATATTACCTGAGCAAACAGGAAGCATATTGCAAGTAACTCCCAAAACTCTAGAAATGGCAGAGATATCTGACTGCCTGGACAGTCACCCAAAGTTCTTCTGTAACATTGGGGCATCCATCTTCTGCCTACAGGTCTAAAGTATCTAGAAGATTTCTCAGCGAAGCAAGAAATTTGAAACTGTCCTATCTGTGTTGGCAGTTTATCAGTCATTTTCCTCTGTGTCCTGTAGAAAGTCTGGCAGAGTCTTCCATTAGACAGGAATACTGAAGGACTATCCCATCTTGTTTTAACAAGTTCAGCAATCACTTTCCTGTGGGTCCTGCATGTCTAGTCAAGCAATCAAGGCAAAAGCAGTTTCTTCCCCAAATGGCTAATCTTGCCACAGTGAAAGCAAACTCCATAAGGAGCTTCTTTGATACTCATCATCCGCTTGAAGTAATTGGTGCTGCCAGGAACAGATGTGTCTCACTGTCAAGAAAAGTCTAAGTTTTTAAAGCATTTTAAATGTCATGTTCTATAGGTCTTTGAAGTGTTTGAAGATTACCTATGCATCTGAAATATATCTGTTTATCTAGAAAACCTAACTAACATGACTATAAGTTTCACTATTATAGATGACTATCAATTTGTATTTTAATTATGTTATATTTTAAAATAAGTTACATGAACATAATCTTAAGAGTAGAAATATACATACAGTATAATAAAATTGACTTTAAATTTGTGTCAGTAAATTAAAATCTATACCAATTTAAAATATTTTGAGATTAACAGTTGTTTTTTGGATTAAACTAGATTCAATAATCTACACTTTTTATCATAATTTTCAACCTCTTTTCCCATAATTTCTATATCGTATCCCCCCCTTTATCCTTAGAAAGAGATTGACTATGACCATTAACCATTTATAATCAACCCCCCACTTAAGTGAAAACAAGCATTCATAAACAATATTTTTGGAATTTGGGCATAGTTCTCTAGACTACTTTCTGCTGATTGGGGGTGTTGGTACTCTTATGGGGACCCTGAGAAAAATTGAGATAATGGCCAAGTCCTTGGAAGACCAGTTAAAACCTTTCTTGATATCATTTGTCAAGATTTAGGAGGTCTTCCTTGATCAAATATGGTCCATCTTTATCTGGAATGAATCCACAGCCTCTAGTTTCCTATGGAATCAAAGGCAAAATCACTTCTCCAAAGCAGTGTGTCTTTTAAGTCTGCTTCCTGCTAGTGCTGAAACTGGAGAAGTCGTTTGGAACAGCAGGGATAACCCAGAGCCCCACACTACACTCCTCCCTCTCCCTTGCCCAGTTCTATTTTGTTTGTTTGTAGACAAGGTCTTTCTATCTATCTTTGGCTGGCCTGGAACTTGCTATGTAGACCGTAGAGATCTGTGTGCCTCTGCCTCCCCAGTCCTGGAATTAAAGGTGTCTGCCCCCCTGCTTGTTTTGTTTTTGGATCAGGGTCTTTGGTAGTCAAGGCTGACCTCAAACTACATAGCTGAGGATAATCTTGCATTTTCTGGTTCTGCTGCTTCTACCTTCCTAGTGCTAGGATGGCATATGGGTGCCACCATGTCTAGTTTATGCAATGCTGGGGATTCTTGCACATCAGGCAAGCCCAGTGCCGAATGGGTCACATCCCCAGGCCCCTTCCAAGTTCTGTTGTGAAAAGTTTCACAGCATGCCCGTCCACCATCTAGCTCTGGAAAGTTAACCTATGTTTAGAAGTTTTATGCCTCCCAGAAGACAGACATCAACTATGGGATTCGAAAATATATACCTGTTTTGTGACTGTGAAAGTATTATGTGCATATTATTTAAAACTGGGAAGGATAAGTGTAGAGTAGAAAAAGTGACCATTGTTTAGATGAAAATCGAGGTGGGAGGGTGGAGAGATGGCTCAGTGCCCTGGCTACTTTTGCAGAGAATCTGGGTTCAGTTGCAAGCACCTACATGCTGACTCTGTAATTCCAGTTCCAGGGATTCGTGCCCTCTCCTCGTCTCTGTGGGCACAAGGCGTGTGGATGAAAAAAAGAGAGAAATAAAAAGGAAAGAAAGGGACATGACTGTTCCTAGGAGTGGAGGAGGAAGAAGTTTGTTACAGTCATGTGGGAGAGCATAGCCAGGGGAGCGACATCTGGGAGGGTCCGGAGTGGAAATTACCAGACTGAGCTGGGCCACCACTTGGGGAGAGAGGGAGGAGAAGGAAGAGGGGAGAGAGGGGAACCAGGTGCAGCAGTCAGGAGGCTGAAGGTACAAAAATGCCTGGATTATGTAGGGAAAAGCGTCTGGGGGAAGGACAGCCCAGCCCCTGGGCTGGTGAGCTCAGGGTAATGTGTGGGGTTTTCCAGGTATGTTACATAACAGGTATGTTACTCTGTAACAGGTAGGGACTGGGATGCTGAACCTGGAGGCCAGGATTGCTTTGATATGTTATTTAGACACCTCAACAGTCAGTCTCTGGTTTGAGACTGAACAGCATGTACGTGGTGCACAGACATACATGCAGACACTAATACACAGGAAATTAATTTTTTTAAATAAAAGATGTATTAAAGAAGCAGGTTTTCAGGCACATAACAGAAACAATGCTGTTTTTTCTAGGTTTTGGTTTTAGTAACTGTAACCTAATTTTGGGGTATGTGGAAGGTGACAGTGTTGGGGTCTAAGGCCCTATATCTGCTACGCAAGCACTCAACCTTGCCCTGGGACCCAAATTCTTTCCAAGTTTTTAGAATGTTTGCTTATATACTCATTTTAACTACGTGAGAGATATTTTTATTTCTTTTTATATTTTGTTTATGAATCTGCTTTAACATGTTTATTGGAATGTGTATTTATATTCTTTTTTCTTTGTTTTTTTTGAGACTGGGTTCCTTTGTGAATAGTCTGAACTGTCCTGGAACTTGTTCTGTAGACCAGGCTGGCCTCCAACTCACATAGATCACCTGCCTCTGCTTCCAGAGTGCTGAGATTAAAGGCGTGCACCACTACTGCCTGGTGTATCTCTTTTGCCATACAAGCCTAATAGGAAGTGATTATTTCTTGTGTTTACTAAAATCTTCATTAACTGTTAAGGTTATAGTTACTGTGTGGGACTTCAGACTCTCAGGGTCTATGTGCTAGATTCTGGGATCCTAGCTATCCTTGAGATAGCCAAGCCAACTAGACTTCCCCAAAGGAACACCTAGATAACACCCCTTAACGTGATAAGAACAAGCAACCCCAAAACAAAGGAACGTGAACCTTCTTCTCTACTGATGATTCTGGGGAACACAGGCCTGTCTCAGTCTTTGTGAAGAGATGAACTTGTGAACATATCTAGCGGTACAGGGCAGGTTGGGGTACAAGAAGAAAGTGTGGTTAAGCAATACCTGAGCTCGTGATGCCCAGTGTCCAGCTCCAGGTGTCTGGACCTGACCTGCTGGGGAGACAGATATTTTTTGCCTTCTATTCCACAGCGCAGCCAAGGGGAGAACCAATGGGCTCTTGGCTTTGCACAGCACATTCTTAGAGAAGCCTTTTCTTTCATAAACAGAGAAAAATGTTGTCTATTGTGGCTAAAGATGAAGAGACAGGCGTCAAACTTTTTCCACAATTGCTCGAGAAGAATGTTGAATTGCAATTCCGGATCATTTCGATTCTATTGTGAAAGTGACCCATTGGTTGCTATTTATTTCCTTTTCAAACTCATGGTTTATTTAATGAACTCTAACATTGGGCGACTGCAGTGGTTCACATCCAAGCAAATGACTTCATCCTCTTGGACAAAAAAAAAAAAAAAAAAAAAAAAAAACCTTTTTGAAATCCCATGCTCTGTGAGCTGGACCTGAGATTCCTGGCATTATTATTTGTTTGAGATTAGTTATAATAAGAACATTTAACATATATCTGCTTACCATGCTTCTAACTTCTACAGTATTATTAATTAGAGGAGCAAGGCTATGCAGTCGGTCTCCAGAACACATTCTTGTTGTGCAACTGAAAATGTATCCCCCCGCCTTGTCTTAATTACTGTTCTACTGCTGTGCAGAGACATTATGACCCAGGCAACTCTTAGAAAGCATTTAGCTGGGGACTTGCTTACAGTTTCAGAGGGTTAGTCTGAGCCATCGCAGGGAGTCTGGCGGCACGTGGGCGGGCATGGTGCTGGAGAAGCAGCTGAAAGATTTCCGTTTTGATCTGTAGGCAGCAGGAAGAGAAGGAGAGAGAGAGAGGGAGAATGGACCTGGCACAGGCTTTCAACCTCAAAGCCCACTACCAGTGGAGCCTCCTCCAACAAGGCCACGCCTCCTAATTCTTTCCAAATGTGGGGACTAAGCATGCAGATATATGAGGGGGGCATTCTTATTCAAACCACCACATCCCCTACCCCCAAGTAGCAGTTTCCCATTTCCTTCTCACACCACTCCCCTATCTGCTCCTGCGAATTTGATTAAGGTGTCTCACATGAGTAAGGATCACGAAATGGCTGCCACTGGCTTATTTCGCTTAACATGTTGACTATCAGGACGTATTTTCCAACATTGGCTGATACAGAAAAGTCCAATTAGTGCACTAGATTTCTTGGCCTGAAGTAATGGTTCCTGGTTGGTCTGGGCCCTATAAGTGCATGGATTGCATCGGTGAGAAACTAGGTCCTGCGTGACTCTGAGGAAGATCTTATTTTGCTTGTCATTTTGGCAGTGTTCTTAAGGGGGGAGGGGAAGTACAGACTTCCAAACGTGGTTCTGAGTACCGGGTGAGGGAGAACCATAAGAAGGTAAGGTTAGCAGATGGCTGGAGGCTGTTCCTAGCTGTGGCCGTAGAATGGCCACTCTCAGGCCGAAGCAGGTGTAGGTGAGGGGAAACAGTGAGCCGAGCAGAAAGGAGGGGAGTCTGCGAGAGGGCACCGGAAGAGAAGGGAAGGGTTATGGCTACTGAAGCTAGCGTTGGCATCGGCATCGGTGGCCGGCTGGTTGCCCAAGGAAGGCTGTCTGCACCTTGAGAAGTGGGGTGAGCTGCCTGCGGATTATACCCCAGAAACAGTAACATGCAGGAGTGGGGTGCGCTGCCTGCGGATTATACCGCAGAAACAGTAACATGGCATCTGGCCTGGGGAAAAGAACCTGAAGTTGCTATTTCCACACACCAGCTCTCTAAACTGAGGGAGAGCTTTGGATGCCTCTCTGCAGAGGACCGGGTTTGTTGATGAACTGTATGCAGCCCTCTGGCTCACTGCAGCGGGGTGTTTGCATTTGGGGTTATCCTGTGCTGTCCATTCTATGGATGTTGACAAGTGGATCGTGTCCTGTACCTACTCTGAAAATATCGTACAGAATAGTTTCACTGCCTTAAAATGTCCCTGAACTCCATGTCATCTGACCATGCTTCCACAGTCTTGGCAACCACTGGCTGTTTTATTTTAATCTTAGTTTCTTCCTTCTCCACAAAGCCAGGAGGTTGGGAATTGTATTTTAATGTTGTCTCTTTCAGGTTGGCTTCTTTCACTTTGCAGTATTCATTTACAGTTCTTTTGTGTCTTTTCGGGCCTCAAGAGCTCAGTAGGGCCTCAAGAGCTCAGTAGCTCATTGCTTTGTACCTCTGAATTCTATTATCTCATATGGATGTGTCTGGTTATCAGCTCACCAAATGAAAGGCATCTTGGGTTCATCCACGTCTTGGAAATTATAAAAGAAAAACTCATTTAAGCCCCTATGTACAGATGTTTTTCTTTTGGGGTGTGAGAGTGTGTATGTGCATGCGTGTGTGTGTGTGTGTGTGTGTGTGTGTGTGTGTATTCATAACCTTTGAATGTTTTTGGGTAAATACCGAAAGGTGTGGTTTCTGGACCAAACATGGTCCTTGGAATTTCCGCCTTAACTTGTGGCGCCTTTCCCCATTCATGAGCTGATTTGGCTCCACCAGCACTCTCTGAGATTAGGCACGTATTCATCTTCCCATTTTACAGAAGCAAAGCTGAGGTTCCAAGGCTTTAACGAAAACTTACAAAGTCATGCAGTGGAGGAGCATGAACTCCGGTTCTCGCCGTTCCCTTTCCGTAGGCAGGCGGCTCTCACTAGAAAGCAACCGACAGCGCTCACGGCAATTCCCACGATCTCAGGCCAAACTACTCAAACAATAAGGGCGGGTCAGTTCCAGCAAACTGGGAAGTGGGGTAGCAAGGCTCCTTTTAGTCTTCCTGGGCCCACACCCAGAGCTCATCCTCTGGCTTTCTCCCCAGGACCCAAAGCGTCTTCACTAGTACCGTAGAAACTGCGCTGTGACTGGCCAGATGACGCAATGGCTTCATTCCAGTAATTGTTTTTATAAATGACTCACCGTGTTACCCATGACAAAGTATGCATTTCAATGGAGCTTTGATGTCTTAAAGTTATTTGGAGGTGTGAATTTGGGGAGCCCGGCCATGCTTTGGGGGAAGGGAGGGGAGGGCTGAAGCAAGGTCTCTCGTGTTTTCTACCCTGCATTTCAGATTTAATTTAGATTAAATATCATTACAAGTGAGGACGTTTCTTCTCTCCTTTCATTCCTTGGTGCAGAGTTCTCCCTACTGAACAGGAACAGAGGGTTGATGTGGAGAACGTCTCAGGTGTGGCTGCATTTGCTGTTGGGCAGCACTAGGATGGTCAAACGGTAGTTTAAGAGGGTCTTAGTCCTGTCTTCAACCTCCAAACCATTCCAAACACCGGATCTGGATAAAGAAGTATGCAACTTCACAAGTTCAGGTTCATGGCAAATTTCCTCCCATCAGATTGTTACCTTTATACCCCATCGCTCTGGAAAGTCTGTAACTCCTTCCACAAAAACCTTCCCACAAGAGTTTCCAAAAGCAGGGGCATTTCTGACATTATTCCTCAAACATGGAAATAGCTGCGTCTTGGCTGTGGCAGTGAATGGCTGGTCCCTATCCAGCGCACTCACTATTTTTACCTCGGCGGTGACTCACAGTCCTTCCTTCTGCCTTTGAGATTCTAATAGTGGACTGGCAAAGCGCTGGCCTTGGAAAGTCTTTCAAATGTGACAGGAAATGAAAGTGTGGCTTGTTTCAGTACAATTCTGTCTTTCAAACAAAAGGGTGCTGGGTCCTTGCTTTACCTCTTGTGGCCGCAAGGCAGCCATTGCTTAACTTTGTGTTGCTATCAGGAGGAGATAATGTTGCTTAGAGCAACCCCTCAAAGGACTGATCCTTGTGTGTGTGTGTGTGTGTGTGTGTGTGTGTGTGTGTGTGTGACTGCCACTGTCATCACTGCACCCCACCGCTCCCATCTTCCAGTCACTACCGCCATCACTGCTCACGACCACCACCACAGCAGCCACCAGCACACTGTCAGTACCACAGCACACCATCACCACCTTTACTCCCATCCCCTGTCACTACCATTGCCACCTCCGTTACCATCACCATTTGACGGCCTTCGCCATCACCCACATTAGCCCCATCACTGCCCCCCCCCCACCTTCACCGCCACCTTCAGCATCAGCACCAGCGCTCAGCCTAACTTAGTGGCCCAGCTGCTGCACTGAGTTTTCCAGCATATTCATCCATTGGCTCCTGTGACGCAGGATGTCTTTATAGTGTTCCATCGCAGGTGCTGAATCTGAAAAGGACTCTGATTTGCCTAAGGTCATTTAGCTTGAAGTGACCCATATACTTTGGCTTCAGGGACACTCCTTGGATTTTCTTTGAAGGGCCACTTTCCTTTGGGGTCTGATACTAGCATCCCCCCCTCCCCCCACCGCCCCGGCTACAACAGCCCGGTTGGTTTTGGTTTTTTGTTTGTAAATGTCATGCTCGCCCTTATGTAGAGCTGTATCTATTCTTTTATGCTGCCTTCATTTCTGCAGTTGCTGCCCGTCAACTGTTGACCTTGTGCTGAGTGCTGCTGGGTACTGGGCACTTTTCCCAGGAATCAGATACTCTCTCTAGAGCGGGGTTGGTGTGCTGGTGTGAGCAGTAGGGGTTGAGTCAAGGTGAAGCGTATGGGAGAGTCTGCAGGGAGGAACACGGAGAGAAACACGCTGGGACTTCTGGTCCGCTGTGGAATGGTGCAGTCTTTACTACCTTCCCATCACAAGTCAGTATTTAGCATTTTCAGAAGCAGGAACCTATGCATCCTCATGTGATACCACACATGCGTGAATGGCCATCCTCCCCAAACACACATTTGTGTATAATAGGAGGAATGCCCCGTGTATCTTTAGATTTTCATGAGGCAGCAATGCAGAGGGAGTTTGGTTCCTCTTACGGCAAACAGCTCAGAACACGAAGCAACTGCTTCTAATCTCCAGCCCTGAGTGATAAAAATTGGCTTCAGGCTTCAGCCTCCTCTTCCTTCTACTACAGCTGCTCCTCTTTCCCCGCAAGCAGACAATGAATAAAAGCAGACACGCTCTGTCTGTGTCATATTCATGTTTTTATGGCTGCCTCAGAAAACAACGGGTGAAAATGAACTTGGAGGGCCTGCTAGCTGCTTAGTCATGGCTACGGCTTTCCCAGGGTGTAATGGCTGGTGACCGTGATGAGTCATGCCAGAGGGCACAAAGCTGTGGCTACTGAACCAGTAATTGAAGTGGTTTGTCTAGAAACAGGCTAACTCTTAAAAAATCATGACTATTTATTGATTTATTTTGTGTGCCTGTGTGTGGGCAAGGGTTCCATGTTTACGTGCAGAGGTCAGAGTATACCTTTTGGGAGTTGGTTCTAGCCTTCCACTAAGTGGATCCTGGGGATTGAACTCAGGTTGTCAGGCATGGAGGCAACTGCCTGATGGGTCATCTCCCAACATCTCTCTGAGCAATCCAGATTATCAAATGAATGAGCCTGGGCAACCCTTCTGTTTTGATTCCTGTTCCCACACACACACACACACACACACACACACACACCTCACAAGTGCTCTGTCCTACACAGTGGTGGTCACAGCCCATACTAACTTGAGAATGATGAAGGGAAAATTCATTTGCTATACTAACCCGCATCCTAAATTAGCCAGAGATGGTACAAAGTACTCTGTGGAGTGCCAGCTACTTATCACCATGCTCATAGGCTGTGTGGGAGCTGTACTCACTGTCCCTACCTGGCACCATGAGAGAGCATGGCATTACATTCTGCCGACCTGGGAAAAGACTGAAGTTCCAAGTATGGTTTTTACAGAACCAGTATTGTTTTTGCACCTTCTTAAAATATCAATCAGGTTCAGTTAAAAATATAACTTTAGAATATTCACCAGAGATCCATCCACCCATCCATCCATCCATCCATCCATCCATCCACCTATCCATCCATCCAATCATCCATCCATCCATCCATCCATCCATCCATCCATCCATCCATCCATTTGCTTTTCAGACAGAAGTCTGGTGCGGGACAATTGTCTATATTTTGTCAATTATGTTTTAAGTAAATGCTGATTGGCCAGTAGCCAGGCAGGAAGTATAGGAGGGACAACCAGACAGGAAGTGGGTCAATGAGAACTGGAGAATTCTGGGAAGGAGGAAGCCCATACCCTCCCAGTCCTGTCCCAATCACAGAAGGAAGATGTGATTGCCTCGCTGAAAAAGGTACCGAGCCCTGTGGCTAACATAGATAAGAATAATGGGCTAATATAAGTTATAAGAGTTAATAAGAAGCCTGAGCTGAAGGGGTGTAGTCGATAGGTAGTTAAGAATTAACCAGACCAGCTTAATATAAAATATTTAGCTTTAATAAACAGAAGAAAGGAAAACTTACAAAACCAGGGTTTCAGCTATACAGGAGCGCAGGAAACAGAAGAGGAAGGGGCAAACACACCTGGATGTTTTATCTGTTTTTCTGTGGCCCCAGGGGGATACACCCTAAACAGAATGTGATTGGCAGAACTTCCCCATCATTGAGCTAATGGGCCAATCAGTTTATCTTTAATATAGACCTCTGTGTGATTTCTTTGGGGTTAAATGGCTGTAGGACCTGGTGGGAGGACAGAAACCAGGCAGGACAGAAAACCCCCGACAACAAAAGTTCCTCTTTTTCCAGGGAAGCCAGTCTTTTCTTGTTATTACCTTCAGCTGATTGATGAGGTCCACCTAGCGTGCGAAGGGCTGGACGCCTCACGCAGTCTATGGATTTACATTTTAATCCATCTAGAAGACACTTTCATGGGAACATTCAGAATCATGCTTGAACAAATTTCCGGGTACAGTAGCCTAGCCAGATCAATTCATCATGTTTATTAACCATCAGCCCAAGGCTCAGAAGAGAGGGTCTGTGGCAATGAGTGGGCATGTATTGCAGGCAACCTTTGCTGAAGGGTGAGTCTTAGCTCACTTCTTGGTAAATCTTGAGTTTTAGGTTTGTCTCATTGGCACTGAGAACAGCACATTTAGCAATGGGTTGGCTCTGACTTATTTGGTAGAAGAACCTTTTGGTTGATTGTGGCCTCTCAGAATATTTAATATTTCTAGAAAAAGGAAATGCATACGATAATTCATATCCATCAAGTCAGAGGAATACAAGGAAGCCTCCTTACCTGTGCAGAATTTATTCCCACCCCACTAGGAGCATGTATGTTCCTCTGCCTAACCCTGGCTTCTCCAGCCAGAGTGAACAGGCTTGTCACAGGCAACCAGGCGGACCTAAAATGAAAGTCCTGACTTGATCCATTTCAGCCCTGGGTTACTTCTGAATCAGAACCCTCCTACTCCCACGTGGTTTCTGCATGGGGATTGTTGGTGAATATTTATCGGTCTGGGTACCACATGGTTTCTGCAAGGGGATTGTTGATGAATATTTATTGGTCTGGGTACCACATGGTTTCTGCAAGGGGATTGTTGGTGAATATTCATTGGTCTGGGTACCACATGGTTTCTGGATGGGGATTGTTGGTGAATATTCATTGGTCTGGGTACCACATGGTTTCTGCATGGGGATTGTTGGTGAATATTTATCCGTCTGTGTACATTGGCTTTTTTTCTAGGACCTGTTTACTTGGGGTTAACGCTTGTAAATTCTCAGAAACTTACCACAAGTATTAACATTTGCTCTTTGGACTCCAAGAAAACACTATCTATGCTGGGTTTGAAAACATCACTTGGTGTTTGGTTAGCCAGGAAATGGAAATATTGAAATCCAATCTTAATTTAAAGCCTTTTTTGTGATTATAATTGTATCTGTATATGAGAATATTTAAGAAATAAAAGTATATTTAGTCTTCGCATAGAACTTTATGAGCACTAATTCATTCTTTTTGGTTCTATGCTAAGTGCAGTTGTATTTTGAGTGGAGTCAGAAAAACCCTTAAAAGGGTAAATTGACCTAAATTACGCAGTGGTCAAATCAGGAATTAAAGCCTTGGCTCCAGATTCCCCAACCAGCGCGGGACACTGGAAAGTGCTGGAGGTCTTGTTGGCAACCTGGGAGGTCTGACGAGAAAGAAAGTTGGCTTTGTAGTTATGAGTTCAAATCTCTGCTTTACCACATAGCGGTTGCCTAAACTTGGACAATATGATGTCTCTGGGCCTTATTTACCTTTGTAATAAAGTATGGTTTCAGGAAGGGGTCATTGTGAGCGTTGAATACTTTAAGGATTTGGTCAAAGACAAAGACATACCTGAAATGTGTATCATTTCTTCCTAGCTGTGATTACTAACCACAGGCGTGTGTGTGTGTGTGTGTGTGTGTGTGTGTGTGTGTGTGTGTGTACTAGACACATAGAGGTCAGAGGAGATTTTCAGATGTTGTTTCTAGCCTTCTAGATCGTTGGGGGAAGGTCCCTTGTTTCTTGCCCCTGCACACATGCTCCGGGTTCCAGACCCAGGAGCTTCCTGGTGACTTTCCTATATCCATCTACTGCTTTTCAGTAGGAGTGCTGCGATTGCAGCTGTACCCCACCATACCTGATGCTCTTCGTGGGTTCCAGGAAAATGCTTTTCCCACCTCGACCTCACTGGCATGCTTTTCTGAGTAAGAGCATAGTGAGTAACTGGATTTACTAGCCATGTAAGGTGTATCCCACAAGCTGGCTATCATTGAAAAATAAGCAAAAGTCTAGAACAACTGGTAAAGATACATCTATAGGAAAACTTAGAACACTCATACATAGTAATAGAGGTATATAAATCAAATTTCAGTCTAATATAAAAGTTAAAGAGAGCATAGTTGAGCACATGACCTTGTGGTATGATTAAGCATCATTTAGATATATACCCAACAGCGGTATTTCTGGGTCTTGAGATAGATTGTTTCCTAATTTTCTGAGAAATTGCCGTACTGCAAAGGAACTGTACAAGTTTGCACTCCCACCAATGGAGGAATGTTCCCTTTACACCATATTCTTTCCAGCACAAACTGTCATCAGTGTTCTTGATCTTGGCCATTTTGACACATGTTAAGATGAAATCTCAGAGTTGTTTCAATTTGCATTTCTCTGATGGCTAAGGATGTTGAGCATTTCCTTAAGTGTAATCTTAAGGAATAATCTTAAGGAATCCTTGAGATTCCTCTGTTGAGAGTCCTCTGTTTAAGTTTTATTGGATTATTTGTTCTTTTGATATCAAGTTTCTTGAGTTTTTTTTTTGTATATTTTGGAGATCAGTCCTCTGTCCAATGTATGGTTGGTGAAGATCTTTTCGCAATCTGTAGGCTGTCATTTTGTCTTGTTGACCATGTCCTGTGCTTTATAGAAGCTTCTCAGTTTTGGGAGGTCTTATTTATTGTTGCTCTGAGTGTCTGTGCTACTGGGATAATATTTAGGAAATGGTCTCCTGTGCCACTGTGTTCAAGTGTACTTCCCACTTTCTCTTCTATGACGTTCAGTGTGGTTGGTTTTAGGTTGAGGTCTTTGAAAAAAACTTGAGTTTTGTGCATGGTGATAGATACAGATCTGTTTTCATTCTTCTGCATGTTGATATCCAGTTACACCAGCACCATTTGTTAAATATGCTTTATTTTTTCAGTTTGTATTTTTAGCTTATTTTAAGTTAAAAACCAGGTGTTTGTAGGTGTGTGAATTCACATCTGGGTCTTCGATTCAATTCTGTTTGTCCTCCTGTTTGTTTCTATTACTGTAGAAACAGTAATGAATGTTTTCATTACTATTGCTCTACAATAGACCTTGAAGTCAGGGATTGTGATACCTCCAGAAGTTCTTTTTTTTTTGGTATAGGATTGTTTTGGCTATCCTGGGATTTTTGTTTTTCCATATGAAGTTGAGTATTGTTCTTTTGTTCGAGGTCTATGAAGAATTTTGCTGGGCATTGCATTGAATCTGTAGATTGCTTTGGTAAGATTGCCATTTTTACTATGTTAATTTTACCTACTCAAGAGCATGGGAAATCTTTCCATTTTCTGGTATCTTCTTCAATTTCTTTCTTTAAAGTTTGTGCTCAACTATGTTCATAACAGCATTTTTTTTGTAATAGCAAGAACTTGGAAACAGCTTAGATACCCCTCAACTGAAGAATGAATAAGGAAAATGTTGTGCATTTACACAATGGAGCACTACTCAGTGGTAAAAAATAATGACATCTTGAAATTTGTGGGCAAATGGATGTGTCTAGGAAAAAAACCATATTGAGTGAGGTAACCCAGACCCAGAAAGACAAATATAATACGTACTCACTCATAAGTGGCTTTTAGACACAAAGCAAAGATAAACCAGCCTACAATTCACAATCCCAGAGAACCTAGACAACAATGAGGACCCTAACTAAGAGAGACATACATGGCTCTACATAGGAAGGTAAAAAAGACAAAAATCTCTTGAGTAAATTGGGAGCATGGGGGTCACCAGTGAGGACAGGAGGAAGAGAGGGGAGTGGAGAAAATGTATAGCTTAATAAACACAATTTAAAAACGTTTCTGAAATAAAGGCACAATCTAGAGAGTAAAAGAAAAGTTAAAAAGAAAAATGATTTTCATAGGCTATATAATGGCATTCTAGTAAATGGTGAATTACATCTGCTACAGTGGTCTCATAAGACTGTATTGCCTAAGGACACTAGTCATATTAGCTTGTGTAAATGCTCTCTATGATGATTTTACAGCTCAGAACATTGAAATTGCCTAGTAACATATTTCTCAGAAAATATGTGTTATTAATGTTACTAATTTGTTAGTGGATATAAAGGATAAGAAGATCTACATTGTGAAAGCTCTAGCAACATGAGTGAGTTAGTAATGTGTTGAGTTTGTATTTGCAATGAGGCTAAGTTCTGTGAACTTACAATAGACTGTCACTACTATGAAATGTTTTTTTTTATATATATATAATCCTCATGGTGCCCACAAAGCAGAAACCTCTAGCAGGTGCACAAAAGAAAAGACAAAAGAAAAAAACATCAAAATATACCACCATGAAACCGTATCAAATCACAGCATAGGGTAGGAAGATAAAGGACTGAAACTTGGGGTGCACAGTCAGAAAATAGCAAAATTGCCTATTGATAATTGCTTTAAATGTGACCAAGTTACGTTATCTAATAGAAGACATAGAGTGGGTGAATGAAATTTTGACGGAGCAATCAAGCAAGGTTCCACAGCATGCTGCCTGCGAGAGCCATCCTTTAGCTCCAAAGACACACACAGGATGACAAGGGAGGGGTGGGAAAAGATGGTCTGAGCAGGTGGTAACCAAAGGAGTGCATGACCATGTTTCCATCTAAAGAAATGTGCTGTAAATAACGTCTGACATGAGAACAAATAAGGTTATTAAATAATGATAAAGGGGAAAATTCATCGGTTTGTTCATTGTAAACATATGTGTCAAACGGCTTAAGGAAGAAAGAGTTGGTTTTGACTCATGGTTCCAGAGGGAGAAGAGTCCATTGGCGATGAGGCATAGGAGCGGGCAGCACGTGATGGCAGGAACTGGAAGCTGGGAGCTTACTTCTTCAGATGCGAGCATGAAGCAGAGGGAGTTAGCTGGATGTGGGGTGAGACTATAAACGCTCAAAGCCTGGCCCCGTTCAGGCAAGACCACACCTAATAAACATTCTTGAGCAGTGTCACCAACTGGGGATCAAATGTTCAAGTATCTGAGCCTGTGGGGGACGTTGGCACTCAAACCACTACAGTGCCCAACCTTGAACCTTATAAATCTGCACAGAAGCTATCAAGAGAGGTGAAGAGGGAACTCGAAAGCAGTTCAGGAGTAGTAGAGGCCTTCAGTATCCCACTCTCAATGACAGATGAATCAGCCAGACAGAGAACTCAATCAACTGGAGTAACTCTGCCTCAAATAATCCACATATACCCACAAAGAGCATCCCCATCAACAGTAGCAGGATACACATTCTTTTTGTGTGCACAGGGCCTGCTCAGTGATAGATCCTGATGAACCACAAGACAAGTTTTAATGCATTTAAGAGCATTCAAATACGTCAGGAGTTTTTCCCAATTAAAGCAAAGTGAATGTAAAAGTTGGGAATAAGAATTTAGGACATTAATAAATATATGGAAAATACATTCATGCTTGTGAAGAACCAATGTGCTGAGGAAGACATCTGAGGAGTAGAGAAAAGCAAGTTGAAATGAAAATAATGGAGAGATAGGTGCAGCAGAGACATGTCTTAGAGGTGTGGTCTCTCTGCAAAGATGACAGCCAGCCTGCTGACTTTGCACCTCGGATCCAGACAGAGAAAGCAGAGCAAGCCTGAAGTTAGAAGCAGGAAGCAAATGACAATGACTACAAGAGAAATTTTAAAAAGGAAGAAGTAAAAATCTCTGGAGGTTTTATACTAGGTATAGAAAAACCCCGACGTTAGAACCAGCAAGTATTAGGATTTAAATGACATCAGCAAATTTCAGATACAAGAACCAATGTGCAACTTTCAGTGGTGTTCCTGACACAAACAATAAACAGCCCCAAAAGGAAGCTAAGAAAACAATTCCATCTATAATAGCGTGGAGACAGGGGGAGGGAGGGGAAAAGGAGGGAGGGAGAGAGACATTCAGGAAGAATCGTGGTGAAGAAGATGAAATCTCTGTGAGCCGAGAAGGAGAAGATACTGATGGAATAGAATAGAAGCAACAAGTAACGGTAAGAATAACCCGTGTCCACAGATTGGGAGAATTAATACTTTAAATAAAAATTAAAAATATATCGTATTTTATGATTTTATTTTATGTGTGTTTTGCTTGCATGCATATGTGCACAGTCTGAGTGCCTGGTGCTGGCAGAGACCAGAAGAGGGCATCTAAGTCCCTGGAACTAGAGATAGAGGCAATTGTGAGCTGCCATGTGGATGCTGGGAAATGTGTCCCATTCTCTCAAAAAGCAGTAAATACCACTGAACAATTGTTAAATTGTTAAAATGTTCATATTACCCAAAGTCATTTACAGATTCGATACAATTTCTTTTTTTAAAAATTAGTAATATTTTTCACAGATTTATAAAAGAAATCTTAAATTCTTAGGAAACTATGAAAGGCTCCAAACAAGCAAAGCAACAGTGAGAAAGGGCAGAGCCGGTGGCATTCCGAGTGTTAAAACATGTCACAGAGCTGTAGTGAGCAGTACATTGTGGACATCCCTACAACCGAACAGAATACAGAGCTAAAATAGAAAGCCAATCTTTGACAGGTATACCAAGACTTCTTGTTGGAGAAAGGGCAATCTCTTTAATATCCAGTATTGGGAAAATTGAGTTGCCATGAGCAGAAGAATGAATTTAGACCCATAAATAATGCTGCATATATAAAAAAAATCAATGACAAATTGATGAAAGATTCTAGTGTAACTCCTGAAAGTGTCAAATTAAAAAAAGCATAGGAAAAACCCACATGGCATTGGTGTAGGGAGTGTGTGTGTGTGTCTCTCTCTGTGTGTCTGTTGTATGTGTTTTAGTAACACCCAAACATAGGCAACCAAAGCAAAAGAAATTAATGGAATTATGTCAAACTCAAAAGTCTTTGCACTCTGAAGAAAAAAAAAACAGCAAAGAGAAAAGAAAACGTACAGATTTAAAGAAAATATTTGCCAATTATGCATCTAACAAGGGGTTTGAATATAAACTATAAAAGCAACTCAATAGCAAAGCAAGACAACCCCGCCCCCCCCCAAAAAAAAAACCCCACAACAAACAACAGCAACAAACCCTCAGAACAACCGAATTAAAACTTGGACAGAAGGATTGAATAAAATTTTCTTTAAAGAAGACATACAAATGTCCAGAATTTGATATGATAAGGTCTATAGCATCAGTAGATCTACGGTAATCATTAGAGAAATACACATAAAAACAAAATGAACTACCAGCCCATCCCTGTTGGAAGAGCTGTGGAGAAAAGATGACGAGTTCATGAGGATACAGAAGAGAAAAGAGCTTGTAAGCTTTGGGTGGGAATGGGAGTTGCTAAGACCATTATGGAAGACAATATTCACTCGCTCGACAAACTACAAAATAGGACGACTATATACACAGAAATCTCACCTCTGTGTATAGATCAGAAGGAGGGGAAATCAAGAGCTTTGAGGAATGCCTATGTTCTGTATTTATTCACAATATCCAAGGTATAGAAACAACCAGGGCACATGTTGATAATGAAGATATTGAAAAGGACATTTGTTTCTCTTGCAGAGGATCTGAGTTCAAGTCCCAGAACCCATGTGATGCTTTATAAACATCTGTAAGTCCAGTTCTGGGGATCGGATATCCTTTTCTGAACTCCAAGGGCTCTAGACAAGCACACAGTGTCCTTACATATTTCTAACATTCTTACCGCTGCCTGTCGTGGATGTGCTGTGTCAACATTAAACCACTGAGAGAGGGCGAGTCACCTTTATCAGGTTTTGCACCCTGCCTTTGACTGCAGTCATGGAAGCGTGGAGAGTCTGGGAATTTCCCACGAAGTTCTATCAGTCACCCAGGAAAGGAACACCTTGTGACCTGTACTGTCCTGTCTTGGATCACTCAGCATGCTTTGAGCCAGAGGACAGAGCTGAAGAATCATGAAAGGAAATGAATAGATTTGGGAGGAGAATTGGATGCCTTATGCCTTATGTTGCCATTTGAGGACTTGGAAGGGAGGGTAAAGAGTTCAGAGAAGAGTCCTAGTATGGCGACCATCTTTCTACACCAGACACATCTTCATATTGCATCTTTTTAAAAATATTTATTTGTTATGTATACAATATTCTGTCTGTGTGTATGTCTGCAGGTCAGAAGAGGGCACCAGACCTCATCTCAGATGGTTGTGAGTCACCATGTGGTTGCTGGGAATTGAACTCAGGACCTTTGGAAGAGCAGGCAATGCTCTTAACCACTGAGCCATCTCTCCAGTCCCTTCATATTGCATCTTGTTGGATCTACGCTGCACTGCTCCACATGCCTATGAAGCAAATGCTAGTGTTTTCAAAACATTCAGAGCAAGCAAAGCTCAAAGATAATAAATAATTTCCCAGGGTCAGAGAGTTAGGCAAAAGCAGGATTTGAACCCAGATCTAATCAGTTCTGAAGTCAGGTGGCTCAGATTGCAGGAGGATGGGTCAAAGGAGGGAGACTAATCTTCAAGTGAGGTTACTTAAGTTTCAAAAACACATTTGATGGCCTCTGGAGCCAGAGATGTTAATCTCATTTTACACCCTAAACTGTCCAAGAGGGCTCCCAAGGCAATCTCACAGGGTTAAGCAACCATTCTAAAGGCCATGGGGATTTAGCTGGCCACCAATTCAGTGAACCAGCAGGTAACTGCTGCTAAATAGGGGAGCATCCTTAGTTGATATCCATAGAGTTGTGACCAACCCTAGAAGGCAGTAGACCCATGGTCCTTCGTTTGGAATTTGTTTGGAGGTTCTAGTTTTACACATGGGACATGATAAGCCTTTCAAGTGAACTGCTTGCTCAGAGAATCAACAGGAACTTGAATGGGTTAGAATATTTGCTGTAAGGGGCACACTGTGGACTGGAGCTACCAAGCTAAGGAAGGAAACACTATGAGGGACACGGGAGCTGTTCCCAGATACCTAATGAGGAGAGGATTCACAGCCCATGACAGTGGAACCAGAAAGAATGGGACGTAGAGAGATACGTCATTCCCCTGACCTACTGTGTCCCAGTTGCCATGCTGAGAACGAATATGGGATGTTGATATAATGTCTGTGAAGAATGAGATAAAGCGGGATTCTCCTAAAATAAGAAACTGGTCATTTTAGTACAATGGGTTAATTATACCTAGTAGGCTTCCCTGTGATGTTTTCATTCTCGTATAATGTATTTTAGTTAGATGTCCTTCTTCTCCTTTCTTCTCTGCCCCTCACACCCTCACTGGTCCCCTTTCCCTCCTTAGTTCAGCTCCCTAATACTTTCCTTCTTTCTTTTGCTTGATGACTTCATGGGTTACATTAAGGTTGTGTACAGGAGCATGGGTATCTTACTAGTGTCCACACAAGCGAAGAAAATGTCCTCCCACCCTCAGCACCCAGTAACTGCATATAAATCCTAAGGAAGAGGTGGGTCCTCATGAGCTCCTCCATCCTTCGTGGCAGGATGCTGGTGGCCTGATCTCGGGCAGTTTAATCACAGATGCCATGAGTTCGAGTGCAACTTCCCCGGCTACTGAGTTTAGTACCAGATGAGGCTTCCTCCCAGGGGAGCATGCTTCGGTTCTAACCTGACTTTGGTTAGCCTGTACCAGACTGGCCTCTGTCGTATCACGGGGCACACCTTGCCTGGCCTGTCAGTTGTGTCACACACAGGATTTATGTCTTCATAAAACTGGTGACTTTGTCCCTTCAACAGCAGCCTCTGAGCGCTGCTTGGCCCTAGGAGGCCTATCCAGCAAAGTGAGTGTCCAGCCCCATTACAGTTTGATTTCACTACATCCTGTGGCCAGAGTATGGAGTTGAAACTGGACGTTTTAAACTTTATTCTCTTTCTCTCCCCCTTCCCCCCCCCCCGTGTGTGTGTGTGTGTGTGTGTGTGTGTGTGTGTGGATTGGCACGTAGCCACAGTGTAAATGTGGAGGCTGAAGTATAACTTTCTGGGGTTAGTTCTCTCCTTTCCATTTTCGATAGGTTGTGAGGATTGAACACAGGCCACCAGGCTTGTACCGTGAGCATCTTTATACACTGAGCCAACTTGCAGGTCCCAAGCTGGATGTTTTTAAAGCAAGACCTGAATTAATACAGGACAAAGATATTGTACAAGAGATTTTGGCATCACATGAAAGAGCCAAGTGGCAGACAAATGACTTCATCTGGTTCATCCTTCATCGTGTATTCAGGAACAATCTCAGGCACTTGGTCACCCCTCAGGTCACCTAGAATAGCACTCTCAGAAGTCAACTGCGACATAAAATCCTTATTTTTTCCTCAGAAGAACCCCTCAAAAAACAAAGATTAAAAGTTTTAAAATATAGTGGAAAGAAAAAGCTCACATAACAAAAGAAAATGAACTTTGTTGAAATCTAAACTTCTAAATAAACCACAAAGAATATCAGTTTATAGCTAAAAACTAAAAATAAAATCTCAGGGTTTGATAATTACAAGTGTCAGTCAGACAGCCCACATATCAGATGAGTTAATAAAACCCTTAGTGTGAGTTAATAAAACCGTGGAGGAGACCTTAAGAGGCGGTAGAGCCACTGTGGTTTGTCCTATTGACAGTTTATCTCCCAGAGAACGCAATGCTCCTGTGTGATGCTGGCAGGCACGCGAGCTGGCATACCCATTCTAGCGAACAGTCTGGAATTTCATAGAGAAATGGAGGACAATGCAAGGATGCATATTCCTTCAGACCCACAATCCAGCCGCAGCCACATGCCTTCGACCCTTACACAGGTCTCTAAGAGATCGCATAAAGGAACTCTATCTTTTCTAACGTCATTTGTCTATTATGATGAGATTGGCTTAGTGAGCCTTGGTGGATGCAGAGTGTAAGAAACTGCACAGCAGCCATAATAGAACAAGCAGGTGTACTCGCTGTTTTACGGAGACTGATCTTAAAAACATACTCTAAAGAGCAAGAACTAAATGAGCAGAGTTGTACCCAATATCACTTTTTTTTTTTTTTTTGTTTTTCGAGACAGGGTTTCTCTGTGGCTTTGGAGCCTGTCCTGGAACTAGCTCTTGTAGACCAGGCTGGTCTCGAACTCACAGAAATCCGCCTGCCTCTGCCTCCCGAGTGCTGGGATTAAAGGCGTGCGCCACCACCGCCTGGCCCAATATCACTTTTATAAAGCAAAAAGCATTTAAAAAAATGATCTTTTCAATCTTCACCAACTCCACATCAGAAAGAGGTCTGATATCCAAAATATACAAAGAACTTGAGAAACTGACATCAAAAGAACAAATAATCCAATAAAAAGTGGAGTACAGACCTAAACAGAGAACTCTCAACAGAGGAATCTAAAATGGCTGAAAGACACTTAAGGAAATGCTCAGCATCCTTAGCCAGCAGAGAAATGCAAATCAAAACAGCTCTGAGATTTCATCTTATACCTGTAAGAATGGCCAAGATCAAAAACACTGATGACAACTTATGCTGGAGAGGTTGTGGGGTAAAGGGAACACTCCTGTATTGCTGGTGGGAATGCAAGCTGGTACAGCCCCTTTGAATATCAGTATGGTGATTTCTCAGAAAACTAGGAAACAACCTTCCTCAAGACCCAGCAATACCACTTTTGGGTATATATCCAAAGTATGCTCAATAGTGCCACAAGGACATGTACTCAACTATGTTCATAGCAGCTTTGTTTGTCATAGTCAGAACCTGGAAACAACCTAAATGCTCCTCGACTAAAGAATGGATAAGGAAAATGTGGTACATTTACACAATAGAGCACTACACAGCAGAAAAAAAATAACGACATCTTGCAATTTGTAGGCAAATGGATGGAGCTAGAAAACATCATATTGAATGATGCAACTCAGACCCAGAAAGACAAATATCATATGTGCTCACTCATAAGTGGTTTTTAAACATAAAGCAAAGAAAACAAGCCTACAAATCACAATCCCAGAGAACCTAGACAACAATGAGGACACTAAGAGAGACATACAGGGATCTAATGTACATGAGAAGTAGAAAAAGACAAGATCTCCTGAGTAAATTCAGAGCATGGGGACCATGGGAAAGGGTTGAAGGGGAGGGGAGAGGCAGGGAGGAGAGCAGAGAAAAATGTATAGCTCAATAAAATAAAATAAAAACCAAAAAAGTGATCTTTTGCTGTTACATATAGACACAAAGATTTATGTTCTAAACAGAATGGGGGAAGTAGTTAGACGTGGGGCTATGCCAAATATGCAAGACAAAGAGGTATGTGGAATAGAGCAAGAAGGAGTCTTGTCTAGACCAGGCTGATTCTCTGTCTTAGCAATGTCTTGTAACTGGAAAGGGTTATGCATGTTTAAGCAGCAGAGAAAATCCACGCTTTCCATAAGCCAAGACTGAATAATTTATATACAAATTCACTTTTAAAGTTGCATATTTCTTACTTTAAGGACGTGACATTTTTATTGAGCATCTGCTCTGTCTCTGGTACAATCCCACAGCTCTAGGCTCCAAATACAGCAATGGATGACAGATCCAGAGAATAATAATTAGAACAGCTAATAGGTCAGGGAGTTACTACATCAGAGATTTTAAAAGTAATTTATTTTGCATGTATTTATTTTGTGTGTATATGTGAGGGTGCCTGTGTGCCCCAATGTGTACAGTGTGTGTACAGCAGAGGACAATTGGTAGGAACCGGTTCTCTTCTTCTACTTCATAGGTTATGGGGATTGAATTCGGGTCATCACACTTGGCAGCAAGGGCTCTAACCCTCTGACTCATCTTGCTGGCCCCTTAAACTTTGATAAAGATTGCCAAATTGTCATCCATAAATCTAAATCACTTGCTATTTTTCCTTAGGGAATATTTAAACATAAAAGAAGTTTCAGGTTCATAACAAAATTGAGAGGAACCTTCAGATATTCCCCCAAATACCCACAGCCCTGTCACATTCATGACTTTCTCGATTATCAACACCCACACCAGGGTGTTAAACTAATGAACCTGCATAGACACATATCATAACCACCCAAATCCCACAGTTTGCGTTAGGGTTCACGCTGGCTGCAACACGTGCTGAGGATTTAGAGAATTGCGTAATGATACCCAGACACCATTGTACCATGACATAAATCATTCCCATAAGAATCTCGTTCTCTATCTAACCTCTATCTAACCTCCCTAGTTCCTAGCAACCGCTTATCCTTGTACCGTTTCCATAGTGTCCCCTTTTCCAGATGTCAGGTCCCTGGAGGCAGGTGGCATCTGCAGCCCTTTCTCATAGTCAGCTTTCACTGAGTACCTACTGGTGTGTCCACGATGTCGTCACAGTTCATTCTTGTCACCCAACTCATCCGCTGATCTACTCAAGTATGCCGCGATCGCTTGTTTGAGCAGTCACGACCAATAAAATGCTGTAAACTCACTTGCTCAGCAGAATGGCTGGGTCAGGAGATAAACATACCTGAAAAAGCTCCCAGATTGCCAATATTGTTCTTTAGAAGCCTGTACCAATTGACTTTTTAAATTAAGAGGGTATTTTAAATGAAGTATTAATTGGGCTACCTCCCAATTACTTGTTTAAGTGATGTTAAAAGGATTAGGAAAAGGGAGAGAGGAAAGATACCGAGGACAAGTGGGCTTAAGGGCTACAGTTGGTGTGAGCCTTGCTGGAGGGAGGGAAGCTCAGAGCCAATTCCTATCTGACCAGGCCAGGTGCTTCCCAGGAGGCTCGGTCCTCCTGGCTTGCTCTGTTATGGCAATTTCCTCCTCCTGGGTCATTTACAGGGGTTCGGGTGTCAAGCACCTGTAGTGAGGGAGAGAGGAAAATCCACCTCTCCTTTATTACTTGTCCATTGTTCCTCTTTGGCAGGGATGCATCTGTGCCCACTGTGGCCGGTCCCCCACTAGGCTGCTGGTGAGCTTCGCATCCAATCACAGGCGTCCCGCTGGCAGGCACTGGGGCTCCACCCCAGCCCAGGGCGGAAACAGGATGTAAGGCTCCAAGCTGAGCCACCAGAGGTTGCTTATCTGTGGTGGTCAGTAAGGGGGACAGAAATGGTCTCTGTGACCTTCCTTCCTTGACGTGTTTGAAAACCATGACCCGGCTCCACTTTATGGAGTCAGTGGAGGAGTTCCATCAGAAACGGGTAGAGACATGACATGCTTCTATTTTTTTTTCCAATTGCTGATTTCTATAGTGTCCAGTTAAATTCCCTTTCCCGCTATTTTACATATTTGGCGGATCCTTTAATTCTCTCCCAGTTACAAAAACTTCAGCCCATTCGAGTTTATGGCGTGAATCTAAGGCCGGGTCTAAGGCTAGCTCTTTGGAGCTAGTACAAAGGAGACCAGGGAGATCCATGGCTGGAATATGAACACTGCCTTTTACTGACATAGCACCATGAAACAGAGAGGGCCATGAACGCAAGGACTGGGGATGGGGGTAGGTGGAGGGCGAATCAGCCCTGAGGTCTACTTCCTGCCCAGGTCCTTTCTGGGTGGGTGAGCAGCTCTTTAGGATGGAACTGCTGTGCACATTTTAAAACAGCATTCCTCTGTCTTCTCCCCCCAAACAAGTCCTCCCACTGTCCCAGGTTCCTCCTGGAGATGCCATTTTGCCCTGGTTGAGAAATACTGGAAACTCCCCGTGCAGACTAGGAAAGAAGCATTAGAGACAAAAGGTCATGCATTTCTAGGCCTGGGCTAGGGATGAGAAGGAAAGCTAGGATGTTCTTCTCTTGGGTTTGGTTTCATCTGGTTCTCTCCATTGCTGTGTGGGATAATTTATGTAGACGTGGTGAGCAGCCTAGGCAACGATTCATTTTCTGGATCCTAGAAGGCTGCAGACCACTTTAGAGAAGGGATCTGGGTGGAGCTACCAAGTCAAGAATGGAGGTGGTGGAAATGTACCAATCTTCCTCCTAGGAATTCATGCCAAGGATTTTGCCTTTGTAAATCTCCAGAAGAACCATAGGTGCCGGTAGTATTCATCAGATACTCCTAAACTCTATGAGATCCAGCCAAACCATCATAGGGGTCTCTTACCACCACTTGGGGAGGGGGGAAGTCTCAGTTTAGGATTTCAGAGTGTGTATCTAGCCAAGGCTGAGACGCCGGTTCCGCTGAGACGCCGGTTCCACTCTTTTCTCCCTACACCTCAAAGTATTCTGCAAGCTTGCGTCTTGTGAGGGCCCACAGACGTGAGCCTGCTCCGCCTGGACTGGAGGTCAGAGAGTCTGAGCTTACCTTTGCTCTTTCAAAGTCACTGACAACAGGTGTGGCTACAAACAAGCTTCTGACCTTGTTGTGGTTAATTAGTATTTTGGGTATAGAGGTGGATCTGCTCCACCTGGACCAAAGAACAGAGAATTTAAGTCTATTCCTTATATCATGTTAGCGAAGTACGTTGCCTCCCTCCTCCCCTTTTATGAAGTATATAAGTGTGTGGAAAATAAAGGAGACGGATTGAGTATTCACTGGATGTCCCTCCCGAGGTTGTTCTGTATTTCTCTCTCTTATACCTCTGTTTCTTTTGCTTAATAATTCTAATTCTCGTGCTCCTACCCTAGAACATATGAATTCTGTTGAGGCTGGTCTTTGACAGCCTCCCCTTGCTTCCTAAAGAAGCAAGATCGCACCCCTTCTGTCTCCCAAGGGACCCACAAGGCTGGATGTTTTCAATTCCAACTTTCTATTTCTTTTTCACCTTTTCTTGATTATAAAGAGTAATGGGTGAGTGGGGCTGGGGAGTTAGGGCAGTGCTAGTAGGGGTGGTGCTCTTAGCCTTCGGAAAGTCCTGAGAGAGGCTTTTATAGGGCTCCCCTCAGAGTGAGAGGAATTCAGGTCCTGTTTGTCTCAGGCAGATTCTTAATTCCCCTTTCAGAAGAAGTTCCACTGCACCTTTCCTGGCACAGGGAAGGAAAGCTCTAAGCTCTCTACCAGGCCTGGGAGCTCAGGACTGTCCCCTTCAGCTCTAGAGATCTTCCCTTTAATATCCTGTCACAGGCCGGAGAGGAAAGAATGGAACAGTGAGTGAAGAGATGAGACTCAGAGGAAGAACAGTTGCTGGGGAAGGAGAAATCGTGTCTGCTGGAGTACAGAAAGGCTAGGGACGTCATCTAGGGACATGAGAGGCCATCTTTGAGACTGCCATGGAGGAAAACAAAAATAACAGGTCAAATGGGACCTCCTGCCTGCCCTTTCAGTAGCAATGACTGTGTATGAAACTGAGAAAAAGTCTACACAAGGGAAAATTACTTTGTGTGATGCCACATCCCGCCTTCTTGCCTCGCCTCACAAGGTTTGCCTTTCAAAGTACAGAATTGTTAATACCATGTTCCTGGAGCTAACACCTCCTGGGCAAAGAGCTGAGCACAGAGTGAAGTCTGCTGGGGGGTTGGCATAGGGAAATGAGGGACTGTAATTTTAAATTAAATTACTTTCTCCTCATCTACAGGGTGGCTTTCACTCCTATTTTTCCATTACTGTATAGACACTTCTAAGCTTGCTATATCACCCCTTGTCTGGGTCTTTTATTGCCTGTATGTTTGGAGTCTCAGAAGAAAAATTCCTTTGCCCATACCACCAATATACAGAAATGTTTCCCCTGTATTTTCTTTTATTGGTTTTATTTTTTTAACTCATATTTATGTTCTAGAGCTTTGAGATTAGGGACCTTCTGACCACCACCACCACTACCACCACCACCTTCTTCTTCTTCTTCTTCTTCTTCTTCTTCTTCTTCTTCTTCTTCTTCTTCTTCTTCTCCTTCTCCTTCTCCTTCTCCTTCTCCTTCTTCCTCCTCCTCCTCCTCCTCCTCCTCCTTCTTCTTCCTCCTCTTCCTCCTCTTCCTCCTCTCCCTCCTCCTCCCTCCCTCCTCCTCCCTCCTCCCTCCTCCCTCCTCCCTCCTCCTTCTTCCTTCCTTCTTTCTCCTTCCTCCTTCCTTCTTCCTCCTTCTTCTCTTTTCTGAGATAGTCCTGGCTGGTCACTCTGTAGACCAGGCTGTCTTTGAATCCACAGAGATCCACTTGCCCACCTGCCTCTGCCTTATGAATGCTAGAATAAAAGGCATGCACCACTACTGCTCAGTTCTCCTGACATTCTTAGCAAATAATTTCATTTCTTCTTGGGTTGCTCCTTTGAAGAAGGGTGGTGGTGGCGGCAAGATGGTTCAGCAGTTAAGGTTTTGCTGCTCTTGCAGAGAACCAGGGTTCAGTCTTCAGCATGCATGTTGAGATGCTCACAGTCACCTGTAACTCCAGCTTCAGGTTATCTGATAGCCTTTTCTGGCAACACACACACACAGGGGGGAAGGGGAGAGAGAGAATGTAAATCTTTTTTTAAATGAAGGAAACTTAAGTTTTTTTTCTATTAGATTTGGGAATATAAGTAAATATGGCTTGAATTAAATGCATTGTGATTGTATGGCAGTAACATAGACAGACACACAGATACAATATTTTAGAAGCAGCTATTTTTATTGTTCATAAAATTCAGATGGAGGAACAGAATGTTATATAAGTTGAGTCCTTGGTTTTGGGGACAAAATATATAATGATAAATACTGATGAGAATGTTGTGATGACATTGCTGTACTAACTTAATTTTAAAAAGTAGAAAACGATTTTTAAAGAGTTGTCTTAGGTCTTTGAGTCCTGTTAGATTCTAAGTTCATATTTAGGCTGGTTGGAGTCCAAAACCTCCCGCCATCTTTTTAATCATGCAAGGGAAAGAGAAGTCTCCTGCAACACATCTTTAAGGACTCTAGAGAACCTGTTTTTAGGGAAGGCATTTGAGGACCATGCAGAGGTGTTCACAACTTACATTGAAAAGTTAGAATAAAGTTTAAACGTGTGTTTAGGACCTGAGTTTGCTTTTCTTGGTGCTGTTTTTAGATCTACCTCCTAACGCGGTTTGCTAGTCTTCCCAGTTTTCCCCTTTTCTCTCTGGAGCTCTCTCCCCTTTCCCTGTGTTTCTTCCCAGAGTGGCACATACATATTTATGCTTCATAGAAATGACTGTGTAATTAGTATTTAGAGATGAATCTCCCAACTCCTGAACATCAGATCCTGTTTATCCCTCTCCTCTTGAATTGGGCTATACCTGTGTACACTCTTGCCCAGGTCATGATGTTTAGATGGAGTCTAAGAGGCCTTGCCACATCTATCTGAGTTTCCTGGATGCTTGCTCTCAAGATGGCTGTCTTCTCAGAATGCTCCCTCTTGGAACCCAGGTGTCATGATGTCAGAGACCCATGTCATATGCATATCAGATCCACAGCTTGCCCTGAGTTTTTAGCCGATAGCCAGCATTATCTAGAGGTTGTATGGATGTGCCTGCTTGGACATTCAAGCCAATCAGGGACTAGATAACTTTTGGCCCATGAATCACCTGACTTAAAACAAACATGAGATCCTGAGCAAGAATGGTAGCAGCATGAGAGAGAATCACTGAAAACCTCGAATCATTGAATTTAAGGACAAATTCCACTCAGCCATAGACAACTGTAATATTCTTTCTGAGACAAGAGGCTGGATTTGTAAGCACCAGGGGAGCAGTGGACTCTGTATCCTCCTGGCCACTGGAGCCATGATGTATTGAGGTGTCTTCAACTGTCAGAAGAACACAATCATCCCCCATCCTTCCAAGGATTCTTGTGGGAATTAAATATGGTGAGCAGCAGCTAGAGCTTAGTTCGGGGCCTGACATTTATTTACTAAGCAATGATTAAATGTCGGCTACAGTGATAATTACTGAAATTAGTGGTTTAGTGAAATCAAGCTAAGTTTCTCCTAAAATATCAATTATTCTCATTCTTTCTTGATTTTTGCTTTACATTCTTCAGTGAGTCTTTATCGACCAGGTCCCTGAGTAGATAGAGAAGCTGAGTCATGCATAGTTTGTGGCAGTCCTGTCTCATCTAGTGTCATGGTTTTCCAGTTTCTCTGTTGAGGTGATTGTCACTGGGGGCAGGGGTGAAGAAATATGAGCTTCCCTTCATCCATTTTTGTTTCTGCTTTAAGTGCCCTGTCCGTGTTGTTTTCCCTCCAGTCTCCTCCAGGGAATTGGTTTTCCTTACTTAAAGGGCAGAGGGAAGCGAACAGGAAATTGATGTCTTAATAACGATGACAAGCATGGGGGTCACTGGGATGAAAATGAAAGCTGACTCTTCAGCTGTCCTCTGTGGTTTCTTAATGACTTGTTGTGGTCCAGGGTACTACTCTGCTGTTTTTCATGAAGGGAAGCCGTTTGGGGGTTGTTGGTATGTTAGGCAGAATGGAGCTGTTCTGAACAGTGTTTTCTTCAGGCTTTCTGAGTCCTGCGACTCTGTTAACGCTGGGGACAGTGACCTAGGACTAAAATGCAGTAGGGCCAGCTCCAACCTCGTCTCCTCTGTGCCCATGCCACACTTAAAAGACATGGCCTGAAACCCTCAGCTTTTTGAATGGTGCCCTGCACACCTAAGCTGTCTTGCTACTTCTTCTGTCAGCCAGGATGGCTGGGAGAGGTGGTTAAGGATGTGGGTTTGGATTTTTCTTTTCTGCAGGACATGAGGAATTAACCCAGGGCCTTGAGCTTGCTAGGCAAGTGCTCCACTCCAACCCCTATTTTTTTGTTTTGTTTTTGTTTTTGTTTCTGAGACACAGCCTTGCTGTGCCGCTCATGCTGGCCTGGAACTTTATCTTCAGGTCTTGGCTCTTGGTTACAGGCTGCACCTCCATGCCCACCATGTTTGCAGTTGTTCTGTGCCTGGGAACGGGACAGGAGTGTGTGCTGGAGCTGGAGGTCTTGTGCTACTTCCTTTGGGTTTTGATTGCTTGATTTCTTTCTTTCTTTCTTTCTTTCTTTCTTTCTTTCTTTCTTTCTTTCTTTCTTTCTTTCTTTTTCCTTTTTCTTTCTTCTCTTTCTTTCTTTCTTTCTTTCTTTCTTTCTTTCTTTCTCTCTCTTTCTTTCTCTCTCTCTCTCTCTCTCTCTCTCTCTCTCTCTCTCTCTCTTTCTTTTCTTTTTCTTTTTTCTTTTTTAAGGCACTGGAGAATATCTAGTTTAGGTTATTATTTTGCACCTGGCAGAAATCTAAATCACAGTAATCTAGAAGTGCATTTTGCTATCTGATTCATCAAGGTGACATATTCTGAGTTAATTTAGAGGAGAAAACTTTGTTTTTATACTGGAGCTCAGTTGTTAGGAATCAAGCATGAAAGTGGTGCTTGTGGTAGAATTTTTTAGAATGTTTAACACTTCAGTATGGTGCAGCCTGACACAGAACACACACACACGCACACACACACACACACACACACACACGCTCAAATACACTTGTGTACATACCCTGATATACTAACAACTCACATACCACACATAGAAACTCAAACTTACATACTCATATATGATATATAATTATACACACATCCCAACATATACACACATTCAAGCACACATATACGCACTCATATACACTCATATCACACATTCTCATATCATACACACTCACAGACACTCAGATACACACTCACACACGTAGATACATATACATTTACACACATTCTTAGTCACATGAACAATACTCACACTTATATACTTAAATGCACACAAATGCTCAGACACACTCTCATACACACACATTCAATCTCCCCTCCACTTATTCACATACATTCATACTCAAACACATTCCAGCACAAGTACCCACAAATTTAGATACTCACACGCACATACACTAAGACAAGCACACATACCCATATAACTAGACACTCACAGACACTAAGACAAGCACACATACCTACATACTTAGACTCTCACACACACTAAGACATACTCAAGCACATATACCCATATACTGAAACAGTCACCAACACACAAACACACTCACATAATATAATTACTTCATACACTCATCGACATACAACACACACATAACTATACATTTACATATCGACAGACACACAAACTCACACTCACACTCATCCCCATCCCCTCCCACACAAACTCTCACTCAACTTGTTCACACTCATTCACACACATTCAAATTCACACCCACACTCACACTTACATGTAGACATTCATGCATACTAAAACACACTCACACATACACTCCCCCTACACACACACATACACACTCAAGTACACACTTCCACTGCTCCACACTCACACACACTCAGACACATTACATACATATGCATTCTCACACACACACTCAGACACATGACATACATATGCATTCTCACACACACTCACACAATGAGATGCATTACATACATGTGCATGCTCACACACACTCACATTCAGACACATGCTCTGCTCTAACCATCACTCAGACACGAACACATTCACACACCCATATACACTCATTCTCACTCCCATGCATACACATTCACACCCACACACTTTTCACACACTCACATTCTCTCTCTTTCTCCTGACTACACACACACTCACATACATACACGTCTCACGTTGACATTCTCTCTCTCTCTCTCTCTCTCTCTCTCTCTCTCTCTCACACACACACACACACACTCATATGCACATATGTCTCACAAGACATTCCCTCTCTCTTTCTCTCTCTCTCTCTCTCTCTCTCTCTCTCTCTCTCTCTCTCTCTCTCTCTCTCTCTCTCCCTTCCCTCCCCGCTACCCTCCTCTTGATTAACTCCACACTCAAGCTCTGTCTGCATGGAGTATTTGTCTCCCACCTGTGTTTCTCACCCACCATAGGACCCACCAGGGTCCCAACTCATGCTTTAATCATGACCCTGGCGACAGGATTGTAGGCCTGTAGCATGTGTGTGCTGGGGCTGGAGCTCTGGCCACCAGGTCTATCAGGCAGGTTCCTTTACCACTGAGCAGTCTCTAATTAGCATCTTCTAATCGCTGTGCCAGCTACTATGAAAACAAACGGGCCAATGGACGTGAGTTAGAACCTTCCTGCTGAGGACGGATTAACAAACCCTTCTATGTGTTGTATTTGCAACTTCAACTTTTGTCCATATTTTCTGTTTGCAAAGTCAGCACAAGCATTGTAGAAAATGGAGAAAATACAGACAGTTCCACAGCAAAGCCGAATATCAACAGTAAAACAGTAACGTTTAATCCCACCACTCAGAGACAACTCCTGCATATATCAGTACATATATTTTCCCAGTATTACCAAGCAAAGCGAGAGGTAGATTAAGCAGACTGTATTGTGCCTCTTAACACTGGACCTTTTCATTCGGAAATATAACTTGAACATCTTCCTGTTGAATTAATTATTCTAACACTGCATGACTTCTTAGCCCCCCCCCCTTTTTTTGAGTTTCAACATACTGTACCAAACTCATAGTCTCTGGTAGAAGAATGAACTAGCACACAAAGTGCTGCATGAGAGTTTAGGAATTTTTGCCATTTGAAAACTGATGATTTGTTTTCTGTCCCTGCTTACACCATTCTAGGCAGCTGTGCGATATTCTAACCTAATATCTAAATTAATACCATAACTTATTTCATCAGATTTTTTCCCCTGTGATTGAGAGCTGTTATATTTTTCATTATAATGCCCATTCATGTCAAATCACCACTCCCATCTTGAGCTTGCCACCTGGCCCTGAGGATGAGCTATCAACACTCTTTGATATCCAGAAGGAAGTGGGTAGCTGTTTGGAGATTTTACCTTTTGAGAAGGGTCAAGATGGTGATACTGACCCTTGGAAGTGTCTCTGGGAAAGCTCCCTTGTGGTGAAAAGTTCTTTAAGGGGGGTCTCGAAGGTGGGCTAGTTTCAACTTTGGGGAGAATGAATTGGACCTTTAAACCATCCCCAGAGTCTTTTATTGGTGTGAGAGGTGATTAGCATCCTGGCAGTTTCTGAAAGGTCTAACAAGCAAGAAGGTTTTCCTCTTTACAGAGATCTCTGTGGATGTATGAACACAAGCTTTCCTAACGATAACAAAGAAAACATCTATGAAATAGTATATCACTTTCCAGGACAAGGACTTGAAATTAGAAAACTTGTGTATCATCATAGATCCGTTTGTGTAATACTCCATTTTCTGTCACTCGAATGAAGTACCCAAGGCCGGGTAACTTTTTTTTTTTAAAGGAAAAGCCATTTCTTTATGTGACTTTTGAGATATACTCTAACTACGTAACCCAGTGGCCTGGAACTTACAGTCAAAAGAGAGACATAATTAATATTCAGTTCTGGGCCCTGAAGGCATTGCGGCATCAGGCTCAGCTTTGATGACGGCCTTATGGCAGAAGGTATCATAGCGCCAAGAGGTGTATAATAAGGAGAGAACATTTGGTCAGATAGAGCCAGAGAGCAATTCAGGGATTGAACTCTGGCTTTTAGAACAACCTGTTTGATGAGAATCAACTCAGGAGTCCCAAAGAACTTTAATTCGTCTTGCCAGGAACTCCAATGCCCCAAAGACCTCCTAGAAGGCTCCCCTTCATAAAGATCCCACTGCTGAAGACCAAGTATCCAGTAGTGAACCCCAAGAGACTCTCAAGCCATATCTAAGCTGTAATAATTTGCTTAAAAGAAATTTCCTAACTGTGATGCTTAACTTAAGGTGTCAACTCGGCTAGGCTATGTCTTTTCCTAATGTCACTCATGTGTGCACTTCTGCACTTATGGACATCTGTCTGTGATTCCCATAGTGCTGCAGTAATAACTCTATTGTTTCCATGAATTCACGCTCACAGAAATCTTAACAAAGTTTCCAGAAAGTGGTTTTGGTTGTTTGCCTCTGACTGTGAGTATGACTTGTCCACCATGATCTGCTGTTTTGCTAAAGAGGGGTGAGGGGACACATTTGGAAGCTGTGTTCTGCCACCACAGTGAGCACCAAGTGCATCTCCAGCTCGGCTCATAGTTTTTACATGCTTCAATGAATGCATCTCTGGCTGATAGTTTTTACATGCTAAAATACGTGTCTTCTTTCTTCAGCATCTGTAACTATTTTCATGTTTCTTTTTGTCCTGCTGTAGAAATTCCTTCCAACTCCTTGTATCTGTCATTTCCATGGCTAAAGAGAATTCATCATTGTTATTAGTACTTTGGAAGACTCTCATGCCAGCTCCCCGAGGCAAGTCAACACAGTAGTGAAACGCTGAGGCTCAGAATGCTGCAGGCCCAACTTCAGTTACTTGGTAATCAAAGAAAGAGAAATTTCAGATTTTAAGTCTGAAATGGCCTGTTTTAGAAAAATCACTGCTGAAAACCATGTCAAACAAACTAGCTCTAAAAACACAATTAGATTAAGAGGTCCCTTGAAGGCAAGACCCATGCATGTCAATCTTGGTATTCCCGGTAAAAGGACACACACATACAGACATATGCATGTGTATACATGCATGATACATAGAACGAATGAGCAATGTCAAGTAGAAATGGAATTTTATTCCAACTTTTCTACCACAGATTCCAGAGAACCTATCTCACCTTCTATAACTGTATCATATGCATGTAGTCTGCATATCTAGAGCTAGCTTAGGGTGAATAACTGAGTTTACAGATATTTTGTCAGATTAGGGATATGTCAAATCAATTAACATGACTAGGAGAAACATGAACATACGTTCTGATTTTGATGGCAAGCTCATTCTTTGGAGGAGGAAACGAAATATTTTCTAATTATTCTAGGCCCACAGGAGAAGCTATCTGGGTTTCTTAAAAATTATTTTTGTCTGCGCATCCTCTTCTTTGAAGACCCTGACTTGTTTCCCTTTGTCTTTTGAGATCACAACACTGGGTCCCCAGAGGACATTGACGTTGACAGAGGAAGACCAAAGGACCTTTGGTGACTTCATCCAAATGTCATAACAAAAGTAATGCTTAGCATGCTTCTGAGGGATTAGCTTTCAAGCAGGAGCTGGGCTGTTTTGGAAACTTCCCTAATGACATTGTTGTTGTTTCTCAGGAGTGATTGGGTTGATAGATCAGGCCCATTTGTAATTAATGTAGCTTCTCCCCCCCCCCCACAGGCAAGAGCAGGGAGCCCATCAGACTGGAAGTGGTGTGATCCTCAAGCTGGCTCACAGCTTTCTTCTCTGTGAAAACTGTCGTCTTCCTTTAAATTTTTTATTTGTCTTAGACCTCCCTCCCCATAATGTTTTTGTAGGAAAAAAAATGACCTGAAGATTTGAACCATTTCTCACCCCAGTACAATTAATATATTTTGAAAAATGTGAAGAATAAATTTGCAAAGATCAACTGATCTTAGAAAAGGTCAGGAGAGCCCAGCTGCTGTATTAGAACTATTTTTTTTTGTCTAATGCCTTTTAACTGTGCTCTGTGCACTGTGGGAGCCCAGGAACTCTGTTCTGAGTGTTGAAGGGGTGACGTGCATCTGGGCCCAAGTACTGTCAGAACTGAAGACTGTTTTCACAGATGCTATTGGGGCGCGGTCCTTCATTCTTGACCTTCTGCTGCCTCCGTCATGCTAAGAAGACGCTGGCATGCCTCGAGGATTCCTATAATTTAAAACTGTGATTTTTACCATCTCCTCACACCCCACAGAGGTCAAGAGGCTAGATAAACAACTTCCTACAGCTGCTGCGCCATCGGGCACACGCCTGCAGCAGAAAGCCTGTGCTGGGGTGATAAACCCATCAGGTTGTATCTACCCACACACCTATGCTCTTTGTGTCCGAACTTGACCTTAGCAATTAATATTAGGAGCAGATTTGGTGCTAATAAGGATTCAAATGCCGCCGTGCTGAGTTGAAACGACTAGCGTTCCCGGGAGGCTCGCTTTCCATGAAGGGTTTGAGTTCAGCTTTGATTCCCTAAGCCTGGCTCCGCCTCTTATCTTTGTTTCCTTCTGGGAACTATCACATCTGATGGCTGCACCGTGTCAGGTCCCTTGTGAACCCCCACTTGCCTAATGGGAACCATGCATTGTTCTCTTGAGATTCATTTTCACGTGTATGAACTATACGGTCCCCAAATTTCCCTTCCTTTGTGACCTCGTGTGCTTCCAGCTCTGGGACTCTGTGATTCTCCAGACAGAGCTGAAGTCGGTGGGTTGTTTTTATTTTCTTAGAAGCCACAGTAAAATAATCTGGTGATTGTCTTTTATGTTTCTTGTAAATACTACTGATGGTTCAGAGTCTTTCAGGGGGGACGGATGGACAGGTTCCCCCCCCCCACCTTGTTTAAGACTAAGAAGTGAAGTTTAGGGAGCAGGTCTGACTGAAATATTTGTTCATTATGAGGTGAAGTTGGGAAGGGCTTCAATATACAGTAAACTCAGCAAAGACTTGTCAGTTGGGACTTGTTTTCTATCGGCAAACCACAGTAACTTCGCTATCAAAGCTGCCAGATACAGTGTTGCGGAGGGTCTCATTTGCTGAATAAACACCCAGATGCCATTACTCACACTGGCTGCAAACTCATATTTTTCTATCTCAAATGCTTTTCCTAGAGTCACATTTTGCCCATGCATATTATCCTTAGACTTCTGATACTAACATGTCAGTCTTGTTTCTTGTAGCCGTGCATATGTGGGCTGCTTTATTATTATTTTTAAACATCTGAAATTTCAAAAAACAAAAACAAAAAACCAAGCTAGCGTGCTCTGTTTCTCTTTTCGGAGATGGGTGCAGCGTGGGTGATGGTCATGTCTGTATTGAACCTTAGCTGAGGGGGTGTCTCCCCCAGTCCTGATGCTTGCACACTGCCTGTGTCAGATGGCTCTGGGAGCACTTGACAAGATCGGAGTGTCCTCTGTCTCCTGATTAGCATTCAAGAACCTTGGCAACTGAGGATGGAGCCATAGAAGGGAAGCAGGCTGCTGTTTAAATGGAAGACAGCCACTTCGTGGCTGATAAGCATTGGAGTGATAAATCTCTAAGCAGCCTTTTGGCCCCAGGAATCACAGAGCAGCCCTCTCTCGGGCACTCATCTGCAGATGATGGACTTTTACTTTTCACAGTGCTGTCTGAGGGCAGCTACGAGGGTGAAGACGTGTCTGCTTGTGGTCTGCACTGGATACCTGTCAGTTGGTTTACAGATAATTGACAGATCCCAGAGTGTTTTGGAACGCACTTAAGACCAGAAACAGAGCAGCAGGAAATGCTAAGGAGTGCAGAGAACCCCTAGCAGTAGGCGTCACCAGTCGACTGCAGAATACGCTGCTTTTTAAGAAGTTCCAGAGATTATTTGATAAAGGCTCGGGACTTAGCTCTGCATAAACCTATACATGCGTATGGCTGTTGCTCTTGTTAATTTTTTCTGAATGAACTACATCAATTTGTTGGCCTAGTCAGTTTATCAACAAGACCGGTAGTTTTGTGCCCAGGAGGTGAGGTTGGTTTCAGTCTGCCTGTAACATGTTGTCACCTTAAAGATCCAGCTATTCATGCTCCAGTCAGGGTTGGCTCCTCCTCCTTCACTTTGACGGTTTTTATGATGCTGCCAGAAATCTTCTTGGCATTTGCTTTAACTTGGTCTTCAGGGCATCCCTCACTGCTTCCTCACAGATCTGGGAGAACCAGATGCAGGGTGCAGCCTGCCCCCAGTTCACCACCATGGTGTCCAGCACAGGGTGTGTCGGGCAGAACCCGCTGTTGTTAATTTTAAGCTGGGCAATGTCACACTTCTCACCATGGGGGAATATTAACGAAACGCTAAAGACCTGTAGAACACTCCAGCTAGGGGAGAAAAGTTCGGAGCACAAGGTAATGTCTAGTGAGGCTTCACTGGTACTCGATGCATGCACGTGGCCTTTCAGGGGTGTCATGGTGTCACGGAATGTCCCTAAGGACCAGAACAGTGGCTGGAACATTATTAAATAGCCTCTGAAGTGAGGAAAAGGCTAGACACATGCTTTACTGAGTCTTATACCCGGTTTGCTTTCTGTGACCCTATCTGAGTTGGGCTAGCAACGAGTGCCCACCATGAGGACAGAGCTGTGAGGTGGTCGCCTTAGCCTGGGGTATGGAGTTAAGTTCCACTTAGCACAAGGCCAATGCTCACCAGATATTAACTGCTCTGCTGTGTTCTGCGAGGAGGAAGAACGACGCATACATCGACCTGGTCTGCAAAGAGTTTTAAATCTAATTAAAGGGATGGGACGGGGAGACTTTGGAACAGTGGTATATTTAGAGTCTAAATATTACAGTATTGAATTGTCTGTCATTACTGTTATTCTTTTGGTCCCGCCCCTTTGCAAGCCACGCCCACTCCTGCTACCTCTTACCTCTGGTCACCATCTTGGTTCCCTCTCTCTTCTCACTGTCCCCCTTTGGCGTGTGCACACGTGTCTCTCTCTGTCTCTCCCCCCCCCCCCTTTAATAAAGCTTTATGCCTATTTTCTGAGTCTGTGCCTTTAACCCCCTGCCGCCGCTGCCTGTTCACATGTGCCCTCCCGCCTACGGGAACCTGTTGCCGCTTGTCTGCCCTCTGGCTGCCGGGATGGGTTTCTGCCCGCTACCACCCGGGGAGCTTGCAGGGACCCACAACCGTCTCTGCTGGGCTGATAGCTGCGCCGCTAACATTTTTTAACAAAAATTACTATGGGGAATATTACTCATTGCTGGTTCATTTACCTTCAAATAGCCCATGGCATTAAGTGGAATCATAGGATCTTGGGGGAGGGGTGAATAAGAGTGTTCAGAAATATTTCATTTAGTTCAACTCTATTTTTTTTTAAAATAAGGACATGGAGAGGTTGTGTCTGAACTCACAAATCACAGATAAGAATGTTCCCTCTTCCCCCAGGCCTTTGGTTCTAAAGCATACTGAAATCCCAGGCTCCTGCCAACAGCTTACTTCATTTCTGTTCAGTGAGAATAAACTTCGGTCAGACAGAAGCATCTAGTACTTACCAACACATCAGATTCCATTGCGTGTCTGCTGCTCTCTTTTTTCTGTCAAGACCAACCTCGACTACCACCAAAAATGAGCCTTTTTGGCTCATACCCACAATCTGCAAAGTGTAACAAACGTGTGAATCCACTGTTCGTATTTAACAGCTCTTGAGCTCGGCATGACTGGCCTCTCTCTGTTCCTCATCTACCACCCAACATCCCAGGAGACTAAGCAGCTTGTCCCAAAGGTCTCACAGAGAGCCGTGCCCGAGTCACGGAGTCAGGCTCCAGAGCCTGTGCTCCTAACTGAAGGCCCATGCCACTTGGAGGCAGCATGACGGGTGCCCAGCAACCCCCAGAGTCACTGAAATATGACGACTCCCATCGGAGTTCTGGCTACAGTCACCAGCTAGACTCTCTGTCCACAGTTCACGCTTCAAACACACTCAGCTTCTCAATAGCAAAGATCCTCATGCCACAGCTATCTTGAGCTGCTGCTTGGGAGTTTAAACTCAAGGGTCATGACCTCACCAGCTCGAATCTTTGCCATGGGTTTTACTTTCTTCTTTGGTGAAAGGCATCTGATTTAGTGGAAAGTCACGAAGAACTTGACAATCTTTTAAAAGCACACAGTTTAAGGTATCGTATAGAATTGGCAAAAGGCAATTTTAAGTGTGTGTGTTTCCTGAGGGCCACTTTTTCTTTTCTTTTCCTTTTCTTTTCTTTTCTGAGAGAGAGAGAGAGAGAGAGAGAGAGAGAGAGAGAGAGAGAGAGAGAGAGAGAGAGAGAGAGAGAAAAGGAGAAGAAGAAGGAAGAGGAGGAGGAGGAGGAAGAGGAGGAGGAGGAGGAAGAGGAGGAGGAGGAGGAGGAGGAGGAGGAGAGGAGAAGGGGGAGGAAGAGGAAGAAGAAGAAGAAGAAGAGGAAGAAGAACAAGTAAAGCAGAATGAAAGAAGAAGAAGGAAGCAAGAAGCAAGACGAAGAAGCAAGACGAAAAGAAAGAACGGCAGATAGAAGAGAACAGAAGAAGAGAAGAAGAAGAGAGAAGAAGAAGAAGAAGAAGAAGAAGAAGAAAGAAGGAGAGAAGAAGAAGAAGAAGAAGAAGAAGAAGAAGAAGAAGAAGAAGAAGAAGAAGAAGAAGAAGAAGAAGAAGAAGAAGAAGAAGAAGAAGAAGAAGAAGAAGAAGAAAACAGAAGCAGCCAAGAAGCCGCCTCCACCGAGTCGGGACAGTTTATTCCCTGATTCTTTCAGAGCGGTGGGCCAGGCTTGAGCCCCATGCCCTACAGAGCGTGGGGTAGGGATGGGGGTCTGTGACGTCTAATCCACCCAAAAGGACTTCAGATTTGATTAGGCTCTTTGAATTCAGCTTGAAAAAGAACCATTAAGAAGCCGGGCAAAACAGAGGCCTTGACCCCAGACTCTTAAGGTGAAAGGCAGGGTCGCCGAGCAGGAAGTGCCCTGACGTGCTGACAATGAGGAAGCAGGCCGTGTTTCTGTTTATTTTCTCATAAAGCGCTGATGAACGAATGAAGGAGTGCATTAAGGCGCCCTGAGAGCAGCTGTGAGAAGAGATTGGGGTTTATCAGCCTTTCAGCCGGGTTTCCTCCGGGAAGAATGCTTACACAGGCAGGTTCTGTCTGCACGTCCACGCACTCCCGCACTCCCTGGCGCCCCTCCCTGCTTGCGCCCCTTGATAACTGCTAATACCTCCAAAACGAAGTCAGTCCTTTGTGACAGATGGGCATGCGCTTGGAGTCATAGGTTCCTAAATTACAGAAACAAATGGATGAGAGATAAGACCGGTTTCCACAGAACAAATAACCCACTTCTTGTTTTTTTTTTTTTATTATTATTTTTCTCCCTATTTATGCCTGGAAATTCTAAATTAATTTTTGGCTTCCTTTAAAGAGACTGAAAAAAATGGGGAGTAGGAGAGGGATCCTTTTGGGAACAATATCAGTATCGCCTGATCAAAGACCCCCCCCCCCCCAAACATGGAGAAACTTTACAAAATGGAAAAATATTGCCTGTAACCACAAAGGACATGCCACTTAGCAGACCAACATTCTTTGACAACGCTTCTTAAAAACCTGGAGTTTTGAGTCCACTATGGAGGTAGCCTAGGACAAAGCCCTAAATGCTCTCTCTGATCAGAGCTCTGTAGCAACAGATGAAGTGTTCCTACTGGTGACACACCAGCCATGTGTTGGTTGTTCCATTTTCTCCTGAGATAGAATGAGTCTATTTCTCAAGAGCTAGAAGGGACATCACAGGCATGAGGAGATGTCTAGAAGCCATGGAAAAATCAGCATTGACCAGTGTGCCCTCCAGTGAGGCTTTCAAGTGCTGTACAGATGGTAGTAATTTTAGCCATTTAGACTTCAAATAATTCCAAGGAATAAGAAATAGCAATAAATGGTTCGAAATGGATTTGATCCAATTCTTAGGGCTTTTCAGGTGTTTTTAAATATGCATAGATTTCTTACAATATGTGACTATATAATGGAAATAGTATCATAGACTTTTTTGATAGAGATTGGGTTATGTATTGGAAGGAGATGAAATGCTTACGAGAAGCTTATTGCCCAGAAACAAAACTTAACATGACCTTGGCTATTTCTTGCCCTTGCATATGTCAATATACCAGTTACCTGACAACTACAGCACTTGCTAACAGTCGGTGTGGCCTAGAGATATCTTCCTGAGGCTGATGCATGGTGCATGCTGGTGGAATCCGTCAGTGATCCGATCTAGAGCCCCGTATGTCCTCGTGGAGTAGGCAAGCACGGAACACAGACCAGGAACAGTGAGCGCTGTGGGTTATCTGAAAACATTTTGAGCTTCCCTTTCCCACACCGAGAGCGGTGGCAATCACAGTGAACTCCATCAGAATGCTGGAGCTGAATACCAGTCCCCTGGATGGCCAGCACTCAGCTTTTGAATCACCTCACTCCCCTTGTCTGGGCCTCGGTTTACTCACTTCCAAAGCTCAGGCTGTGAGGCTTCTGAGACTTAGACCTCAAAGGCACTTAGAGTCACGTCCGGGCAGAGAACACCTCGGTCATATGCTTGCTACATATCCTAACACGCATGTCCTAATAAGAGCCACACTTAGCACACATGGACTTTCTCTAGATCCTGCCTTGATTTGCTTTTCATTTCTGTTTTACCACGTGATGCAACATCCTTTAAGACTAAAAGAGTCAGTGCTTCCTGCGTGTAACACACGCTTGAAACGAAAAACCGAGTTTATTATTGCGTCCCACGTGCCGCTTTGAAGAGCTCCCGTAATATCAGTGTCCTAGACAGCTTAGCACTTTTGTGTGACTTGCAAAAATTAGACACACATACAGTTTATAAAAATACCATACAGGAAAGTCTCAGATCAGAGATGTTATGTAAACATGAGGCATTACTGTTTTTATTTTTGTTATTTCTCAGATTTTCCTGTCTAAAAAGAAAAAAAAAGTACATGATTTTAGCGAAAGGGCAACTTTTGCTTTGACATGCACTAATTGCAGAGAAAGAAGAATTTATGCATAGGTTTTTCAAAGTCAAAATTGTAATTATGATTTATAGATACTATGGATTTATTTGGACATTTCCATAGCACCTTTAATCTTTTCTTCACATGGAATAATTTCTAAAGACTAAGAATGAATGAAGCTGGAGTATTACCACACGCCTTTAATCCCAGCACGAGGGAGACAGAGGCAACTAGAATTCTGTGAGTTTGAGGTCAGCCTGATCTACAGAGTGAGATCCTGTCTAAAAACAAAACAAAACAAAAAAACACACACAGACAACAACACCAGAAAGTCTGAAAATGAATGAAGCTATATACTGAATTCTGGGTCTGAAAGCACCAGATAATTTGGTCTTGCTTCACAGACAGGATCACTGAGGCCCAGAGAAAGACGATACAAGGTGGGTGCCTGGCTCTGTCTGCTTCTAGTATGTGTCATTGGTTCTGATCAACTGTGGCTTCTGCATCCAAGGATTCAATTAAAAGTTTAAGAACATTTTTTAAAAGTTGTTTTGTCTGTTTTATACACACACACTAAAACGATTTTAGTATTTGTTTATTTATTGGTTTTTCGAGACAGGGTTTTTCTAACAGCCCTGGCTGTCCTGGAAATCTCTTTGTAGACCAGGCTGGCCTTGAACTCACAGAGACCCACCTGCCTCTGCCTCCCGAGTGCTGGGATTAAAAGGACTGTGCCTCCATGGTCCAGCTTATTTATTATTTTTTTTAAAATGTATTTTGAGACAGGTCTTACTAGGTAGCCTTGACTGACCATAAGTGCCTCTGCCTGCCCCAGCCTCCGAGTGCACAGTTACATGTGTATCCACCATACCTAGTCTGGACAGATAGTTTCCTTATCATCAATCCCTAAATAGAGTCTAGCAGCTACTTACATAGCATTTCCACTCCCAGAGCACAGCAGTCCAGATGTAAGTGCCTCACTCTCCTAAAAGCGGAGCTTGAACAGCCCAGGAAGTATAAGCATTTTGAGGAAACTGTATCTGTGGGGTCTTTTAACCAATATCCCAGGGCATCACTGGGATAACCACAGTGCACCCTGCTTTTTGGGAAGTTAGGTATTTACAGCAATATCTGACTCCAACACTCTCCCCTGACTGGGACCTAACAACTCGGCGGTGCTTACCCAGCCCTTAAGTGGCCTCTCCTAACTCTCCCAGCCACCTCATATGGTGAGTCCCCACTTGGAGAGAGTGAATAACTTGTATATGGTAAATGACGGGCTGAGGAATCAACTTAGTCTAATTTCAAAGGCTCAACTCTTTCTTAAAGTAAGTTTTGTAGTTAGCAGACAAAGCCATGGGTCTCACTGTTACTTTTCATACACATCTATTATTATACTTTGTTACTACTCGACTCTTCCCCACTGTCCTTCCCACCCCACCGCTGGGCATCTTGTGAGTCTCTGTCTCCCTTCAGTAGTCTCTCCTTTTGCGTTCCTGTCACACACGTTCTGTTTCCCTCTCTTCTCCCTCCGCTCACTTTAGTGAGGTCCATCTTTCCACTGTTAAGCAAGACAGGTTCTTACCCAGAGTGTTGGTAATTAAACTCATCAAATAGCTACTCTGCTTCTGTCTGTGCTGATGGAAGTATAGTATGCTGGCTCCCTTGTCTTCTTATGCCAGGCCACAGGTTTCTGTAGCTGTTGTATCCATTCCCTAGGGCTGCAACGATAAATTATCACAAGCAATGGGTGGGGTGTGGCTTAGGAGTGCATTTTATTCTTTCACGGTTCTACACTTGCAAACCCAGCATCACGCTATTCAAGGCCATTCCTCTTCTGGAAGCTCTAAAGGAAAATCCTTTCTTGTGTCTTCTTAGTGTCTGTTGGTTCCCATGTTCCTTGGCTTGTAGGTCCCCAGCTCCTCTTTCTGTCACCATCTTTGCTGTGTAGGTATTGCTGCTGAGTCTCTTCCTCCTTTCTCTTACAAAGATGCCAATCATTGGATTTATGGACCACCCCAGTCCAACAGGATCTTGTCTAAACTACTAACATACAAAGATCTACTGACAAATCTGGTGATAATATCCTGAGTATCTGGATGGCTTTGACGTTGAAAGGACACTATGCTACTGTTATCCCTAGAAAGAGTCTTACTTGGGTGGGAAATCACTCCAGAAAGAACATGAGATGACCTTTGCAGGGTCTCATGGCTAGACACAAACGAAGCACAGGTGCTTCTCACTTTAATCTGAAACCAGCTATTCGTTACTGCAAAATGCAATAACATAAAGTAGTAGTCTTGAATCCACGGGCCTTTTGAAATTTCATGGGCTACAAGGAAAACAGACATGATGTGATCCTCCCTGACGCTCCCTAGGAAGCTTATGGCTGTGAACCCTCAAAGGAGTTCAATGGTAGAAACGTTCCAAGTCTCACGTCTCCTTCCTTCAGAGCTCTGGGCCATTTGTCAGGAAGCAACTTATTTGTCTTTATTGCTTATGGGGGTGAAAGGTGACAAAACAATGTTATCAGGGGTCACAGTCACACTTGTGATAGGCGTGAGGGAGGCCAAGCGGTGGGCTCCATATTTATTTACCACAGCTGCTAGTAAGCTGGGTACCCAAACAGGCATGTGCAACCAGTCTCACGTTCACATTGCAATTCTTTTGAGCAGGACAGGAAGAACCACAATACATAAGCTAGCTGGCTGCCTGAGCATGCCTTCGTGTTTAACACACGTTATTTATTTGATGAGGATGGCTTTGTTTCTGGGCTCTGATGTAGGTATTTTTTTTTTTTTTTAGCATCCGCAGACACCCAAGATATGAAGCTAGCCTCCTTAGTGCCACACAGACCCCTTCATAGAAATCCCTAACTTCTCTAGAATCCGTGCAGCTTTGTTTTGGTCTTTCTTATGGTTGGTAACTGTTATTATTTTATCCAGTTGTTCAAATATTTGTCCATCTTCCTCTCTACTTAGAATACAAGCTCTGGAGATGTTGTTTTGTTCATTGCCAGATCCCCAGAACCGAGAGCAGAGCCTAGCATGGGGAAGAGGCACACTTATTCTTACTGTCTGTTGAGTGGATGGGTGATTTAGGTGGGTGAATGGATGCTTAGTTTGCCTTCACTTTATCAAGCAGGGCTCCCCTGACCTCTCAGACTGTTTTAGATAGCGCTATTAAAGGAGCATCCTTTCCTTTTACAATGTTTATCACAGTTACAATGTTACATTTGTTTGTCTCATTTTTCTATGTGTGTCAATTTTCTCACCAGATTAAAAATTTGATGAAGATAGGACCCACGTGCCTGTGGATTCCTTCCATCGTAAGTGGCCTCAGTAACTATGTGTAGAACAAATGAAACCATCAGCGAAGTCTGTTGGTGGCTAACTGGTATACCATGGGCTCCAGGTTCTAATTTAGACTCAATAGGTGTAATTTCCGTTCAACAATGGTGAAGGGTAAGGAGCCGGCAAAAGCAGGGGGAATAGGGAATCCAGCTTTGGGAACAATCCTAGGATGTGGGAACATGGAAGGGCTTGGGTTTGGGGAATAGCTCAAGATGTAGTAATTACCATCGGGGTTCAGATCAGAATTTGCCCAATAGCAAGATGATTTGATGCTCAGTGAAAGAGCTAAGCCTTGCCTTTAATGGCTTCCTTTCCACCTGTGCACTTGGTTAAAGACCCCGTAAGCATCTGTGTCTGTGATTCCCCAGCCCGGGTACTTCCTCCAGGCTCCACCCCCTATTCTTTCATTTGAACTCTATTGTTTTGAACTGGTTTCCCTGCTTCCTTCCTGCTTCCTTAGGTTTGGATTTCCCCCATGTCTATTCCCTTTGGGTTGGTAACTGGCTTGCCTGGCTTGCATCACTTTAACAACATGCTCTATAGTCCTTAGCTGTTCTGTCCCTCCCTACCTGTCCCCTGTACATAGCTCAGGTCCTGCTAATTCCACTTGGCTAGGAGCAGCCTGTGGCCTGGCCCCCTACTTGCCTGGAGAAGAGACTGAACACTGAGTTCTCTTGGATGGAGCTCCCAGGGTCCCTCCTGATTAGGGCTGACTTTAGGATGGGTTTGGGGCTATAGAATACACACCGTGTTCTTCTGTGCTCACCGAAGCCATCATGAATTGATCACAGCTTCCTTCCTGCTGAGTCTAGCTCTGCATTTCTCAACATATAGTTGCAAGTAAATATGTTGTTGCAAGTCCAAGTTGTTTGACTAGGCCTGTGAGGATGATATATGCATGTGTATGCATGGGATTGTACATGCATGGGTAAACTGGGAATAAGAACGAACAAAAGGCCCTGGGTGTGGACAAATGAGGTTAGCAGAAGCTGGAATAAGATGCAGAATGGCAGATGTTCAATTAATATTTTTGGCAAGTTTAGCTACTTCATATCAAGTGTGGGATTTGAAATATTAAAATACTTAGGAAAAATAATCAAGAAGGGAGATATTACTTAAAAATAAGCCTTGGGGATAAATGGAGGACATGTGCTGTGAATTAGCTAGCTGTGCCTGTGGATAGCCACTGATTTATCGTGAGCCAGAACAAAAATGGGGTGTTTATGAGCTGGTATGTTCAAGGGCACTTCATTCACAATGAAACCTTAAATGCCTGAGGGGTTTGTAGCTGGTTAGAACTGTCGTTGTGGAGAGTCCTTTGGACAAGAGGAACGCCGACCTTCAGTGCTCCCTCACGCCAGCTGTGTGTGCTCTTTAGTGCTCCCTCACCTCCTGTGTGTGCTCTTCAGTGCTCCGTCACCTCCTGTGTGCTCTGCAATGCTCCCTCACCTCCTGTGTGTGCTCTTCAGTGCTCCTTCACCTCCTGTGTGCTCTGCAATGCTCCCTCACCTCCTGTGTGTGCTCTGCAGTCCTCCCTCACCTCCTGTGTGTACTTCCTTACCTTAGCTGTATGCTCTTTAGTGCTCCCTTACTTCAGCTGTGTGTGCTCTTCAGTGCTCCCTCACCTCTTGTGTGTGTGCTCTTCAGTGCCCCCTACATCAGCTGTGTGTTCTCTTCAGTGCTCTCTTCCCACAGCTGCCAAAAGAACAGCATTCTCGCATAATTAATTCATGGTTCATCTGTAATATGTAATATACCGGCAACTAAACTATCTCAGGGCTAACAGGAAGCCAGCCTGGGTGGTGCATTCCATGCTTCAGTAAAATAGCTTTAAAATGCAGATTTTTAAAAAATTATTAAGTTTCTTGCTTAATTGTGCTTAATAAGTCTTATCTCTAACTTGTTCATGTTGCTTCTCTGTTTCCGCGAAATGACCTCAGTGGACATCTGTGGGTTTCTAACCTCACCATCCATTCCCTATTCTTTTTGTAGGAGTATTCAGATTTTCTGTGGGGAAATGTCTCTTCACTTTTGATTCCTGTTCAGGAGAAGCCCTGAGGTCTTGCATCTGCTGCTGATCAGAGCATTCTATGCTTTAGTCATGGAAGTCATAGGTTTAATTCATGCTGCTGGCCCCTCCTTCCCTCCATCCCTCCTCCCTCCCATTCTTACTTTCTTTCCCCCTCCCCCATCTTCCTTTTCTTCCTCTCTCCTTCCTTCCTATCCTCTCTCTCTTTCTATATTTCTCTTATTTTTAAGCATTGGAAAGGAAAAAAAAGCATCTGTAGGGTTCTGCTGGCATTTCTGGGGTCACTGGATTTAAGTCTGGAGTTGTTGACAACCATCTTGAGTCTATTGAGGGAAGCATGCCCGCAAAATGGGTCAAAACCAAAAGAAAAGTAGGCTGGAATTTTCTCAGATACCAAGGTCCGATGTCTCACCAGATCATCTAGTCGTGAAGTCAGTCACTTAAGGACTTAAGTCCCACGAACTCCCAAACCTTCTGTCTCGCTGGGGCTTTTGGAATGGGATGTGGTCATTTGCAGTTGAAGGAATTCTGCTAGAACGTGTTCATCTCTCCCGCTCAGCAGACAGTTAGATGAGTGAGAAGCACAGACTGCGAAAGAGCAGCAAGTGCCTTCGACCTCTGAGCTGTCTCTCCAATCCAGAAACTGAGAATTTAAAAAAGGGAAAGTCATTTGCTTTTTAGAATTGTTTTTGGTGATCGATATTCATTGCCAGTTTGACTGGATTTGGAATCACTTTGGAGACATGCCTCTGGTGTGTCTTTGTTTCCGGAGATGGCTAATTGTGGAGGGAATTAGCACCTGCACCATCCCATGGACTGACTGGCGTCCTGGATACAATAAGTGTGAAAAAGGGTGACCACATGAGTTATCAGCATCCATCTTTCTCTGGTTTGGACGTGGAAGTAACATGACCAGCTGTCTCATCCTCTCGTTGCCAGGATATTCCTGCCATGATTGTTTGTATCCCCTCAAACTGTGAGCCAAAGTAAAACCTTCTTTGAGTTGTTTGTTTTGGGCATTTTTCAACAAAGAGAAGAATAAAGAATTCACTATTTTCTCTATGGACTCTTATTGCACTTTATAATTTACTTTGTATATAAATAATATTTGCATGTTATACAATATCTATGTGTAACTTATATTGTATTTTGTAATTAAAGATCTTTGACTAGGTCTAAAGCTTCCACAGTTGTGGCTTTCCAGACAAGGAGCAGACGTTTGACATTTCAATTTATGACTGTGTCAGCCCTTTATAAAGACCAACCACGGTACACTTTGCTTTTTGTTTCCTGAAGTGGAAAGAAAAAGGGAGAGGAAAAAAAAGAGGGGCCCATTGCCATTCGCGGTTCTCATTTCGTTAGCTGTGCATGACTGGTTTTTTAGGTCTGGCTTGTTCTATTCTACACCGTCAATGGAGCAGTGACATCTTTTGATGTGTCCTTTTCACTGGTTCAAATTTGCATCCCCGTTTACAAGATTATCACAAACACCTTCCAAATGGTCTGGCTTCTTTATTCTCCCTGTAGTCCTCATATATCCCATGCCTTTTCAGCTGGAAAATAACATATTGAAATCCCCCACGGCATGGATTCCATTGCCACCCACAAACTTTCAGCGACTTCCATTACTCTTTGAATAGTCTGAGCTTCTCGGTTTCTGTGTAGGAATATTTGGCGACCGGTTTATTTGGTTTTGCTTATGAAATGGCCTTCATCATTCACATACTCGCCCATCCGCAAGACTAAACTGCCTCCGTGCCCACACCGCTGCCTTCTGCAAGTGCTCTTCCCCTCATCCGTGCTTGTCAAAGCCCTCAAAGACACAGGCCGCGTGCCTTCTCCTGGATGAAGCCGTCTCCACTCCCCCAGACAGAAGACTTCTTTCATGTACATCAAACAGAATCGGCATATAAATCTTAGAGGACTTATCTTCCCTGTTGTCTCCTACAGTTATTTTTTATAGATGACTGTCTTCCTTAATGAGAGAAAATACAAATCTAAACATATAATTGTAATGCTGAGAGATCTTGGGGACAGGATTTAGTCAAAATGTTTAAGAGGTCTATGCTTCCTGTCTCCATCTGCTGTGGATTTTGGCCCCGGCACTTCCTGTGTTTGAATGTCAGTCTCCATCTTAGCTGAGGCCCCCGCTTGTTCCTATAGTTCGGATCATCCCTGATCATAGCCTTGTAATTTGCACTTCAGGATTCTGCATTTTTTTTCGTCATTGCTTAAGAGGAGGAGAGGCGGGGGTTGGTAAATATGACATGGAAGAGCTCCCAATGGGCAGCAGAGGCTTTGAACATTAGTTACATTATCTTCCTTCCTGACATCCCCTGCAGCTCTATTTTCCAGGCAAATTGGGAAGAAGCAGGAGTAACCACTCCCCCCAAACCTGGGAGCCACGGAACTTTCTTACTCAGCATTTTCCCCCCTTTTCCTGTGAATTTAGCTGCTTACACTTAAAATTCTGCAATTTCAAACAGGACCACCTCCTGACTTCTTACACCCCTTTTAGGTGCAGAAGTTAAAGAAACCAAGCCTCTAATGCATGGTGCACACCAGATGGATATCCCCTGTCATTCAGATCTTACACAGTCTAACTTTCGCTTGGCATTGTCTTGAAATCTCTCGTTTTGTGCCAGTTTTAATGACTAAAATCAGTCCAAGCGAGAGATGAAGCATCCCTTTTCTCCGAACTTCCCCTCAATCCTCTTGTTGCTCAAGATTGTCACCAGCAAGGCATGATGGATGATTTGAAAACGGACTCCCTCTTGTGACTTTCAAGGCACAGCTTAGCTGAAGCTGGGATCCAAGCTTCTTGGCTTGCAGGGAGTCACCAGATCACCAGAGGTCAGATTTACTCCAGAGCCATCACTCCAGAGCCAAGCACCAAGTCAACGTCCAAGTGGAAGATTCTGTAGCCTGTAACCTCCACAGGAATGTCTGCCGGCCTGCGTGCCATGTGACTCATTCGCGTTGGCTTTTTCAATAGACTTTATCACATTTCTTGATGCTTCATTTCTGCGCAGCCCTTGTAGGTGCTGGTGTTTCTTGTGGGTATCATTCCTTGGTAGCTGGCACTGAGATTCTGGCATTTTCTGGGGAACCATGAGTCCTGTGCACAGAATATTGTGGTATTGAAAGTCACTATTGACTGGGCTTTGGGCAAGGGCTTATCAAATGCCTTCATATACTGGGCACTGAACAAATGGGGTCAAGGTAACTGTAGTACAAGGTGGAAGCAAAGGGAGGGGAAGCAGATTCCTGTCATTAACCCTTGTGGTGGCTATTCTTTGTGGTGGTTATTCTTGACTATCAAGTTGACTACATCTAGAATCACCTAAGACCCAAGTGACAGGATATTAGCTGTGAGGGAGCTTTTTCTTTTTTTTCTTTCTTTCTTCCTTCCTTCCTTCCTTCCTTCCTTCCTTCCTTCCTTCCTTTCTTCCTTCCTTCCTTCCTTCCTTCCTTCCTTCCTTCCTTCCTTCCTCCCTTTCTCTCTCTCTCTCTCTCTCTCTCTCTCTCTCTCTCTCTCTCTCTCTCTCTTCCTCTCTCTCTCTTAAAGATTTATTTATTTATTATGTATTCAGTGTTCCATTGGTATGTCTGCCTACATGACAGAAGAGGGGCACCATATCTCATTATAAATAATTGTGAGCCACCATATGGTTGCTGGGAATTGAACTCAGGACCTCTGGAAGAGCAGTCAGTGCTCTTAACAGCTGAACCATCTCTCCAGCTCCCCTGAGGGATTTCTTTTTCTTAATTAAATAATTTTTGGTGGAAAGATCCACTTATATCCAGATCTTTTTAGGTGGGAAGATATATCTTCCGTCCAGATCTCCAGAGGTAGGAAGATCTACCTTTAATACGAACTACACCTTCTGCTGGCAGCCAATCTAAGGGACGTGGAGGAAGGAAGCTTGTTCCTTGCTGGCCAGTTCATTCCTTCATTAGCATGTGAGCCTAGTTCTTCAGGATTCTGGTATATACTGAAGACCAGCTGAGACATCCAGCCTTGTGGACTGAACAGCTACTGAATTCTTAGACCTCCCTTTGGTGGACAGCCATCGTTGATCTGGCTTGACCACAGCCTGTAAGTGATTGTAATAAATTCCATATCTTATCCATTCATTCTATAGGTTCTGTTCCTCTAGAGAACCCCAATACAACCCTTTAAGCAGTCTAGTTATAGGGATACACATCTATTATCCCTTTAATGCGAGACCTTTCCCTGACTGTGGGTAAAATGTACATTGCTAGTTGAAGCTCTTTTATTTTCTTTCTTGGCTCTGAATGGGCTGAGATGAGTTTCCAGATTTATAAACTTCAGGTATCTCACTACCTGAAGCTGCAGGAAGTTCACACATCACTCATTATTGATCTGTTGACCTCCTGCTGGGTGCAAGACCCCATACTCAGCACTGTGACAGAAACGCTTCCTTTAATATAAATAAATAAAGATTTAGTTTTATTTTATGTGTTTGAGTATTTTGCCTGCATGTGTGCCTTGTGCATACAGTGCCTTTAGAGGCCTGAAAGGGCATCAGATACTCTGGAACTGGAGTCATGGGCCTGCTGTGAGACGCCATGTGTTTGATGGAAACCAAACCCATGTCTGCTGGAAAAGCAACCACTGTGCCTAACCACTGAGCCCAGAAACCTTTTTTTTTTCTTAAGAAAGGGTTTTTCTGTGTGGCTCTGGCTGTCCTGGAACTCTCTCTGTAGACCAGGTTGACCTCAAACTCACAGAGGTCCGTCTGCCTCTGCTTCCTAAGTGCTGAGATTAAAGGCATGCACCATTACTGCCCAGCCAGAAACAAACTCTTGAGCTCTCCTTTCAGGGACCCTGTGAACCAGTAGCAGAAAGTTCCTTGGAAACAACCAGATATTACAGCATGTACAGAGAAAATAGGTAGTTAATAGTTGTGTAGAAGGGATAACTAATTCCACTTGAAAATTTGCAAGGTGATCTTCAGGAGATGAAATTGAATTTGTGCCTTAGAGGATGAACTACATTTTGGTTGGGGAAAAAATGGGGAGGAGGAACATTAAGTTTGAAGAAATAGAATGATGGAGAGACCAAGGCTTGAAGTCACCTGGCTCATTCAGCCAGGGTAAAGTGAGTTTAGACTGTAAGTGTATGAGTAGGTACGTGTGGTTGGGGCAGGAAAGGCAGACTGCCGTAGGTTTTGAAATCAAAGGGCATTTCAGTAAGTATTCGGGCAAGAGAGAACAAGGGAACATTTCTGAGGATTGCAGTAGCCTGAACCAAGTTGTATTTTAAAACGCCACCCTGGGAATCGTGCAACTAGGACAATAAGGACTCAAGACTGTTTTTTTTTTTTTTAACCAAAATCTGAGTCACCAAGAATTTTTGTTGTTGCTAAAATTGGGCAATCCCTTCTCTGTCTTCAAATCATGACCTCTTAGATTCACTGTCTAGCTGGACAACAGTCATGGTGGTAAACAGAGCTGTGAGCTGTGGTAGATTAAAAAAGCCAGGGGGTTGCCTCATCAACATAATCCATCCAGCCTTTCCTTTTAGTTCCAAAAACATTGGTGTCCAGAAGCACTTGAAGCATGGGGGTGATGACTTTTTTTCTTGAGCATTTCTGAGTTCTGGGAATTAGTGTCAAGGAAACACATGACTACTTGGAGTCTGTAAGGGTTGTTTTGATACACGAAGGGACCCATCTAAGGAGGCACAGTTAAGCCTGATCCTATGACAATCATTATGGGAGGTGGAGGTAACAAGAGGCTCTGGGGATTTGTTTTCTTGCATTCATTTTGTTGTTGTTGTTTTGGTAGGAAGAACTTGGTTAAATTTATTAGTCTGGTAGCTTCTACAGTTCATGGCAAAAAGCCAGAGGCACAAGGGAGGACGGATCTTCGCAGAGCGACTATTGGAATTGACGAGGAACATTTGTAGTGTGCCCTCCACAGTCACACTCAAGTAGTCGTGAGGTTTCTCTGTTACACACAGTCGCCATTCTAGACTGTGAAGATGAGGAAAGTGGCCCAGGAGGGAGACTGGAGGCATTTACTCCCCATTCACACTTGATTAGAAATCACAGTTATAGTGCTCTCAGATGAGATGGAGCTCCCAGGGTAGGGGCAGGGAGGTCAAATGAACTCACTGTCGTGAGTTACTGTATGCATGTTGCTCTCTTTATCCTGTGAGCCTTGGCTGAGTGTTGGCTCCCATCACTGTGCCGAGTTTGCTTTCCTCATCTGGAATACAGGGGTAATAATTACAGATGTGCCAAGCATCCAGCCCAGGGGCTCAGGTACTGAATGACTTGCACCTCTTCTCCTTGGATGCTGGATTGAATTTTTCTGTATCAGAATATCACCTTTCCTTTGGAAGCCCAGTGCTAGTTTTTTTTCCCTTGGCTCTACTTGCTCTTTCCCAGGGATAATCTCTTTCCCCTCTTCCTTCCTTCTTGGTTTCTTGTCTTGTCTTTTCTCTGCTCTTTGGTATTAAACATCTCTCACCTCTCACTTTAGTAGGACACCGAGGCTTCCACTTAGCTCTTGTGTTATAATGAAAACTGTCCCTCATTCTATAAATGGGAATTTAATGCTTCACGTTCATTTCAAGAAACAAAGTAGTATTGTACACTAGGCTCGTCATCTGTCCTCTAGGGAGAGGTGGCTGAGGGTGTAGGAGATCCACCTCAGAGTTGCTAGACAAAAGCCCTGCCCCATCAGCTTTATGAATGAATCAATTTGTGTTGAGAACTGTCACATGTTCTTTAGGGAGATAATTGGCCAGGCCAGCTTCCTGAAGGACTCCTCCCATCCTTTCTGTATGGTGCTCACACTCAGTACCCACAGGCAGCTCGTCTTCTGAGCAGTTGTCCTGAGCAGAGCTCAGATCTGAGACAGGTTTTGGAAGGTGACCCCAGGGAAACTTTTTCTCGCCTCCCAAGAGCACAGTGTTCTTGCCTTGGAGATGGGAAGACTTCCAAATTTAAAGTGAATCTCAAAAAAAAAAAAATCTATTTACTCCTGTTGCTTTTTTGGAGGACTTTGGTCTCCATTTATTCATCAGTATCATGTGCTGTGGTTTGAACGTGTTCCCGAAAATCCATGTGTTAGTAACAGAACTCCGGACTGTGACTGTGATAGAGGCTGGGGACTAATGAGAGATGACTAGATCCTGAGGGCTTCATCCTCTAGAGTGAGCGCATGCCCCTGTCTTGGGAGCAGGTTAGCTAAGGAGATGGTGGATTGGTTATAGAAATGAATTTGACCCCTTCTTCTCTCTTGAGTTGTCTTTCCATTAGATTTTTTTTGTCATAAGATGATATAACAAAGCCCTCACCAGATGTGACCCCACAACTTTGGGCTTCAAACTCTTGAAATTTAAGAAGAAGATTTTTCTACAGATGAGATGAACCCAGAGAGACCAATGTAGCCATGAAATTCCAGAACAACTCTGTGTGACTTGTGGATCTTCTCTCATGTTTGAGCATCTACTATGTGCTAAACTGTCTAGGTATGGTTGTATTTAATTTACATAGTAGCAAGGAGAACATGTCTTCCCTAGCCAACTAATAGATAAGACTATTAACCCAACTTATTCTTATTGCTTTATATTTTGTAAAATTTATTTTATGTATGTCAGTATTTTGCATGCACGCTTATATGTGTACTGTGTGCATCCCTGGTATGGTGGTTAGATCCTGTCTAATCAGAGTAAAGAATGGTTTTGAACTACCATGTGGGTACTGGGAACCAAACCTGTGTCCTCTACAACAGCAGCAATTGCTTTTAACCGCTGAGCCAGCTCTTCCACCCCATATTTATCCATTGAAAAAAACAAAGACCTGAGAGTTGGGTTGAGCGAAAAAAAATGGAAGACTTGAAGTTATGACTTGGACATTGAAGAGAATAATTTTGAGCAGAAATGAAAGGTAGAATTAGGGCAGATGGGAGAACAGGGGTCAGAGTCTGGAAGAAAACAAACACTAAGTGAAATATAGTCTTCGCCTGAGAAAACCCAGAGTTTTCCATTTTAGTTTTTCAACTTTATCTCTCTAACAAATTCATATTCTTTAGACTGTTTTGTTTCCTTGCTTGTTTTTTTGAGACAGTGTCTTGCTTCCCCTTCTCAATGCTAGGGTTGCAGGCCTGAACCACCATACCTGTCTCCTTAGACTTGTAAAGCTTAAATGTTCTTATAAAAAAATGAGTATGTAAAAATGCTTTCTGGTTTTCATAGAAAAGACACTTCTTAAATAAATATTTGAATAATAATAAAATAGGAAATATTCTTTAAGTGAGATTGTGAAATGAGGAATTACCTATATGACTTTATGAAACTTGAAATCGTTAAAAAAAGTACTTGGAAAGACAAAATAAGCACTAACTGAAATGAAAGGAAAATAAATTTATTCCAAAGAAGAGCCCCACTATGAAGAAGTCACTAGAACCAATGTCAAGGACATCTAAAAAGACGGTCACAAAATTATCAAGAAGCCTCACAATGACCGAAACTTTATGCTGAATGAAGACATTTTCATGGATTGAACATCATTGATTCCAAGTTCATAAATGTTTACTTTTGATTATTTCTGGGAAAGACTACCCAAGAGGCAAGAGCCCCCAATAAGATACTACAAAAAAAAAAATATGTTTAAAATGCTCTTAGACACGTACTGTGATGGAGTCCTCCCACATTCTTCGAAACAACAGCCTGAAGACAATTTCTACAATATCTACAAATAAATCTTCTTAAGATTTATTTTTATTTCTGTGTCTCTGTATGGCACATGTGGGTGGGTGTTTGCAGAGGCCAGCAGAAGGTATCAGATCCCATGGAGCTGGATTTCCTGGCAGTTGAGAGCCACCGAAGGGGCTGCTGGGAAAAGCAGCACCCTCTGCCTTTTCGCTGTCTCTCCAGCCCCAATAAATGATTCTTCTTGTCATCCTAAGTATCATCTCCTTTGTGGACAAACGAATACAAATCAAATCTTTCAAAAATATTTTTAATTAGTATAGATTTGTGGATTTTTAGTCTTCAAATATGTGTGTGTCCTTTTATTTTAGCATATTATGCTAAGTAAGTCAGGTGGGTTTCACAAATCAAGAGGCTGTGCGAGGGAAGCGTGTTCATTGGCTGAGTCACGGCTTGATTAGGCTTGTGAGATCATTCATTTGCGATTAGCATCAGCTGATTATCACCAGAAGCCATTTACTTATGGTGTGCAGAATATTTGGAAAGACAAGCATCACAATTTTATGGGTTAAAACCATTGACACAATGACATCTTATGTATGAAACAGTTACTTTCATATCAGAACTAGGGAATTCGGTGACTCAGACTAAAAATAGCCTAAAGGAATCCTGTAGTGTACATAGCTGATTCTAATATTCACTTTTTTCTCTGTAAAACCTTATGTCTGCGTATGTACAATTGAAGGAGAATCTGGTTATTATTTTTTATTAAGAATTTTATGTGTGTGTATGTTGTGCACGCAAGTATGCATGGTGGCACCTGTGGGGTATGCATGTGAGTGTGTAGGCATGTGTGTGTGTTTGTATGTGTGTAGTCTTAAGGTTGAGTCAATCACAATTCTTCTCCCTTACTCATGGAGGCAGCAATTTAACCCAGAGCTCACTGATACAGCTAGCCAGCTTTCTCTAGGTACTCCCTGTATAGTGTCCTGTGGCTGAAATTATAGGTGGGCTGCCATACCCATCCAGAATTTGTGTGGGTGCTGGGGATCTAAACTCTGATTGTCACATTTGCACATCAGGTGTGCTAGCCATTGCGTGTGTGTGTATTTATACAATTTTTGTAGAGTATCACAGGCCAGATGATTTTAAATCAGAAGTTTCAATGAATTTTACACAGCCGTTTTGTTGACTTTGAGAAGGAGAATTGGGAGGTATAGACTGGTAAAAAGCCTTAGGAAGTTCAAGAAGGAGAATAATCAGTGACCATGTGTTTGAAGTTTCTCTACAGAAAGATGAGATGTCTTAGTAACACAGAAGAGCTACCTGCTGACTGCAGATCCTCAGATGGGTTGGGGGCGGGACACCGGCATGTCTTAATTTAAAGGACACTTTTATTTAGATTCAAAAGGACATTTTTGTCTTAATGATACCTTGGGTGAAGAGCAGACAGTAGCAACACACACCTTCCATTTACACAGTTTTATAAAACTTTGTCTTGGAGTTTTAAGTATCAACCCATGGAAGACACCCAAGGAGTTTGAGTTACCAAGGGCTTCTCTTGGATGTGGTGTCTGAAAGCGTCTAGAACCAGTTTTATTTAGAAGGAAAATCAAAAAGCAAAAAACAGGTGCCATAAAATGGAGCAGGAAAAAGTTCATGCCTGTAACTAACTCTAGCAAAAAAAAAAAAAATACGTAGGAGCAGTGAAAAATGTAACACACTCAGAAGCAAAACCAGGAAGAACAGGACACGTTTTGGGAGAGGGGGTGAGTTGGAGGACTCTGGAGGACTTCCGGGAAATCCTATCTCTCGCCCCATGTTTGTGTAACTAATCCCCTCCATCTGCACAAACAGATCAAGGAATAGGAGGCATTGGGAGTTGTCTGGGAGGGGTGTTTTATCTATGGGTTGAGGTGGCTGACTTTGGCACTAATTGGTTCCACCTTCGGATGGACAGTTACTGAGCACAGTTACAGGAGTTAGGAAAAAAGAGTTCTGGAGATTTTTTATTCTATTCACATTTCCGGCAGCTTGATAGGTAACAATATACACATCAAAACCCCAGCAATCCAGGCACATACACATGACTGGGCTTTGAGGGCACTTCAGTGACGGCTGGAGAATGTGGTGACCTGGTCTGAATGTCCCACTTCACTTTGGATGACTGAGGTACCAGAGGGCTGGGTTAGGCATTTGTCATCCCTGGACTGGATCCAAAGGGAAGTAATAGATTTTTCTTTAATTAAACATAACACTCCAAACCCCTCCCCCGCCACGCTCGGGAATGCATTTAATCTTTGAGTTGTATGCAACGTAAGTATTCAACTGTACCTATAATCTGTGTATATGGGGGAACACAAGGTAGGGAACTTTGTCCAAAGCGCTTAAGCATGGTTGGGGAATGGACACATAAAAATTAATAATAAACTAACATAGCTATTGGAATAATCCAGACATCGGCAAATGATGTAACCATTTTGGAAAACTGCTTTGCAATACATGAAAATGTAAAATATCTATTTGCCCTGTTTCCTAACGGTTCTACTAACGGACATAAAACTCGCTAACTAACTAACTGACTGACTAACTAACTGAAATGAGCATGTGTGTGTGTAAAAGAAGCTATGTAGAACAAAGTTTACCTCATCTTTATTCCTAATAATCTCCAGGTGGAAGCACCAATGTCTAACAGGAGAATGGACAAGTAAACTGTGGCATGTCCCCAAAGAGGAAAACTGAACAGCAATGCTTACTTTAACGTTCCATGGATGCTTTTAAAAGTAACCAGATGAAGTTACTGCAATGAAGGTTATAGTTGTGGTTACCTTTGGGTGGCAAAAAGTTTGAATTGGAAGGGGTACAAAGGAGTCCCCCAAGACACTGATATCTTGATCTAGACTTGATTTCCAGTGCGCAAAAATGTAAATATTTAAAGAGTTATATGGATGTGCACCCTCTATGTTATGACAGTTATGTCCTACTACAATAATTGGAAACAACAATTGTGTTAAAGTAAGGTGATATGGGGACCCAGATGGGAGACTTCCTTTCCAGGGGGAATAAGATGTGCACACAAGGGGCATTGACCCTGTATACTGAAAGGACCTGGGGCTTCAGGCTGAGCATTCAAGCCTTTGGGCATAAGTCAGGAAGTAGTGCTTGTAGTCAACACAGAGCTGACTGAGGCTAGGGAGAGAGCAGTGAGAATGAAGAGGGGCAGAGGTAAGAATGGTTCAGAGGAAAAAATGAGTCAACGCGTTAAGTGACTGAAGTCGTGTGTGAAGAGGAAGCGACTCATCAAGGTTCCCTATAGGGACAGAACCAAGAGAATGTGCATATAATATTGACTTATACACTGGCCAGAGGCTAGACAGCCCCATTACAGCCCCCTGCAGGCTGGTGAGCTAGGGAAGCAGTAGTTGCTCAGTTTAGGAAGTTGGAGACCTCCAGAGAATGATGTAGCTGGGTCTGGGGTGGAGGGTCTACAGCTTGTTAGAGAGTCCCTGATTCCAGTCCACACTCGAAGACGGAACAATCCAGAGCCTAACATCTCTAGGAGACGATGGTATTGGAAAGAAGTGCCGCTGGAGAAGACGTGAGCCCTCACTCAAGAATAACGGAGTGAATCTCAGGCTTGGCTTCCCCTTTCGCTTTTTTTGTTTCATTTGGGCTCCCCAATTATTGTACCGAGATTTTGAGGTCTTTCCCTTCGGTTCCTTGACCCATACGCCAGTTACGTTCCCCAATTTCACAGACGCGCACAGATGTCTGGTTTAACAGCCTCTTCACAACTCTGAGTCCTGTCAAGCCGACAACAACGCTAAGCATCACACTAGTCAAAGAGGGAAAAGTCGACCTACGAATACAAAAATGACTCTATGTGCTTCTCTCCAGGCAACTAGGTTGCCAGTGTGGCTTCTTCTAAGGAGCACAGGGGGAAGAATAAGTTTAGAATTGTTTTAAATGGCCAGAATCTGCATTCAAATGAACTCAGCCACACTTCGTCTGCCAGGGAAATCCTGGCTGATTTCCTTTCACAAGCGTGATCCCTGGCTCTGCAGCTGTATGGCAGAACCGTTTTGCAGACGTTTTTCAGTTCCTGAAGAGAAATTTTAAACTGTTTAATTGTGATGGCCTTTATATTGATATGTTTTGATTCATTCTATATCTGTCTCCCTCTTGCTTTCTTCCAAGGCATCAAATCCAGGGCTTCAGTTGGTTTTGGCCTTTTCCAAACTTATTTTTATTGTAGTATATTTAATTTTGTGAGGCCATTCGAGCACAAGTTTCCAAGCCGAGCAACACTTTGCTGTCAAGATCAGGAGGTACAGCTGCATCACGGGGTGTGGGCTAACTCTTCCTATTACTGTTGCCTTTGCTAGGGGGCGCTGTAGCGCACCTTTCTCTTGAATGACAGTGACTTAAAATGACAGCCCCTTGGAGAAGCTTTGAGGTAGAAGATAGCTTGTTTACGGCTGCCTGACAAAAAACGTATCTCTCTTTTGTTTAAAACCTAATTAATGTGTTTTGAGTATACATTCTTCTTCCTTTCCTCAGTGTTCGGCATGACAACCGCATGGATATTATCATGTTGTCAGAGCTGGGGGATCGAGGGGGTTGTCTGCGCACTCCGCAACAAGCGCAGGTCTCCAGATTGAATAAGCCATTTTATTTCCTGGGCTGGGTCAAAAGGCGTACTACAGGCTGCCTAGCCTCTCCTGCAGCTTTTCCTGCCGTGGGGGCAGGGAAGAATGGCTGACAGAAAGCTTCCTGTTTCCTGTGTACCTCTCCAAGGCACAATTCTAAATGGCCCCATTTCTCTGCCTATGGAAAGGCCATTGTCCTCCGCCCTAAATCAACCCTCAAGGGAAGTCACCTGCAGTTCTTTTCTGTGCAGTGCAGAGCCTGGAGATAGATAGGCCCATGGAAGGAAAAGTGAAAGAGTAAAATTGTGTCTTAGTTACTTTGAAGAATGTGTGTGGATAAGTCATGTTTTGAGAATTCCTATAATGTATATGCTTGGATTATGTTAGTCTGGAAATCCTGATAATAAGGTTTTGATTTACAGATTTAAAAGAGAAATCATTTCTCTAGCTTATTCTGTTAAATTGGTGAATTTGAATAGGTTAAGGTGATAGCATCACGAACTCAATGTACATTTGCAGTTAAGGGATTGTTTTTGTGGGATGCATAAGAACGCCACTAAGTTCATGTCGAGAGCGGCACATTCAGCTGCACTGTGAGCCTGAGACTCAGGCTCTCTGCCCTGATGGCATCAGCCTTGTCCCAGCATTCCAAGGGCCTGGGAATCCTCTGTCTGGTGAATTCCACTACCCACAGTCCTCTGGGCCTGCTTTATTATTTTTTCTCAAGCTTGCACGTGTCAGAATCACTTAAAGGCGAGTTTCTTCTTCCGGTAGGTTAGGAGGGAGGCCTAAAAGTTTTCATTTTAAGAATCAGGGAGTCAAACGGCTTAGAAGGTAAAGGCGTTTGCTGTGCAAACCCAAAGACCTGAGTTTGATTTGGGGAACCGATATAGAATTGGAAAGCGAGAATCAGTTTCACAAACTGCCCTCTGATTCCACACATGCAGACACACCTCCAATAATAGCAATAATCATGATTATGATGTAATAATAAAAAAATTACCAAGTGATGGTGATACCTCTGGTCTAGGTGTGAGGGGGAAGGCAGTGCGGCGTCTCCTCCATTTTGTTAGTCTTGCTGAGGCCGTTTTAGGTTTAATTAGAATTTGTTCTCCTTGCTAGAGAATCCCATGGAAGATTAAGATTATCCAACCAGGAACCAGAGGTCAAGATAACCCAGCTAACTTAGCTTCTGCTAAACTGCTTGCTTTTGCAAAACCTCACCTGTAGCTGCTAAGTCAGATACCAGGGTATGGATTTTGCCCTTAAAAAGTCCTAACCCTAAATACTCAGTGCTACACTTGGGTCTCGAATACCCGAGTGTAGTTCCATCCAACTGGAATAAAGACTTTTAATTGGCTGGTGTGGGAGGTCCTTCTGTCTATGTGTTGATTTTATTGGTTAATGAATAAAGAAAACTGGCTTGGCCTATAGCATGGGAGGAGGAAGGCAGAGTTGGGAGAAGCCATAGAGCTGCCGCTGGAGAGAGATGTGCTGAAACTTTGCTGGTAGGCTACGACCTCGTGGTGATATACAGATTAATAGAAGTGGGTTAAATTAAGATGTAAGAGTTAGCCAATAAGAAGCTAGAGCTAATGGGCAAAGCAGTGGTTTAAATAATACAGTTTATGTGTGATTATTTTAGTGCTAAGCGGCTGGGAACGAACAAGTGGCCCCTTCCTCCAACAATTGGCTCTACACTGTGTCTGAATGGTCAGCTCTTGGAAGCTTTCCCTAACACAGTGTCTACCCTTTGAAGAACAAGGCATGAAACCGGTGTTTGAAGCATCTGTGATAGACAAATTAGTGGCTTTCCAAAGTCCACACCCCCAAACTCCAAGCCTTGGGTTCTGTTAGACTCATGGAAGGATGGATTTAGGAGATGATTACATTACAGATCTTAAGGAGGGGAGATGATTCTGCGTTGCTTGCATGGGTCTTAGATCTTCTTTAAGGTTATCAAGTCCCAAAAGTTCGTGTCTCTGTGATTTTTGTATCTCGTGCACCACCTAGGATCACGACACCTTACATCTGAGACAGGTTTGATAAATAAAGTAATCCAAGTGCTTGTTTGGAAGTGTCGGGCAGTCGTGTAGTTCATTCATTGTGAAAGTTTATGCAGCTCTGTTTCTGGAACAAGATGGAGTTCTCAGATTAAAACGAAGACAAATTCAGACTTAGGATGAAATTATTTATGCCAAAAGGAGCTTAGATGGCCAATGAGCTGTCACTATGTACTGCCTTTAGCTTTCTCTTAATTCATAAAACATTTCGATGTGTTGAGCTTCATGAAGCATCCAGGACAGGTTGCTGAAGTAGCATCAGGTGGGCTGCTAGGGCCACTGGCCAGTCTGGCAAAGGGAAGTTCTGAGAGATCTAATTCACTCTAGAGAACGCTTCAAAACTCCCCACTCAGAGTACTTCTGCTAATGCTGAGCTATGCATCATGCCTTCAGCTGACAAGGGTTAGGAACGAAGGCTGCAACTGGACAATCCTCAAATCCTTAAAGACACCTGGAAGCTACCAAGCAGAAGTTGAAAGTTCAACATCCCACTGATAAGAGAAGCAGAAAAAGGAAACCACTCGTGGTGGCCGCTTGTTTTCTTCTGAAAAGCTGTGTGTGATACGGGGCGGAGGATGAAATACGAAGACGCTCAACAGGAAAGGGAGGCTTGCGTACACAATTTTGTATGTTCATCCGCGAATTTGATTTGGATGATTATAAATTATATTATTAGTTTTAGCATTCCCGTCCGATAGATAGAAATAAGTTAGTTCACTCATCAGCTTACCGTATCTTTACCTTTGAAAAGCTCCCCCCCCCATTTTTTGTCTTCCTTGCTTTAATGCATGGCTTTTATTTCCTTTTCTTGTTTTATTGCTTTGGCATGAATTTTCAGCACTATTATGAGTGGTGAGAGTGCACACCATACCTTATTCCTGATCTTAGGTGCACAGCATTTCCCTTCTCCTTGAGATTAGAACATTACTTGTAAGTTTTTGTTATGTGTTCATTATCAAGCTGCAGAAATACTTTTGTATTAATTCTGACAGTGTTTAGAATGATTATGTTGAACACTCTCAACTCTTTTTGAAGATTACTTGATAGGGTCCTATCATCTTTATTTCTTAGTCTGCAAATATTATAGAATACAACGATGTTATTTAATATTGACCCAGACTTCACTACCAGAGTGACACCCACTTGGTCATGATTGCTGTGTAAACGAAGACTCAGCATTCATTTCCCTGCTGCGCAGACCTGAATAACCACACAGAAGCTTTATCAATTGCAACACTGTTTGGACAATGGCTCAGGCGTAATTCTAGCAGCTCTTACATCTTAAAATAACCCATTTCTATTAGTCCTTGTATTGCTACATGGCCGTAGCATAACCTTATTTTCTACCTGTCTTATTTCCTCGGCGGCTGGCTTGCATCTCTTGAATCCACCTATTCTCTCTACAATATCTCTGTTCAAATTTGCTGCCTGGCTTTACTCTGCTAAGCCATTGATCAAAACAGCTTCTTTATTAATCAATGGGGAACCCCCCCCCAAAAAAAACAAAACAAAAAAACATATTCTCAGCATACAGAGGGGAATCCCACATTGTCACTGAATTATTTTTATTTGCTACTCTTTTATTAATTTTGCACTTATTCATGAATATTGACCTTTAGTTTCTTTTTATATTTTGTCTTATTTTAAAATTTTGACATTAGAGTATATTAATGTTTTTTAATGATTTTGGAAATATTCTCTTTTATTCAGTTGTGCTGAAAGGGATCCAACAGAATTGATATTAATTCTTCTTTCGGTAATTAGAATTCCTTAGGGAAACCGCTTGAGCCTGGAGATCTCTATACTTCTGAAATTGTTGTTCTTGTGTGGCCACTCCACAGACACCTGGTGGAAGTTGTCAGGTCAGGGTTTTTTGTTTGTTTTGTTTTGTTTGTGGATAGATTGGTTTTGTGGCAGTTAGTAAACACAAGGGTAGGATGTTTTGTGTTATTCTCTTTCTGTCTTCTTGCTTTAGCCATACAATGCTTTATGATTTTCAGTACATCGTCAATTTGCATCATAGCTCTTTTTAAATTTAATGTGGATCTTCCTCTTTGGCCCTTCGGTTATCTAGAACTGTTGTTAATTTCAAGGGTTGGGGGTTTTCCCATTTCGGCAATTGATTTCTAGTTTGATTCTGCTGTGGTAGGAGAACATATTCTGAATGACTGCATTTCTTTTTCTTTCTTTCTCTAAAAAAAGTGACTGGAGATTGGATCCATCTTAGTTCTATTTTTGTGGGTGTTTGCAAAGGACGTGTCTCTCTATTGTTACATAGAATGCTCTATAAATACTGACTGCGGCCCAATGACAGTGATGTTGGCTTCTTCTACATCTGTGCTGGTTTACGATATAATAATTATATTCACTGTTTGTTGAGATGAAGATGCTGAATTCTCTCCCTCTGAAATTGTCTATGGTTCCATCCACACCTAGCAGGCTTTACTTCATATATTCCACAGCTTTATTTACTTATGTTTTGATCCTGCACAATTAGAAATATCATGGTTCCTTAATGGATTGGCATATTGTTATTATGTAATGCCTTTTATTTATTGCTATGAGGTCCACCTTATCTGTTACTAATATAGCCGCTCCTGCTTTCTCTTATTAACCTTTGCACAATACATCTTTTTTCTACCATTTTATTTTCAACCCTACCTGTACCATTATGTTTGAAGTGAGATTTTGGTAGATAGCATATAGTTGGAGCATGTTTTTTTTTCCCAAGTTATTTATTATTACTGTCTGTGTGTCTAATTCTGTGTATGTGTGTGCTTGCATAGGTGTATTCTTACCATGGCAAGTGTGTAGAGGTCAGAGAACAAATATGGGGAGTCAGTTCTCTCTTTCTACCATGAGGATTTTCAGGATCAAACTCAGGTGGTCAGCCCAGCTTGGCAAAGGCTTCTAGCCACTAAGATATCTCTCTGCCTCTAGATCAGAGATTTTAGATTATAATTTTTTTAGATTATAATAGAATTATGGCATTTCCTCCCCTCCCTTTTTTCCCTCCAACTCTTACCATATACCCTTTGTTCTCTTTCAAATATATGGCCTTTTATTAATTGTTGTTGTTTGTGTGTGTGTATTCCTAAATACATAAATACAATCTGCTCAGTCTCTATGTTACTTGTATGCACGTTTCATGGCTGACCGGGTGGTACTGGATAACCGGCAGGCAAGCTCTTCCCTGGAAAGACTATTTCTCCAGCTGTTAATGTTCCTGTAGTTCTCTGCCTAAGGCTGAGGCTTCCTGAGCCCTCCCCTCTCACGTTAGCATGTCTATTGGTTGCCCTTTTTCAGGTCATGTTTGGCAGCCATGTTGGCAGGTTCAATCTGTTTCTTCTTACACCCACAGATAACTGTGGTTCTTATCCCTCATCATTGCTTTGCAATAGACAGATTATTACAGAAAACCACAAAACCATAAATGGTTTATGTTGCTTTACCACCTGTCCATCTCTAACATATCTATTTTAAATATTTCCTCTACTTGCCTTAGAATACCTCAAGGGGTTTTATCTTTTGCTTAACAAAACATAATTTAGAAGATTCAAGAGGAAAAGAAACACCCGTTGTGTTTATATGTATCTCCATTCACCAGGTGTTCACTTCTTTCTGGTCCTCCAGGCTTTCTATCCCTTTATTGGTTCTTTTCTGTGTAGAAGGACATCAGCTGACCTCTTAGACTAAGCCCACTGGTGACACATTCTCTCGGCTTTCTCGTCTCTGTGAACGTCTTTCTTTCTCCCTTCATTCCTTAGAGTAGTTTCCCTGCGTGTACAGTTCTTGGTTGGCAGTTGTTTCAAAACATGAGAAACGCGGTTTCAGTTCCTTCTGGCCTCTGTGGTTCTGATGAGAGAGGATGTCATAGTCATTTATTTCATCTCCCGGGCTGCGGTTAGCTAAGCTTTCAGTGGTTTAATCATAGTGCGAGTTAGTGTGGAATTCTTAAACATTTGTGTGGTGTTGGAGGAGACTTTCAGTCTTTGTTCAGCCTTCTCGTCTAGCCTGGCTTTTTCTGGGGCAGCTCTGGTGAGGAAAGGGAAGGAAAGGCTTTGCTATTCTCAGGTGGAAGTGTGTGTTTTCCATTAGCCTTCTGTGACACCTGAATTTGGAGTTCCTCACAACTGCTGTGCGGGGAGACAACGTTGCACAGATGGTGCAGGGGATTGTTTTTGCTGTTTGGTGATGATTGAAGTTCTGACTGACTCTGCTCTAGGTACCCTCTGGTCCAGCCTGGCAGCGAGAGAGAGGGCTTCCTCCTTACTGATGGGTCACAGTGGATACCTGAGCTCTAGCCCGGTTTCCATTGATGCCGGGTGCAGCTTGTGAGATGGGGGTTTATTATCAGTTGGTGGAGGTGAGGTCCTGGCTTCTTATATGATTTCTAATGTCACTCCACTGGGAGTGCTGAGCTACTGTCTCAGCCCATTTATGCTGCTGAAACAAAATGCCACGTCTAGGTAACTTTTTAAGCACGGGAACAATCTCCCGAGATCTGGAGGCTGGAAATCAAAGATTCGGGCACTGGCGTGTTTGCTGTCTGTTAACGACCTTAACCAGTTTTCCCAAGATGGTGCCTAAGTCATTATCACCACACAGAGTCCCCTCTCTTAATACTGTTGCAGATGGGGAGAGGACACACATGTCCAAGGCTTGCCACAGTCATTGGAGAGTAAAGTCTGGGCTCCTCCATCAGCCTTCACTGGGTGCCATCTGGGAGCTATGTTGTTGTGGTGTTGTCCAGTTGAGGAAGAATGAGTGTTGTTCTCTGAGGGTTTGTGTCTTGCTAGGTTTCACCTTCTCCCCCCCGCCCCCCAACAACTAGTGCTAGCCTCTGCTAGGGCTCTGTTTTTCTTTTTAAGGTCTGTACCTGTTGGCATGTTTGCTTCGCTGAACTCTATAACTCCACATATGGACCTAAGTCAGGAACTCAATCCTGAGTCAAATTCCTGAGATCCAAGTTCTCTGCTGGGTCTACCTTTTCCTATCTTTTTGTGTTTGTTTCACACAACGTTTTGGGCAGGAAGTTGGTTATAGGCAGGGAGGGCCTGAGAAAAGTGTTTCTACTCCATCTTCTTAGACTGGGCCTTTTATTTTTTTTGTGTGTAGACCCTTACTGTTAGACATCGGTCAAGTTCAAATTATAACATTTGGTAGCTGGGCTGTAAAGGGAGGATATTTCCTGGTTCCCTCTACTGAGAACTAGCCTTCTGTCAAGAGTTGTGCCAATGGATGGATACCCTGTTAGCCATTACTGGGAGGGTCATTCATTCCGCTTGCACCAGTGGGCCCTAATCAGCAGCTACTCAAAATTTCTAACACTTCCCCCACAATTCCATAAGGTGACTGTTGAGCCAAAGTGTCCCCCCCTTTGGCAGGCCCCTTGTGGGGGAGAGGAAAGTGGAATAGGATCAGAGACCCAACTGTCAGTTCCTTGTTCCCTCTTCTCCTTTCCTTCTTCCTCTTTTCAAATTGATCTCAAGTTTGCAGAAAAGTACCATATTTTCATGACAGGTATGTACATTTTATGGTATGCACATATGTTCTTCAGTCAGCAAAATGGCTGAAGTGTTCTCTTGAGGCTCACATGTGGGGCTGCTAGCGCCACACGGCAAAGTTCCTTGCTCTTTATTTATCGCCCTTTATCCTTCGGACGTGAAAATCTTATTGGAGGGGAAACTGTGCCGATGATGAGGATAGCTTGCATCCTGGGGGCCTTGAAATGCAGTTTACTACACCAAATACAAAAGACAACAGTCTAAACATAGATCCAGCCATAGCCAAGCTTTTCCTGTTGAAGGCTTAAGGGAAAAAAAAAATCCTCAGCGGGGAACTATCCCACTTCCCATTGTTTGTGCGAGGCTAGTTTGGGATTGGACAGTGGTGGCTGCCAGAGGCCTAATATTTAACAAGCAGGGCAAGGGTTGGAAGTCTCTGGCCCTCCTCCAGCTTCCAGATCCCTATAGATCTGGGTCTTCTTATGCCAGGGCCCTGGGCATTCTACCACTGTGCTGTGTCCCTGTCTTTTCATTGTCACTGAGGGCAGACACAGCACAATGTCCTGCAAATATGTGACAATTATAGAACTTACATAGAAGATTCCTCTAGTTTAAAAAGAAATTCAATTAGATAACAACATGTATGAACACTGCAGATCATAGATTCCCCCCCCACCTCCACACACACACTTAATGGCAAGTGAATTTAGAGACTCATGTATCTCAGGCGAGTGCTCTACTACTGAGTTACATCCTCCCCCCTCCCTTTAACTTTTTATTTTTAATCAGGTTATCACTACGTTGCTCAGGTCACGTTGGAACTCCCTTTGTAGCCCAGGGGAACCTTAAGCTCGTGGTTCTTCTGTTTCAGTCTCCTGAGTGGCTGGCATTACAGGCTCGAGACACCAGACCCAGCTTGGATTAGAAAATTAAACCACCACTAAATCCTATAAGTGACTCGCAACTCTGCTTATGAGGTAGTTTATCATCAAGTCAAGAATTGTTTATTTTCTTAAAAGACTGTATATCTGGCTGTCTACTATGAGTTATTGGAGCTACAAAAGTAACCAAGCCCCAGATCCTTCTTTAAGGAGCTAGCCATCTAGATGGAGATGAACGTATACAAACGAGCCTGAAGGGGGCTTCATGGAGGAGTTGCTATTTGAACTGAATCCTGGAGAACTGTTTAGTGTGATGGTGCAGCAGAGATGGGCTCTGATGGAAGAGGGAGAAATAGAGCAGGATTGGAGTCAAAGCCCTATCTCTAAGGAAACAGGCTGGTGAGGGATGGGCAGCAAGTGGTCTTTAGAGTGAGGGCTTTGGGAAGAGCAGGGTCACTGTAGGGTCAAAGTTCAAGCTGAGAAGGACCGAGAGACCTGGTTTGGCTGATGTTCTCACTTCTTTCCTAGGCGATGTCGAGGGGTCATTCTCTACAGGAAGACACCGCGCCAAGTGTGGCCAATGACTGATGGTGAGCGACAGAAACCCAATAGCTGGAGGGAACAGCTGCAGGGAGAGGGGGAAATGAGAACCTGGGGACAGGATCTGCTCTGGCTGTGCCAGCTGAAGGAGGGGGCTAAGCTGGTGGAGTGGAGGCAGAAGAGGCAGGTTGGATGTGAATGAAAGAAGGCCTTACCCACGCTGTTTGCAGGTGATGCAGTGAGCCGGGGAAGAGCAGAGCTGGTAAGATCTGTGTTTTAAGAGTGGCTCTTTGGAAAGAGCCTTTGGTTGTAAAAGAAAAGGAGGGATAGGAAAATCAAGGAAGTTAGTTTGTTTAAAAAGGGGGAGGAGCTTAAAATACTACCCCACTGAGAGACAACAACAGGTGAACATTTTCACACATTTTCTTAATATTTATAAAGAGGAAAAACATTCTCTATTTTATGGACTTACTTTTGGCAGTCCTGGGAATCAAGTCCAGGGTCTAGTTCATTCTAAGGCATGTGAGCGACACCCTTGCCCACTACTCTCTAATTTTAGCAAATACAGTACCAGATTCTCAGGAAGCCAAGATGTGTCCTACATCCTGAGATGAGTGAGGAGAACCAGGTCTCCTGGTCTCCCTGGGGCACTCTGAACCATGTGAGATACTGCAGTCAGATTGGACACCAAAGGCTGTGACTTTTTTTTTTAAAACAAGAGCAGGGTGACGATCTTTTGAGGCTGTGCTCGTGAGTAAATACTTGAAGACAGCTGAATCTTAGCTCGTGCCTGCTGGGCTCATGTGACCCACATGAGTTTGATTGTTCTGATTGTTCCCTTTGGAGAAAGGATTTTTCCACAACGGGTTTCAAACATAATCTGTCATGGCCATTGCACGTGTGCTCAGTAGCTAAGTCAAGGTCAGTGAGAGCGAGGAGGAATAGAAGAAACACTGGCTATGAGGAGCGCTGGGCTGTGGAGTCAGGCTGCCTGGGTTTGTTTCTCTGCTCTGCCTCTTACTACCTGCGCAATCTCGGTTGAGATACTTGACTATCGGGCTCCATTTGTTTGTAATGTGGGTGTGGTATGAGACCTACCCCTAGGAGGTGTAAGGACTCAGGGAGCTGCTGTGCACAGTGACCTCGGGAGAGCTCCTGGCGCATACTAAGGCTTCGTGGTGCAGCTACCTTAGTTATTGTTGGTATTATTATTTTAAGACATGTAGAAGTGATCCCCAGTGCTATGACATTTGAGCTTCGGTGCCATCTAGTGGTTGGGACACTTCAGATGCTATTATAAATCCTATTGTTACCTTCACAGGTGACAAAACAAAACAAAAACAAAAACCCAAGCAAACAAAATCCCGTTTCTCTCTGTTAATAGAGACCTCATTCCACGCCCGGGTTGAATAAAGAGAATAACCTTGTCTCTACAGATAGAAAAGGGAGTTTGATTATGGGCCTTTTATGCCTTCTCTACCTTGGAGGGACTACACAGGAAGTCCTGTGTTCATGACAGATATAGCAGCCCCTGGGGCAGGGCAGACCTGTAAAGACAATGGTTAGGGATGGGCTTGTGGTAGCCTCACAGTTTGCAAGTCATCAGTTGAAGAACTTCAAAAATTACTTAGCTTGTCTGGGAAGAGCAAAAAGTAACTATGGTAGTTTTCAAAGGAATGTATTAAACACATGTTTAACCTAAGGCCTGATGCACAGGCGCTCAGTAAACGTTAGTTGGACTGGTTTGCACATTCATAACAGATTCTTAGGCTAGAGAAATATTCCATTCATTTGCTCATTCATTCATCCATTTAATCGATCCCTGCCGAGGACATAACACGTACCAGGAGCTGATCTCGATGCCAGAAAGTGAAGTTAGAGCTTTTCCAAACTTGTGTTGAGGGACTCCAAATTGAGAGATGCTCAGGGTGCGTGCATCATTGGGGAAGTTATAGACGGAACGAAGGATTGTCCGTGGGGCATGATTTTCATCATGGACCTATCCATCTGTACAAACTTACCTGGCAATATTAACCCACGCAGGAGGTTACGTATCTTTTAGAAATATTCTATTTATTAATTTAACGTGAATTGCGTGTCTATGTGTGTATCTGTGTGTGGGGATGTGAATGCAGGTGCCCACAGAGCTTAGACGATGGCGCTGGATTCTTTAGAACTGGAGTTACTTACTGGCAGTTATGAGTCGCCCAATGTGGGTGCTGGCACTTGAACTCTGGTCCTTTTCAGAGCAGTGTGTGCGCTTGACTGCTGAGCCTTCTCTCCAGCCCCGGGGAAACAGGCTTCCCTCAGAAATCACCACCAGCTTACAATGGTTTTCCAGAAGGTGAAAATGGAAGTGTCTTGACAAAAGCGTTTGAAACATGACGTGGGCTGTTGGTTGACCTTAGTGTGCTTGTGGTCGCAGAGTGATGGCTCCGGTGACTCGGATGGCTCAGGGTCCTTGCTGGGGTCTTAAAGAGCACAGTGTTTATTTTATTATTTTGCCTGTCTGTTAGCAATCTCAGTATCCCACCTCCACACTGTCCCGCCACACAATCTCCTTACTCCACATTAGCTCTGTGTTCCTAATATTTTCTCATTTAATTTGCTAGGAGCTTAGCAAGTTCCGTAAGATTTCCTTTAGCAAATCACGCTGAAGAATGTAGCCAACCTGGGAGGATTCTTAGGTGAGGTCCTAAAAGAATGGGCTTTATGGAGGATGTAGGGAAGGCTGTTGAGGAGAGGAGAAAACAGACATGATACCCCCGAAGAATAAAGTATAATAACATAGCAGGTATAAAGCCATTTAATAAATGCTATCTGTGTGCAGGAGATACTTGTATTATGATATATAAAAAATATGTATTCATAGTCTTAAAAAAAGTCTTAAATTTTACAGGGTGTTCCTACACAAGAAGATAAACTCCTTGGGAATTTTTGGACACCTCACCATACAGAGGAGCATACTGAAGTCCAGTTGAGACAGAGGAGTATGACTTTTCCACGTATCAAAATGGAACACCAATTTAAAAGAAATCAAGAAACCTACATACAGCCTGGAAAATGTCTGTTAAAGTGATATCAGATATCTGCTAGGCGAACACTGCTTGGGAATTCCCAGATACTGGCGATAATGATGGTCCGGCGGTGTTCACTCTGTGCCCTCTCTACCTGTCAATTAGTCTTCTCCACGCAGAGAAGGAAGCTATGCTGTGCCTGCTGCACAAAGCCCATTGATTCTCTGGGGTCCACTGATTCCTTTCTTTCTGAACCCCGCCTTCCTGCTTCAATGCTTCTGTTAAGGCTTTCTGGAGAGAAAGCACCTTCCAGAAGCCCACTTGGCAGCCTGAGTCTTAAATTAATTTCCCTTCATATAGATATGGTCCTCAGACCCTAGAGGGTAATCAAGGGGTTTGTTTTATAGTAGTCAGAATCGCTGCCAACCCTCAGGGTCAGGTCTTTTGCTAAAATCCTACTTTTGTAGTTTTTTTTTTCAAATTTCCTCAGCAGGGTTCATTGTTCAGCTGATCTGTTAAAGAGATTTCTCTTCACACACTCTGGCAGAAAAGACCAGCTGATTTCCTCCGTAGCTGGTTTTTGACTTGGAAAAAAAATGGCTTAAAATGTGGTTTTACCTTTTATAGTAATGAGGCTTGGGGGTGCCTCCACTGGCATAAGGCTATCGTCCCAGCTCTGGAGACTAAGGCAGGAGGATCTCGCAGTTGAGGCCAGTCTGAGCTATACAGCGAGACTGTTTCAAACCAACCAACCAACCAACAAACACAATAACAAAAGGAGGCTCTTCCTTTCCGTTTTTCTCTCTAAGTCCGATTATTGCTACTGCCTCAAAGGTACTGTTTTTGAATCCATTTCTGGTAGATCCCAGTAGACCATGTAGACCATGTAGACCATGTAGGCTATTGATTTAGGGAAGATGTATCTACACAATTATAATACAGCTTTTAAAAACCGGTAGCCCACACAGTTTGCATTCTCCAAGGAATAACAGCACTCTAAAACCTCTGTGTACACTCTTAATTGGCTTCTTTATTAAGTTGGTACTATGATTTACCTATCTTGAGTCTATAACTTATCCCTTGGTTCTCTGATATATTCTCTCTTCTATGAAGATTGGAGTTCTAAGGAGCTCTATTTGGGGGATGTGTGTGTGTGTGTGTGTGTGTGTGTGTTACTGTTTTTGCTTTTGATGGCTGGCACAGGAAACTGGGGCGTAATCAGACTGTAAAACCCTAAGCAGAGAGGAGATTGTCATTCCGACTACAGACAAAGCAGATAACAGGCGGCTATTTACTAGTCAGAAAGATAAGAGAATGAGCTTGATTCTTCATTAAAAGCTCCATAGTTTAAGTCATTTAACGAAAGGCTCGGGGTCTTTGCTTATTAAGTTACATAAACACGGTGAAGTGCTGGGGGTGGGGGGAATGGAAACTCTTGGTGTGACCTATAATTAGAAAATTTCCACACAGAGACTGAAACCAGAGGCTGTGTGTGCCGCTTCCTGACCCCACTCACCCATGGAGGCTGAGCCATCACGGGAGACAGATAAGAAAACACCACCAAGGAAAGGAAACCTGAGCCAGGCTGCCTGTTGGCCCTGCTGGTGACTCCCCAGGGATGGAACACGTTGTCCTTAACGTTTCAGTCATCGTGAAGACACCTTGAGAGGGGTAACCCTACCACCATGTACTGCAACTAATCAAGTAACACAGCCGTGTTCCAGGCTGCACCTGTAAAAGTGGTCTCCTACCCTGCGCTTGCTCATGAAATAACCAGAGACAGCCAACTGGTCTAGGAAAAGAGCGCTGGCTGCCCACACAGGTTCTTGCCAGCTGCTTCCCTTATCTTCTGGGGAGGATGATGCCTCTTGCTCACCTGCTGAAGGTGTTGAGTGGATCCCCTGTGATTCGCATACTAGAGAGCTCAGAAGGCTGCAATGGTGTCTCACACAGTACTGGGGGCTGCTCAACCGTGCATGGTATGCATCTTTGCATAGGATGCAATTCTTTTCTCCATTTAAAATTGCATGAGCAATCTGCTACATTGTGGAGTTTTTGTAAAAAAAAATAAATAAACTGGATTGTCCCTTTATTGATGGTCCCTGTGTGAGGAGGTAGTTATGGGGGGCCAGGGTTTTGTCATGGCCACATCTACTGTGGCTCTCAGACACTCTGAGGTCCTGAATGTGTCACCAAGAGACTCTCCATAGATTCCCAATGCCAGACTTCATGTTAGGGCAAAGCGGAGTGAGCCTGGTGTCCTGGTGTAAGGGAGGGGCCCAGGTCCCTCCTGCCTTTTAGTTGTATGAGACCTGGGGGAATCAGTTCACTTTTCTGAGTCTCCATTTCTTCCTCTGGGTATGCTTCCTTCCATTGCATTCCTGTCTGTCCTGAGTGACTGTGAAGATTGACCTTGGTGGTTTCTCATTGGGTTTTGTGACTTGGTAGATTAGCAAACTGGCTGAATATGAGATTGGCTCTCAAGACTGTGTCTCAGTGTCTGAGAGGTAGGAGGCGATTCGCTTATGGTCTAATAAATACATATTTAAAAAGTTTTGGCACAGTGACTGCACATAACAGCTGTTGGCTTTCATTTTGGTTCCTTTCCACCCATATCATTTTTCTTCCATAAATGAAGATGTTAATAGCTCACTGAATGATCTTAAACAAGTTCTCCTTGCTCCGAGTCTTGTTATTCACCCCCAGCTTAAGTTAATATGGTTGAATCATTCAGCTTTTCATTATTCCCCAAATACCAAAGACAGCTTACAGAAAGCGACTGTTTGTTTTGGCTCACAGTTTTCAAGAGCTCAGCTCATAGTTTCTGGTTACACTGACTATGGCCCAGTGGTAATGCAGACCATTGATTGCAATGATGGAGATTGGGGAAGATGTGTTTGATACATCACGAGAAAAATGTAAGGAACAAATGAGTTAGAATTGTAAGAAAAAATGTGACATTAGGAAGAGAATTAGAGACATCAGAACCCAAAGGGACAAACGAGCCAGTGCCCACTGGCAACAACAACTTATCTCTGCAGACAGCAAAGAGAAGGCAGAGAGGAGCTTGCCACAGTCGTCTGGATACACAGCTGCCGCCTGGGGTGTTGGGCTGGGGCCCTGCAAGGTTTCTGTCGCTTCTGTGGCACTATTATGTTTTCAGAGTCTGTGGTGGTATTCATGATGATTTGAAATTCATAATCCTGGCCCCAAAGGCAAACCTTGGGCAGCAGTTACGGTTCCTCTCTTTTAGGACTATCTCTGTTTACTGGTGTTAGTAGCTCAACTCTACTAGTATCCGGGATGTTCCCTGAGCAAGTACCAGTGGATTTGCTTAACACACATGATTCCATTTAATTTTATCTGCACATGCTGGCCTTAGAGCTGTTCCCATTTCAATGATGAGGCAACGAGGCTTATTACCAGTGTAGTGGAGGTTTGGGTACCAACATTTTAGCATCCATCTGACTTCCCCAAAATCACATTAAAACATGTGACTTGGGGATTATCTACTCTCTAGAGGTTTTTATTTTTTAAAATTGAGCTAGCTAACAAATTATAATGTCTTTAAAAATAAACATTATTTTCTTTCTGCCATGGATGAGATGGCTTGAAATTTGATGTGTGCTTTTCATTTTTCTTCCTAGTAACTCTTTCTGAAGGAATGACGTTGGCCTGGTGGGATCAGAACACACCTCTGCCTGCATGGGCAGGGTGGGAAAACGTGAGGGGAGGGTGTGGACGTTAGAAATCTCACACATAGAATGCAAAGACAAAGGTTTCTATACCCAGAAAAAACAAATCACATTCTGCCTGAAGACAATGGTCTTCCAAGGCAGCTACTGTTTTGAGGAGTGGTTTTTCTAAATTCCTTAATTTCCCCTAAAATATACAAAGGAAGGGGCCTCCTTCTCTAGGAGGGTGAGAAAGCCTGGGTACCAAGGTTTCGACTCTTCCGTGTAATACCATGTGGGGAAGTTTATGAATAGCATTGCACTTATGCTATGGGAAGAAGGGAAGTGCAGAAGAGGAAAACGGGGTGTGGAGAGATGAGAAGCAGGTACCCGAGTCTGTTTTTCTCCATAAGGAAACTTCCGAGAGAGGATGGATATCAAGGCCAGCTAGAGAAGGGCCAGGGAGCCCCAGGGAAATGGCTTGTTGTTGCTTATTAATCTCATAAAGAATAACCTCCCATGATCCATGTGCTGGAGATCCTTCAGGCCAGAGCCGGTTGTGGGAGGCATCTGGTAGCACAGGGACCCTGGTGTTCTGACACGCTGAGACTGGATCCCTGTGGGCAGAGCTGGCAGCTTGGGTCACGCAGGACAGTCAGATGAACAGGCTAATTTCCCTCCACCATCCCATCGGGCTTTCTGATGTAGACTGGGGAACAGTATCAATGGGACAATTAGAGATCGGGTCTCTCTAAAATGCCCCCAAGGCAACAATTGAAGAAGGGAGGTTTGCATGGGTATTCCAAGATCACCAAAGGGTCCCAGAGTTGATGCAGCCCGGCCTCCCTAAAGGCCAGTCCTGGATGGCAGAATTCCTGCCATCAACTCCAGAAAGTGGGAAAGCCACTGCTTTTCCCATACTCCAGCCTTCCCCAGAACTGGGGGCCTTGAGAGGTAGAAGTTAGCAGAACCGAGAGAGTAGGATCTGGAGCAATGTCGTCAGAGGGACGCCACCATGATGTACAAGCTCCGAGAACGCAGGATTGTAGCCTTGGACCACACCGGGACACAGCTTGGAGCACCGAGGAATTGGGCTCCTCCAATATCAAACATTATTTTAAAAATACATTTTATACATAATGATTGGACATATTTATGGGGTAGACTGGGATTTCAGCACATGCATATAAGAATGATGATCAAATCAGAGGAACTAGCATATACGTGCCCTCAAGTATTGGCTATTGCTTTGTTCTGAGCACAGTGAAAAATCTTCCCTTCCACCTATTTTGCTGTATACAATAAGGTATTGTTAGCTATAGTCACTGCATTGTGCTGTCAAGCGTAGACGTCATTTCTCCTGTACAACTCTAGTTTCGTACCCTTTACCCCACTTTGAGCATTCTCTTTAAAATGTCTTAATTCCTTGAGAATTTCATAGCCTGTATTTTGATACTGTTCACCCCGATTTCTTCCCCCAATTCAATTAGGGCACATGGGCCCCTTTCCCCTACATGTTAGAATGCTGATTGGATCTTCAGATGTTAAAATATAAAACATATATTTTTCAAATATAAAATATAAAGCAATGTATATCACTCATAAACCTTACATCCTAATGTAGCTACTTGTTTCTATCCTCCTGTGCATTTATCTCCACATTTTTTAAAATCATAAGATAGATACACAAGACAAAAATCTACTTTCAGTTATTTCACCTCTTAGGATTTCTTGGAGGAAAACTGAAGTATAAATAAAGGGCGGTGGAAGCAAGCTCTTGTGTTTATTGCTGAGAACTGTTTTAAGGAGAAGTGCAGGGGGTGGGGGAATCAAACAGAGTGAGTGTGGCTGAACTGTACGGGTTAGCAAAGCTAAGTAGCCCCTGGAGGATCATGCACGAGGTGGTGCACACTCAGGGATTGTTAAAGAATTAATTTGACTGACCGAAATGCATTTTAATGTGGGTAGGATGAACCACTGTTTCTGCGTATGAAACCTGGATGAATGACAGATCAAACTTCTTGTCTGTGTGGCCATCTGATGGTTGTGTGGATTCGTGACCCATTCCCCGTGTTACTGTACATTGTTGAAAAAAAAATCTGTAAAGCATAGGCGAGCTAAAAGGAAAAAATAGTTAATATCTATAATCCTACCATTTCCCCTTCTACCTTAATAAATGTCTCTCTGGTCACATGCATTGGTGTGTCTGAGTGTGCAGGATTGTGGAATTATGTTATCTATTATTTTACAATTTGCTTTTTTCCTTGTGTTACACTGCAACTAAGTCCCCCAAATAAAGCTGTCGGTGTGTCCACCATCCTTCCAGTGATGAGCCCTGCGCGGACAAGCGTCCCGGTTGCCGGTCTCTCTTCCACAGATGTCGTTGCTTCCACTCCTCAGAACGCCCTTCCTGTGCCGTCAGAGTCCCGTTCCTTTCAGCCCGCCACTTTATCTTTTCCTTATCCTCCCCACGCGCCCCGCTCGAAGGAATTAGAGCCTGATCATTTTCCTCGCTTGACTCCAGATGTTTGCCAGGGTTGAGCTGAGCACGAGAGACAGATCCTGTGTCTCCTGTCTCCTGACTGGGAGTAGGGTCCTGTACTTGTCGCCACTTGAGATTTAAGGGGCAAAGAGGACACGGCTTGTTTCCTGTTTATGGAAGGCTCCTTTTTCCTTACCAGTTTTACCTGTCTCCTTCTTCCTGCCCTTGCCTGTCATGTGCCCCTGACAACTTCCTGCTCTATGTTCTGTGGTCGGAACTTGATGAGATGCCTCCCTTGCCAGCCAGGGTCATTTCATTTTCCATTTGCCCAGCTAGGAATCATTTCTAAAACCCCATGGATGGCTTTCTGCTGTTTGGGATGATTTTCCCAGCCAGACGCCCTTCGCAGTGGCAAACCACGGTGCTAAGATCGCTTGTTCCTGGGACGGATTCTTTAAATAATTAAATTATGACAGCAGGGAAAGGCATAGGAAGGAGGCGTTTACTATTGGTAATCATTTTCTCACACCGTGACTCATCCATCCCTGATTGGAAGCCGAGTGAATAAGAAGTTTTGGTAAAGAATGGCTGTCGGATTGTTTTATTCGGAAAGCACAAGAAGGAACAGAGCAGAAGGAACTATGCCTCAGAACATCCTCCTTCTCTTTACACGGAGACTGTTGTCACTAGACGCCTGTGAAGATGACCATACCTTTGCTGGTCAGTTAGAAAGTAGCGAGGCCATGTGCCTACGGCACACGGAACCAGGAAATGTGACTAGTCTGAACTGACCTGTGCTACAAGTGTGAAGCACACTGAAACTTATGAAATAATATAATCCATCTCATAAATGCTTCATATCGATTCCATGTCTTTAGTATTTGAGGTGTCATGAAGTTCATTTTATATGTTCCTTTTTATTTTTCTAAGTGTGGTTACTGGAAAATTTTAAGTTGCTTATGTGGTTTACATTGTTGCTTAGATTGTATTTCTACTGGACAGTGCTGGTCTATTAAAGAATAAGTGGGTTCATAGGCATATGTGTGTATGGGCACAAACATGGCAGGGTAGCATGAATGGGTTCATAGGTACTTGTATGTATGGGCACAAACATGGCAATGTAGCATGATTGGTTCATAGGCACATGTGTGTATGGGCACAAGCATGGCAGGGTAGCATGAATGCTGTTCATGTCTTTCCTTTCCACTTGTTAATGGCTTTGGAAATTATTATTATCTAAATATTACTATCTAAAGAGACTTTACCAATAATTATTCATGATATTCTGTTATATAAAACTCCTTGTATATCATCAGCCCTTTCTGATAAATCTTTGAGTTACTTTAATTTTATTCCTCACTTCTTTTATAGGTGATGATGTAATAAACACCTTTATTTCTCACACTCACATTTTGGGAAGTGTTGACAGAGATTTCTGTCTCACCCAGTCCTGCAGCTGTTCATCCCAAGGAAATACACAGAGGTCTACTACATTAATTATAAACTGGTTGGCTTATTAGCTCAGGCTTCTTATTAACTAATTCCTTGCATCTTAAATTGACCCATTATTCTTGTCTATGTTAGCCGCGTGGCTTGGTACTTTTACCAGTGAGGCATTCTCATCTTGCTTCTTCTGCATCTGGATGACAACTGCAGAGTGATCCTTTCATCTTCCCAGAATTCTCCTGTTCTAGTTGGCCTGCCTCTACTTACTGCCTGGTCACCCCACCTATACTTCCTGCCTGGCTACTGGCCAATTAGCATTTTATTAAAACAATGCAATATAAGTGACAGGGTACAAGACCATTGTTCCACAGCAGGGCAGAACTGGTGCGAAGAATATGCACAGATGTCAACTTCTGCATCTTAGAGGATGTGCAGTCCACACACCCACAAGCAGTGATAGCCCTTTATGGACACTAGCTTCTATAAGAAGCTACTGAGTCATAGTCTTCTGTTTAAATAATGTCTCCAAACAATAAAGACTAATGTTACAAACAAGTGATTTCCATGTTTCTCATTATATGATTGCAATATTGTACCTCGAAGAAAAACCAAAACGAAGGTAAAGAGGCAAAAGGACCTTTAGTATATCGAAAATATATGCATAAACTAATTTAATTCTCAAGTCTATCCAGAAACAAATCCTATGGGTTTTATTATTCTTGCTTTAACACATTAATATACTGACACCCAAACAGCTAAGTAAATCAGCAGAAAATACGGAGCTAGTGAATAGGAGATCAGTGGCCTAACTTCATTGTTGTATAGGCACAGGTCAGCTGTGGGTCAGTTATTTTGGTAGCTGTGTGAACTTGAGCAAGCTCTCTGACTCATATGTATGTATCAATGTGTAGAATGTGGACACTCGCGGAGGTATAACTTCGTGGTGGAGAACTTACCTAGCCATTCACAAGGCCCTAGACCCAGGTCCCCACAAAGACTGTAGAGAATACTCATGTGAGCAAGTGTGTGCACATGTACACATGTGTGCGTGTCTGTCTACTCCAAGACTCAAACCCGGGTTCTGGTTTTCTCAGTTCTCACCCTGCCTGTCATCTTTCCTATCCTAGTGACTCAGTCTCTCCTGGGCAAGAAGGCGCAGTTTGTCTGACCCAGTTCTTACTTTGGTATGAGTTAGGGGAAGGGCAGGAATGCGCAGGAGACATTTCCACCTATTCAAGTGCTTGTCCCTCCTCCCCAGCCTGGGAAGATGTCCAGCCTCCATGGAGCTGAGCATCATCTTCCCTGTCTAGGGAGCCACTGAGCGTATGTGTGTAAACAGGTAGTCTTGATGCTGGGGACCCAGGTGGAAACTGCCTGGCGTTCAAGGGCACTTAGGTTGGGTGAGACCTTCTGCTCGCCCTCACCATGAATCGAGCACACAATTGTGATAAGTACAACTGGGACGTGCGGCAGAGGCTCCTGTGATTTTCGAATGGCCTTTCTTCTTTCTCTGCAGAAAAAAATGACAGGAAATCAGCGATCCGGAAGTGCAGGAACAATAGGCTTTTCCTGGAAGAGAGGTTCTGGAGCAGTGACTAACTGGCTAGACATGCTGGTCCGAAAGGCCAAGCTAGAAACCGCTGGCCCCAGAGGCAGGGAAGGGGTCTGGTAGGCAGTTAGGGTGGTCAACAAGGTTTGGGCAAGGGTGTTATATTCCTGCCTGGTGACAGGAAGACAGGTTTCTCAGGAGAATCACACTGGATCTGGAGACCATCAAGTTGGTAATTGGCAAACCCTGCTCCCTGGCCTGAAGCTTTGAAAACGTGTTCAGGATCCCATAGGACAGTCAATGGGATTTGCCTTTGTTTGCTTCCATAAAAAAGACAATCTAAAGTCTGAGAAAGCTTTAAAAAATGATAGAACAACCAACAGATGCTGATGGGTCTTTGACCTCTTGGATGACTTTGGATTCCCTGAAGTCTCTGCTAGTGTTTAGCAAGACTATGAATTCCTAAGCAGAATTTAGTAATACAAGAATTATTTCCTCACTTTTAAAATAAGTGACTATAATTTGTAAATCAAAAAACCCAAACAAACAGAAACAAACAAACAAACAAATAAAAAAAGAAATAAAGATGAAGAAGGAAGTCGTCCTTCTGTCTTTTGAGCCCAAGTGTGGAAAGAATCACAAAGAATGAATGGGATCACTGTGTGTAGTGAAGACCCTGCTCAGGCAGATCCGAGCAACCAGCACCAGCAGCGCCTCACTCCTCCTGGGCTCCCTGAGATGTTGCAACGTTCCCACAGCTGTTTATCAGTCTTCCCAGAGCTTCCAACCTTCACATCTGTTTTGCTGGAATCTTTGGGAAAGGAAGGAGTCTCTTTCCAGATGAGTATCATCTTCGAGTAAAATTAATGGTTTTATTTACTTGAGAAATATTTTTAAAGAAGAAAGAGAAAAAAATCACAAGTCTGCCATTTTGACAAATACGGAAAACAGCTCCTTTGTTCTCTTATGCTGTGTCCCAGAAGCAACTGCTGCTAATGAATAAATAAAAACAGAAAGTGGGTATGCCTCCCACTTAGCTGTGCACTTACATTTATACCCATTCTAAGTGAGGTGTAGTGGCATTGCAATTTGTTTGCTCAGAGTTTTCAAATCAGCAGTGATATGCAGAAATGTAAAATGATAACACAATTATGGAAACCATCGATAGCTCACTATAAAGTTAAACATACTCAATTTGTGACTCATAAATCTTATTTTTAGGGGAAAAATGAAGACATAGACATGTAAGGTCTTGTATGTAAAATTCACAGCGGTTTCATGCATAGAAACTGTAAATGGTGGAAGCCTCTGGGACATTTATCAGCTAGTGAGTGGGAGAACAGATTTGCTGCATTCGTGCCATGACAGACTGCTCAGCAGAAAAAGTGAAAGCACACAGACACATACACATGCACACACACACACACACACACACACACACACACACACGCATGCACGCACAAGCGCCCTGATGATGTGGAACACATGGCTGATTCAGGATCTCAGGCACAGAAGTGTATGTGTTTGATTCCATCTTGGTGATATTCTAAACAGCCTAATGCAAGGAAAGAATGCCCTGTAGAAGGACATGTGGAAAGTTCTTTGGGATGACAAAAAAAAAAATTCTTGATTGTTCTGGAAGTTTGAAAATTTCATATGATTACCTAAATTCATAAGCTTTCAACATCCTGGGGTTGATTGAATATATAAATTACACCCCAAAAGAAGCAAAAATAAAAGTTTGTAAAATAGTTGAAATTTAGTAGTTTATTATGTATGTCTTCTAGCATGTTCTAAGTGTTATGCGTATTTTTAGCTATCTTTTACATCTTAAATTAAGCCATCTCTATTAATCTGATTATCATCACAAGGTCGTGACTTACCAGCAAGCTTTTGGCAGGCTCCAGTGAGTGTCTTTCTCTTTCTGTGGCTACATGGCATCTCTTTGACTCAGCCTACTCTCTCCTCCTCTATCTGCTTGGAATTCCTGCCTTGCCTTATTTTGTGCTGCAATAGGCCCAAAGTAGCTTCTTTACTAACCAATGGTATTCACAGCATACGGAGGGGAATCCCACATCATTAACTCAAACGGTGGCTGTAACTTATGAAATAAACTCATCTGTCCTTGTTACCTCACAAAGCCGAGAGATGGGAGCACGGACAGACGACTTGTTCAGGGCCATACAGCATGGCTACACCAGGATTCCGAGTCATGTCATGTGACTCCATTACCCACACACCTCAGCTGCGTTTGTTATCTGACAACTTACCGCCTCCTGCAGTGGTTGGGTGCACATTAGTTAGCCATCCTAGTTTCTCTCCCATTCCCTGTTTCGTTGCCTGATGGGTAAGGGGTACACATCTTCATTTGCCTGTGTTTTTCAAGAAGAAAGCTGATTTTCCGGAAGTGGGACTTCTGGATTAAATAGATGTATTTGAAATTTCGGTTAAGGGCTGAGTGTGTGGCTTGGCATAGAATACTTGCCTTTGATGACCAAGGCTCTGGATATGATCTCAGCATGGCAAGAAAAAATAAATGAAATCAAATAAAATTTCAACTAAATTTCCCTTTTTATACATCTGCTAGGTGACAGGCCTATTTGGCTGTCTTAACAGTGCTATGGTTTGGCAGTTTTGGTTTGCCAAAAGCCCGTATGTTGAAGACTTGGCCATAGCTGGGGCTATGGGGCGGTAGTGAAAACTTAAGAGGCGAGGCTTAGTGGAAGACTTTTAGATTTAAAGGTGTGCCCTTGGCAAGGTTTGTGGGACCTTTGTCTCTTCCTCTTTTGCTTATTTGCCTTCTGGTCAGGAAGTAGACGGCTTTGTTCCACCAGGTTATAATGTTCCCTCCGGAATAAATGGTAGCTGGTAACAGGATCAGCACAGACCACTGCGAGAATCACAGGTACTTTGTAATCAAGCTGGGTACAATGTGCTATCCATAGGAAGACATAAAAAAGGTATGGTTCCAGTTTCTAGAGAAAAAATGAGGTAGTTGGGGTGATCATGTTGGGGAGAAGTTAGGACAAAATAAAGCTGAGAGAGGAAGAATGAGTCTTCCCAGGGGATGAGCCCCTAACTGGTTATCCACTGCAAAGTGTCAGCCCTGAAATCATGTACATACAAACAACACTCAACAAACACAGGTGGTTGAACTGAATTCCTTCTTGCCCTGCCCCCCCATCTCCAAGTTAGCTGAAAACCCTGAGGATATTCCCTATCCAAACATAAAATGACTTCTTTCTCAATGTATCCATTTATTTATGTATGATTACATATAAGTATATGTGACAATAATAATCAAAGGAACAAAAGGCCATGAATTTGAAAGGAAGTTGGGGTATGGGAAAGGTTGGAGGAGCACACAGGGGAGGGACTGGAGAGAGGGGAGGGAAGGAGGAAATGTTATAATTATATTTCAATTAAAATATTTTTATATAATTTATTTATTATTATTTGATGTGCATTGGTGTTTTGCCTGCATGTATGTCTGTGTGAGGGTGTCAGAACCCCTGGAACTGGAGCTGCCATGTGGGTGCTGGAAATTGAACCTGGGTCCTCTGGAAGAACAGTCAGTGCTCCTAACTGCTGAGCCATCTCTCCAGTCCCAGATAAAAATGATTTTTACAAATGAAAACTGACTACCAGGTAGAGACCCTTTGATGCTGGCCTCCATCAGGAAGCTGCCTCTCCCTCCGCTCCGGCTCCTTGGAGCGCAACGTGGTTCCTTTTACTCAGTTTCCCTCGCTGTTCTGTCTTTAATCTTCCCCATCTCTCATTTCCATCCTCTCTCTGGCCATTGTTTACAATTACAGAAACAAGAAAGATTAAGGATAGATGAATGCAATGGTTAATTTGGTTGTCAATTTGTCTAGATTGAGAGCCACCTAGGGGACAAGTCTAGGGGCACACCGGTAAGGGATTTTCTAGATTGGATTAAGTGGGGTGGAAAGATCCACCTTAACTCTGGGCGACACTACTCTCTGGACTGGGGTCCTCGACTGAATAAAAAGAGAGGAAGCTGGCTGAGCATTGAATTACAATTCAATGTAAGTGTAAACAATGTGAATGTATTGTTATCAGCTGCCTTGAGTTCCTATCACTTCATCTTCATCGCAATGATGGGCTACACTCTGGGATCACGGACTGAAATAAACCTCCCTTCTTCAAATTGCTTTTCTCAGACGTTTTGCTGCAGCCTCAAAAAAAAAAAAAAAAAAAAAAAAAAAAAAAAAAAAAAAAAGCAATGGATACTTCTCTGAAGAAGACATTCTGTGTTTTGGTAGGGATGTCCCTTGGGAGTTGTGGCTAGCTTGGAGATGAGGGCAAGGCAAGAAGGAATTCAGTTTCAAGCTGCGACCTGAGACTCGGTTTTCACTGTTGGTTCTTTGAGGTATTGGTCAGTTGAATCTTTTCCTCCCCACCTATGATAAAATGCTCTCATTTTGCATCTGGGCTAAGTGGAGGTGAATCCATCAAACTCTCTGGAGTGTGCTGAGGATCACAGGGCCCATAATTCTATCTAGGTATGTGGGGGGCAATTTCACCAGATGCGACTGTCAAATCAGCACAACTGTTCACAGCAGCTGGGGCAAAGTTTTATCTAGGAAGTGTCAAATCTGCGGATAAAATTGGGCCTTAGTTTTGATCCCTAGTTCCTCATATTCTGCATCCTCTAATAATTGAGACTTGGCTCTGGGCCAGCAGTGTAGCGGCCTCCGAATTAACATGTGTGCTGTTTACTACCACCTGGCCATAACTATGGAGTCTTTGCAACGAGCTGGGAAATCTCATTTAAAAGGGGAGAGAAAATGGCCTTCTGTTGATAAATTGGCTCCTGCTTTATTGCACTTGGTGCTATTATTCAAAGAAATTTTTTTTTTTTACTTTTCTGGGTTTTTTTGTGGTTTGGATGCAGAAGCTAAAAAAGCAAAATTAAAAAAAAGGATAAGCAAAAAGATGAATTAATGAAGGCTTTGCTCCAAGATCCACCGAAGAAAGTTCACGATCCTCTGTGGTTTGGCCTGCTCACTTCCCTTCTACAGGAGGGTTCCGTCTCTTTCTCTGAAGAACTGCTTCTCCCTGATGCTGATTCTATGGTTTAGATGTTGAGATTGACACCTCTGTGTTGGAGATTGGGGTCTGATCAGTGAATATCCCATAATGCCTCAGCCACAGCACTATTCTGGACTGGGTCCTTGACCAACCCCATATCACAAAGAAAAACCTGAGGATCTTGCTTGACTTCTTGAGAGAGAGATAATTTCTTACATAGAGTGGGTGGGGGGGTGTCTCGTCACCATGGAAGGAAAACCTGCCAGACAAAATCAACATAAAGGGGAAAAAAGGAGCCAAGAGATGGATGGTAATTCCTACCACACCATGTGAGTATCTGGACGCAGCCATGCTAGAAGCTGTGTGTGTTACTGAACAAAATAATCTCTTTTTTTTTCTCTCTTTTTTCTTTGCTTCCTTTCTTTTTCTCTCCTTTCCTTTTTGGTTTAAGTGGTTTTAGCTTTTTCAAACCTCAAATAATTTGGAAATATAAATATTTTATGGCCAGAAAGAAAGAGAATCCATCAACATGCAAATTTATACCCCCGAGAAGGAAAATGTTATGATGCTGTGTTCATACCGATGGAATAGTATGGTGAAACACAGGAAAACGCCGCACCGAGGCCACTGTCTCCCTAGCATCTGCTCTCCAAAATATGCCAGGATGAGAAGTCACATTTTTCTTTCTCTACCTCCCGGATGTGTTTCTGACAAGTCCGTGATGCTCAGATAGCTGGTGTCCACATGCAAATCCCATGTCTGTCACGCCTTGTCTTGGCCAGCCCTATCTCCATTTGCAGAGACTAGGTGTCCTCGCTCTGTCTTTGTTCCTATCTACAGGAGAGCACCCCTCCCCCCAACAGGAACTCACCTCCCAGGGAACCCCTAGGTCTTGGGGGAGATGGAGATAGAGGTGTGGGGGTAATCTAGCAAGGAGAGCGACCAGGAGAGAAGAGATGGCAAAAAGGGTTGGGCTATCCAGCTGTTAGAAGGTGTGTTTTCCCCAGATGCCATGGCTGGTGTACCTCCTGTTATCAGGAGCCAGACCTTAGGTCAGTGACTGTAAAATACAACTGGCCTAATGCCACGAAAACATTGCAGTGGGAATCCCCCGACTCCACATGTCTGGCTTTACTGCAAAAGAATTATGTTCCATGGTCGATGAAACCATCTCTAGAGTGGAGTCTAGGCTGGGGACATGGTTGGAAGGAGAGGATGGGGTGGGGTCCGAGTGCCTGAACGCTGCAAGGACACTACCACCCATGGATACAAGGCGCAGACTGTGGCTGCACCACGAGATCCTCTGGGCCTCAAAGAGAGGCTTCGAGCCCAGAGGGATCAGTCTGTGGCCTCTGCTTCCTAGCAGCTTGGATGGTCGTGCCAGGTGGCCACAGAGTGAGCCGTGTTCGGATCGAATTTGCTTCACAGCAGAGCCCAAGTGTTAAAAGCACAGGCTCTGGTGTCAAGTTGACCTGGGTTTGGGGGTTGGAGCTTAGGGGTTGAGTGGTAGTGTCCACGTCCAGGCAGTGCGGTTGTAGTTTCTACCAATGATTAAAGCGTAGGTTGGGGAGGGGTACATTTTGGGGTTAAATTACATGACACAGATTGCTCTTACTGCTGTCACCAAATGGCAGTGGTAAGTCCTGGGACTCCTACAGATAGAACTGAAGATATGCAACTGAAGATAACACACTGCTTTTGTGCTTTCCCAGAGCATCTGCTGGGAGAGATAATATCCAGTAATAGTTAAGGACGCCAATCTTCTCATCAAATCCTGCTCCCGTCTTATCGTGAACCTGTGGCCTTCACATCTGTAAAACAGGGGCCCAAGGTGCCCTCCTAAGTGATTAGAGGGCCAGTCAAATGGGATAGGATATGCTGCACTCAAAGCTTCCATGACCTTCTAGCAAAGCATGGCGAGAGAAGAGCTAGGGATGTGAATGGTTTTAATTCTGTAATTTGAAGGAAGTTTGACAAGATCTTGTGTTGTACGTAAAATACATACCTCCGAACTCCCAATTTATAGTACTCAGTAGCTTAGAGACTTGTAAAAATCTACCTGCAAAACTATAGGAACAGGCTTTAAAAAAGAGAAAAGGGGAAGGGAGGGACCTTCAAGGCCACAACAGCCTGCAGTTCCGAACACCCATGAAAGGAGACTGCCACCATGTTGCTGTGCAAGCAAGAATGCACACCTTGCCCCCTACTCCCAGCTCCAAGCCCTAGACCGCCTGCTCCATGGAGAAAAAGAATGAACAGAGATGAGGTTTCTACTTGCTTAAAAGTGAGAGGCAAGTTACTGGCCATGGTAGGTAAGTGATTCCGGGAGGCACTCTCTACCTGGGGAGGAGGAGGACTTATCCACTCAGCTTCATGCTAACGATTACATAAAACTGTTTCTATATTTCATGTATAACTCACCCCACCCCCATGAACTGACATGCTTCGCTGAATGACACTCAGCCAAGGCATAGGACCTAAGAGTCCTCACGAGTCCACTGGAGTGGGATGTCAAGAAGCAGGTCCGACCCTAGGTGAGCGGTCTTTTCACCTCTGTGAGACCCAGTTGCTTCCTCCTCCCTAAGGTGAGGGCAATAGCAGTCTTTAGCTCCCTCTCCACTTCTCGTTCCCTAGGAGAAAAGGTTCATTATGAAAGACCACAAATGAAACAAACTTAACTATTAGTCAACTCCAAGCCTAATTAGACCTGTGGTCTAATCATGTCATGATTCGGGCAATACGCGCTCAAATGAAGAACTGGACAAATAGATAGCTTCGTTTGGTAAATATTTATTGGACACGCGCTTTCCTGGGGCACTGTCCTGTGACTTAATCAGCATGGACAGCTGCTGCAGGTAACGAGAACAGCCCACAGCATCTTATCAATGGCTCTGGGGGGTTTGCGGATGCGCTCCTGACACGTCTCCAGTAGTGCACCACATTTTCCCCATGATTGCCTGCCAACCTTCCTTGTCTTTCTTCTTCTTCTTCTTCTTCTTCTTCTTCTTCTTCTTCTTCTTCTTCTTCTTCTTCTTCTTCTTCTTCTTCTTCTTCTTCTTCTTCCTTTTTAAACTACAGACTGCGCATATGTCCCCGAACACTCCCATCCAGGTCTTGGAAGCTAAGCAGGGCTGGAGCCGGTTAGCACTTGAGTGGGAGAACATGTGTCTTAATGATAAATTGGCTTCATTCCCATCTGCTTTTCTGCTCCTGATTTATTATTATTTAGAAGTACAACTCACCACTTTGAAAGCCAGCATGGGTTTTACTCAGCAGGGAAAACATAATTTTATTGCTTAGTTCTTCCCAGGTCAGGTTGTTTTCAAGTAGTTGAATACAGTTAAAGACACTGACTGGGTCCATGCACTTAAGAACTCTAAAGAGGGAGATAAAAATTCCTATGGAAACAATGATATCACAAGCCTTGGAGACAGAAAGAGCCTAACATTATTTTCAGGAAAAAGCAATGTACTTTAGCTGTATGGAAAGGACTGATCATCTAGCCTGAGTTTTGCATTGTTATAACATTATAAGCGAAATCACCAGGAGTCTAATTGCATGCCTGGCCTCTGTATAGCTTTAAAAGTGTAGTCCCGCATTTCCCAGGAGCCTCTGAATTTATTCTTGTGTATTATTCTAAACTACAATGGAAGGACCGTGAGGATGAGGTAATATGTTCATTCTTATAACCCTCAAGCAAGGACCTGTCACCAAACAGACTCCAAGGTCTTTCATAACTGATACTTTTGATACTATTAATTATACTAATGCCTCTGCTGCTTTTGGGCCAAATGCCTGTATTAGTGAAATACTCCACTGTGAAGCCATATGGTTTGTAAGGTTCGAACTTCTTATAAGTTACCTTGGCTTGCTGGGCTTTCCTAACAGTTTCCCATGAGGGGTATCAAGCACTTTGGTAGTCAAAGAAGAAAGTGCAAACACCTGGAGAAAGAAAGCTGGATAAAGAAACCTTACAATTTATACACAGGGAACACGGCCTCTTTCTAGGACAGTTGGGTAATAGCGTCTCACGATCTATAGCACAGAAGGACAGCTATGGTTGACAACAATTAGCTGTGTATTTCAAAGCAGCTAGTAGAGAAAATTTTGAATGTACTCAACACGTACAAATGTTGCAGGTGGTAGACAGGCTAGTTGTCATGATGTGATCATCACACATTGTACATATGTATTGAAATGTCACACTGTGTGTTGTAAGCACAGACATTCAACTCCACTTAAAGTAAAAATGAAAACGCATATTAAAAATATCCATTGCCATTTGCTTTGTCCGAGGCTTACAGGCAGCTCGCTCCTCCAATCTCTGCAAAGAGGGAAGGCAAGTAGGACGCCTCTTTCATCGCTGATCACTTTGGTGACATCAAAGGATTAAGGGAAGTGTTTCTTCTGTGTCTCTCACCTACTTCTTTTGTTCCCCCTCCTCTTCACTCTCCATAAAGCTTATCTGGGAAGCCAGACACCATTTGCCATGTCACAGTAAGGTGTGTGTAATGCATGCTCTGATAGGTTTGTGTTTATAACACAGCTACATGGAGTTGTCGTTGAGGGAAGAATTGCTTGCTATCAGGACGAGTGTCCTCCGTGGGGATTACCCAGGCTGACCTGGACTCAGATGGGCTTCTTACCATAAGGTATCTCTTCCACTTGATATTGTGTCTTTGTTTATGAGATCTCCACTTGTCTGCTGCTGTTGTTCCTGTTGTCTCCGTTTTCTTTTCAAATCTTAACCCATTTCTGTGTTCATTTGTGTTTTGTTTTGGAAAAAATAAAGACAAGGTTCTTCCCCTTTGAGAATGGTAGAGGTAAAACACAAAATGAAACGGAAAGCTGTTCAGATAACCCAGGGGGGATTTTAAAACCCTTTGTTATAACAATCCTTTTATGTTTGAAATATTTATTGGGCCCCTTCCTGGTCACCGTCGGAAGGGAAACCTGAATTGGTGCCCTCTAAGCTGCTCGGGCGGACAGAAGGACACATGTTTACACGTCAAGATGGTGCTTGATCTCGGAACGACAGGAAATGATTGTGCAAATCCAGATAAACTATTTTATCCTAGAAAGCGTACGGGCTGAAGACAGTTCAAAGAAAGCACAGGGGAATCTTTGCTTTGTGCCCCCGATGTAAAAAGTGGGGAGAGCCTCTCCTTACATTAGGGACGATCTGGTAAAAACAGTAGCCACAGAGTAGCTCGGCTTGCCCTGGTGAAAGCACGCATACAGTGCAGGCACTGAGTTGTTTGCTAACACAACGAAGGAGTGCACAGCGGCACAGAGGAACTTGTTCAAATGAGCAAGTGAGGGAGAGAGTGGCTGCTCTCCCCAGAGCTTTCTGATTTGGCTTCTGTGTGGTAAAAGTTGTGAGTGTTGGACAGGACTATGCTACATCCCATCTCTGGTTCTGAGATTGTTGGCTGAGAGCAGTCTTCTTCTGGACAGGATGGCACTGCTGGCTCAGTTCCATTGCTCATCCGAAGTGATTTCTGACTAATTTAAAGAATGCGTAGATGAATACTACGTGGCCAGGTTGGTTTAAAGCTTGTAAGATCAACACAAAATTGATTGCTGACAGAAGAGCAGGGAAACAGCTAGGAGAGTGAACGCTCTTGTCCCTGACCCTGACAAGTTAGGCCCTTGGTGCTCATGTGCTGGAATGAGAGAACCCACTTCTGAACTGTGTCCTCTCATCTCCGCAAACACATCACGGGATTTACAAGCATATGCACACACACATCACACATGCACACACATACACTCTCTTACACACACACACACACACACACACACACGAATGAACAAACAAGTGTAAGAGCTGGAGAGATTGTTCAGTGGTTAGAATCACCTACTGCTCCTCCAGAAGACCTGAGTTTGATTCCCAGCACACCCACGGTGGCTCACAACTACCTGTAATTCCGGTTCCAGGGGCATCTGATGTCCTCCTCTGCCCTCTGTAGGCACTGCACATATGTGGTACACAGACATGCAGGGAAAAAAAATACACGTATACATAATTCTTAAAAAATGAAAAGGATTGCTACAAGAGGATTAGAGAGGGAATTTCTCTTCTAAGCTTTATGACTTATCATGGAGATAGTAACAAAAATTATAACATTTATATGTAGCTCAATGGACGCAAAATGAAATAGATCAATATAGTCATGCATATATACATATATATATATACATATGTACATATGTACCCTATATTACACATTACATATATATATATATAATAAACTTTATGCTACTAAATTCTGCATTTTGACTGAGGAAAACGTTTAACAATCATGTCTGTACTGTTCCACTGGCTTAGCTGGCGTTAATGAGCCCTTGCCACCCCCCAGACACTTGTATCCCAGCAAGGTGGGGACACTGATCTGAAGTTAAACAGCTAATAAGTGATAGAGACGGGAAGTAAACCTAGGCAAGAAAACCAGATCATATTTGACTTTTACCACATACAAAATTGACTTCAGGTTTATTAAAAATCTGAATGTATAAAAGTGGTGATGTTATAAACTCTTTATACTATTAAAGATAATCTAGAGGAACATTCATGCACACTTCCTTAAACAGGGCTGACTCACAGAAGACATAAGGAAAAACTTTGATTTAATGGCATAAAATTTCAAAACCTCTGCTGATACAATGCAATAGCAAAATCAGAAGTCCTGTGAATAAGCAAGAAAAACATATCTGTGCTACATGTTTACAAAATGAAGTAGATAAAAATGTTTATAAAATAGCATAAGAACAGTTTAATTGAGAAATGGAAAATACACCAAAGCCAGTATTTCACTGGAGGTCCAGATGGGTCAAGAAAAGTCATGGTGGCAAAAGACTTTTGGTACCAAAAAGGCTTGGTACCAAAAGACGTTTGGAGGGACTCCCAACTTCCCTGTTTAATTTCATCTTGAGAAGGAAACTGAGCTGGGTAATAGCCCACCCCATCTCTCATCTCCATCCTCTTTTAAGATATGAAAGTTTTTTGCCTAGTTCTGAGGTCCTTACAGATCCCTACTGAAGGTGGAAGCTTGCCAGTGGCTGGGGAGGGGAGAGGGTGAGCATGCAGGCTTCAAAGCTCTCCTGAAAGGATTTCCTGTGCTTCTGTTTCCTGGTTTTCCTGGTGGGAGGTGTTTCTCTCTCCCACTTGGTGGTCCAGTCTTCCTGTCACTGTTTCTGCTCTTACTTGAGTGGATCTTTGAGCCCCCAATTTACAGTTTTCCCTTCTATCCACCATCTTATCTAGTCTTTGGGGAAGGAAAACAATGCTTTGGAGGCTTCCTCCTCTTCACACTGGGCTGAGGCTTGAGTCTGTGATTCTGTTTGGGGTGAATGTAGTCTAGTGAGAGATCATGCAAACAGAGTTCTTGAGATATTATCTTGCCCCAAGTCAATGTTTTAAAAACTTCTCTTGTACTCAGGAAACATGAATAATGATGAAATAATCCTTCAATTAGGTTGATTAAATGTTAAATTATTGATAACATTTAATACAGAGAAGGGCGAGGTGGAAAGGAGTGTTCTTATACACTGTTATTAGAAATGAATTACTGAAAGTTTTTAGGAATTGCCAAAACATGTCTTTGTTTATTAAAATTTAAACTGACATAAGGTTTTTTTTTTTTTTCCTAAAATGCCTAAAAATTTAGCCAGGAGAAACAAAACCACCAGGTACATGGGCTTTATTTCAAATGTGTTCACTGAAGAATTTCTCAAAGAACTCTAGACAACTCAAATAGCTCATAGGGAATATCTGCGCCAATTACATCATATCCTCATGTAGGATATCATATGGCTGCTGAAAGGAACTCCTTAACTCTGTGATGCTCTTTTAAAAAGGTTTGTAAAATATAGCAATAATAGCTCACTTAGAAATATGTTCATATAAGTATAAAGGCATAAAAAAATACAGCCATGCTGTTAATGTAAGGAAAACCTGAACCCTGTCAATGACTACAGACTAGAAGATAATGCATGGAGTTGAGAGGGTACTGATATAGGGAAGATTCTTGTTAGTATTGAGAACCTAGGACTGGGGCAGATAATGGCCCCAAAGCCCAGAAGATACGGTTATTATAAAACAAACAAACAAATCTCCATTTTACTGGGATCCCAAGAGATTGATATTGACATTGAAGAGTGACTCATGACCTCATTCATGTGATATATCATGTCAGTGCTGTCGTCTCTATTATCAGATTCCAAGGAGTGAAATTCTGGGGCCCATGGTGTACTTGCAGTTTTAATAGATGTTTTTAGTAGATTGCTTTTCCCAGAGACTTGCAGCATGTTGGGTCTCTGTCCTTCACTCATGTTCCTATTAGTAGGGAGTTTTGATTGAAGATCTCAATGGACATTTGCTAAGACAGAAATATTTGAATTTTATTTGATTTCTGCCCATGTAGTAGTTGGCTTGCTTATAAAACAATATTATTAAAAGAGTCTCAATTTCAAATTTTGGATTTCTGAGTCCAGTGACTGAAGGAACACAAGAGAAAGAAAGAAGCTAAAGACGACACTCTCCTCTTCCGTCCCATTTCTGTGACACTAACCCGAGGAAGAGAGGGCCCAGGATGATGACTATATTATCAGCTAGATATTGTGTGGTACATTTTTCACATTCATCTAACAGTTTCAGAAAAATATTTGTGATGTGGGGTGGTGGTGGGTGGAGTACAACACTGTAAAGGTTTGCAAAAAGCCTGGTCAGAATCAAGAATAACTGGGAAATTCTAAATTGTAATTAAATATTTTAATTTCCTCATAGGATGGGCAGATTTAAAAACAGAACTAACTATTCAGTATGAATAAGGTGCAGAGACGCAGAGAAACTCACGACTTGCTGACGGGAGTACAAATGGATAATGTTGTTTCATGCTGTGTTTATAGCATTTATTAGTTAGTGCACATTCTTATGTCTTAGCCAGATGAGAACCCATCTCACAGAAACAGTCACACAAGATAAAAGGCACATTAAGGGATATCCATTGAAAATTCTGAAACCATTTAAATGTTTGTTGATAATAATAGGAATTTCATTCCCCAAATGCCTCCCGATTCCAGTGTCTCAAATGTCTCCCAATCTCCAATGTCTGGTCCCTCCTGTTCCCATCTCCACCTGTCCCTAGCCCACCTGCAAGATCTATTCTATTTTCCCTTCCCAGAAAGAAGCAATCAAAACTCCCTAGAATCTACAAGGGTGAACCTAGTGAAGACTCCTAGGAATGGGAGATACTGAGCCTGAACTGCCATCTTCTGTAACCAAGCAAGGCTTCCAGTAGTACCACTGCGGCATCAACACGGCCACAAAACCTTCAACCTATAGTTTATCCTACCTGCAAGATGTGCTGGAGTAATGACAGCACAGAATTTCTAGGAGTGGCCAACCAATGAAAGGTTTCCTAGTGATATTCTGCTGTACTCAAGACCAGAGCCTAACCCAGTTCTCATCAGAGTGGTTTCGTTCAGCAACTAATGGGAGCAGATGCACAGAGCTACAGCCAAATGTTAGGCAGAGCTCGGGGAACCCTGAGGAAGAGGAGAAGGAAGGACTGAGGAGCTAGAGAGGTAGCCTAGCACCTACTGGGTTGCCACGCCCAGCCTTGATATGAGGGCGTGTGCCCTGTCTTATTGTAGCTTGCTATGCCATGTGAGGTTGATATCCCTGGGATGCCTGCTCTTTCTTGAGGGGAGACGGAGGAGGAGGGGAATCTGAGAGAGAGGGAAGGAAGGAAGGAGGTGGGATTGGGAGAAGCGGGAAGGGAAACTCCAGTTGTGATATAATATGATGTAAGGAGAGAAGGATGAATTTAAAAGTGATAGGAATAAGCCGGGCGGTGGTGGCGCACGCCTTTAATCTCAGCACTCGGGAGGCAGAGGCAGGAGGATCTGTGTGAGTTTGAGGCCAACCTGGTCTACAAGAGCTAGTTCCAGGACAGATTCTAAAGCTACAGAGAAACCCTGTCTCAAAAAAAAAACCAAAACCAAAACCAAACAAACAAAAAAAAGTGATAGGAATTAAATATCTGGAAGGTAAGGCTTATTGTTAAGAAAAATAGCAAAAAAGTATCTCAACAATATATTTCATAAACCCACTCTCTACTGGAAGTAGTAACCACCAAAGGTGTGTGTGTGTGTGTGTGTGTGTGTGAGAGAGAGAGAGAGAGAGAGAGAGAGAGAGAGAGAGAGAGAGCGCACCACCCACCATGGGCTGGGCCTCTCACATCTACTACTAATTAAGAAAATTCCCTAAAGCTGAATCGTATAGAGGTATTTTCTCCATGGAAGTTCCCTCCTTTCTGATGACTTCAGCTTGTGTCAAGATGACGTAAAAACTAGCCAGGACACTAGGTGTGCATGTGTGACTGGTGGTGCAGTGAACACACAACATGTGCACTATTTCCTAGATAATAACACAGTCACATTAACATTTATGGAGTACTTACTATATGCCCAGCATCATGTTAAGAGCTTCATGAAATATTGGGTTTAACAATGGTAACCATATTGTGAATATTATTACTAGAATTCTGGTATTAAATGAACACAGTCACAAATAGGTGAAATGATTCATTTGAGATGATACAGTCAAAAAGATTAAAGTGTTTATAATCTAATCTAAACCATTGTAGCCTGTCTCTAGAGACCATTAACCCATTCATCCATCCACCCTCCTCCCTAGCAACCACACAGATATCATCTATCATCTATCTATCTATCTATCTATCTATCTATCTATCTATCTATCTATCATTTTCTTACATTTATACTTTTTTCTACACTAAGGTTTTTAGGCTGCTACGGTGGGGGAACCAGTTTTCCAGTTTATAATATAAATTCTGAAAATATATTTTTTCCCCATAGGATAGCACAAAAGATTGAAGACCTAATTGCTTTTGGCTCATGTATAAGGGAGGTGACCCTCTTCAAGGATCCATGTGGGGACTGACAAGCTGTAGATCTCCGAATAGAGCAGAACTGCTGTTTCTGGCTTGCCATGGAGCGACAGGACCAAAGCCCTGCCTGATGAGACTTTAGAGAACATTATTGATTTGCTAACGAAAACTCAGGACACATTAGCGACAGATTTGGCCTTAAAAGTCGATTTTCTGACTCTTGTGTTAGTCCTCTTTCCACCATAGCGTGATTTAGGATTGTGTCATCCGTGACATACATTTGCTTTCTCCAGGATTGTGACTAGACACATGGACACTCAGTGCCGACCCACTCGTCTTTGGAGACCCCTGCATTTCCATATCCTTGCCCAGAAGTAAAGCAGATACTGAAAGGTTAATATTGAGCAAACATTTTACCTGTCAGTCTTAAAGATGTGGCTATTATCCCCTCCCCCAACAAGAATTTTAAGGAAATCAGGCAAGTCCAATTTATTTCCCCAGACTTAATCTGACAAGTAAGTTAGCTAGTAGGCTCCCTGCTAAGAAAAAAAAAAGCAACCTAATCAGACGGTATCTTGAGAAAATGACAGGAAGACAGCAGTGACGACCTAGGCAGCTCAGGGAGCCACAGCCATGGTCCAGTGCCATGAGATGAGCAGGATGTGACTGTCAGCCAAACTCATGTGCAGGTGACTGCCCTTGACGGACAAAGGTCAGGAAACATGTGGACCCTGAAAAGGGCAAAGAAAATACAGGGTTCAAACCACTTTTCCTGATTTTCTTCAGCCAAGGGGAAGGCAGAGGGCTGGGGCAGCAAACTTTCTCTGAGTTGGTGTGTCAGGAGAATGTCCTGTACTCTGTCACCTCCAGGTCTCAAACACATATCTCATGGCCACCAGCTGCCCTGCTCAGAGCCTCAGGTGAAAGAGGAAAGTCTCCATCCATGTCTACAACCCCCCCATCTTGCTCACAGTTATGAAAGGTCACCGAAAGGGAGCACTGCCTCGCAGCAACCCCTTGACCTTATACATGTCTTCTCATGGTTTTGTTGTTTTATGGGGTCTCACAGTGGTTACCTGGCTGGCTTGGAACTTGTTATGTAGACAAGATGGCTTCAAACTCATAGAGATCCCTCTTCCTCTACCTCTTGAGTGCTGAGTTTAAAGGCACATGCCACAACGCCCAACAGGTTCTTTTTAAACAATGGGTTGTCTGACAGCTTCTGTCTATAAGTTGAAGATTCTGAAGCTGTGAACCATTTGTTAGCATCAAAAGTCAAAATATTCATCCATCTCTTGCTTGAGACAAAGTTGGTCTGCTGTGAGACAAGGGCTAAATAACAGTAAATGAAAATACTCAGTGCACAATGACCGTTCTACATTTATTTATTATGGACTTTTTTGATAATAGACTCCTTTTGAGTCTTTGGGACTGCCAATAAAACAGAGAATCCAACACCCCCCCCCCCATGTAAAAACTATACATACAGATACATCCAACCTGTGCTGTGTTCTTAAGTTATCAATGTAATATGTATTTAAAACTTTCCACCAGCATGGAAAATACCACAAGAAATGCAAGCCAACTGCCAGTCTCACACACCCCAGCATCATTAACACGTTCTCATGTTGCCTTTTGGAAATGGCTTGTGCCTGAGCTACATCATTGGTACTGATGTCCTTTGCACCTTAACTAACTGGGCTCATCCAAGGCATTATTGCTTGCTGGCTTACCTTTTCTGTGTTTAACTCCTCTCTATTGGTAGTTTTAAAAGTTTCAGTTTTCTTGTTTTGCTGTGAGTCTCCCTGACGCAGGCATCTTTGCAGACGTCTGCTTGTGCATGCCTGCTTTTACATCGTAACATTTTAGTGCCCACTTTTTCAACTCCAGCAAAAGTTTCAGAAAGGGAAACCGAAGGCCAAAAGAAAAAGGGACTTTTCTCTAGCCTTAACTGCATCTGGTAAATGTAACTTGGTTGTGGGGAAAACAAAGATGCAGAAGGCATTGCAGGTAAGGGCTGCTTTCTCCGCGGCTCTTGGTAGAATGATGAGTTGATACCCTTTATCCTAATGAACAACGGAAAGGAAAGTTCACTTGCTGCAAGATCAGTTTTTTTTTTCTTTAACTCTTACCAGTGTTGAGGGGGTCCTGTCTCCCCAACTTTTGTTTATTGCTCTTTTTAAAGTGAGTCTGTGGCACTCTCAGCTTTCCCTGTAGACCGGGTATGCAGCTTTGCATATTTACTTTCTAGTTCTTTCTCTGGTTCCCTAATCTTACAAACCTCTTCAGGGCGGCTTTCATACCTGGAAAGCTTTGGGTGCGAAATGAGTAATTAGTTGCTCTAAGAATTATTTTCTCTAGATTCTGATGCTGCGCCCTCTTTTCTCATTAACACCAACAGTCAAATAAGGGCGGCTTCTTTCCAATGGTGGACCAGACGAGTTTCTCAAGCTGTGTTTCCAGGGCCTGGGTAGAGCAGAATATGACGTTTGGTAGGCAGTGGCCATGAACTTTTGTTTTGTTTCCTTTCACAGGTCAGGTGGCCTTGGCTGGCACATAAGCACAAACAGATGTTGAGAAGGGCAATGAGGTACGTGGTGCCAGTTTCTCAGTTGTGGGAAAAGGAAACACTTCCCAGAGAATAGGTGCCACCTGTAGGGAGTTACAATTTGCCAAGTGAAACCAGTTTGAACAAAAATAGTTAAAAATAATTCCCTGGGGTATGCAGTGGTATTTGTTTATCCATGACTTTGAATGAGTGCACGCACGTGTGTGTGTGTGTGTGTGTGTGTGTGTGTGTGTGCATGTGTGTGTGTGTGTGTGTGTGTGTGTGTGTGCATATGTACGTGCCTGGCTATGCGTGTGTACCTTGCTTGGTTACATTCCACAAAAATGAAGTTTTGTGACCCACTCATGAATCCAGTTACTGAAAGAACAATGTTTATCTAATATTTGTCTTGATACAGAGACCACAATTGCTAAGTAAATTTTTAACAGGCGTAGAAGAATTGTAAATATCCTTCTATGTACAACTGTCCAGTGAAATTCACCAAGCCTTCTAGAAATGACTGGGTTCTCTGAAGGACTCTGCGGTCTTACATAACTAAGAGCTGTAAAACATTACTGACTGAAACCTTCCTCCTCTCAGAACCTGGCTACATCTGGGGGATCAGTTATATCAAGTCCACTATGTGGAACTGAACGTAGAACCCATGTCTTCTGAACAAACTTCTTGTGCCTTAGGTTTCTCAAGCTTAAAACAGGATTGGCAACTGCGCACAGCCCGCAGACTTGCTGAGAAGAGTTACTGTTCTCAGATAGCGATGTCGTGTGCCTCTAGGAAGTTACTTCTTCATCATCCCGCAGCCCTTCAGCTTTTTTTTCTTGCTGATTTTCACAAAGTTCACAAAAATCAATAATCTAACTTACTAATGAAACTTCATTGAATTTTGCAAAGTCCTCTAACATGAAGGTTCATAATTTCCCTTAACCTTGGAATTGAAGTCATAAGGCCTGAAGCAATGAGAAAAGCACCATATCAAGACCCCTACAAATGGGTTGGTACTTACTATCAGTTTGGAAAAGTCGCCTCATTTTTTGAGGGGGCTTTCTGTCTTCGGCTGTTATACGTGGGGTGGGGGTGGGGATGAAAGGGTGGTTCACAGGTACCTTCTGATAGAAACTCGAGATGGTGGGGTGGGGATGAATGGGTGGTTCATGGGTACCTTCTGATAGAAACTTGAAATGATCTGGGTCATGTTACAGACCATCAATCAAACAAACAGCAACACACACCCTACAATGTTTTATTATTTCAAGGTGAAGGCTGCCAAGTTATTTCTAAGGAGTTAAAATGAACTGTTTCGCAAGTGGAAGAGCTTAGTTTGGAACTGAAACTAAGTTTTAGAAATTTCCAAAACAGACTTAAAATAGGACATTAGACTATGAAACCACAACGGCCAGGACGATGACACAGTACGTATCCTTAGAGGCTGGCACAGGTCCTGGCATATAGTAAGTGCCAAAAACAAAGTCAACTGTAATAAATAACCCAGAATTTCGAGTCAGTGTAGTTTATGGGGTATATACTATTCGATTTGGATTGGTTTCAGGGCTTTGATTTTGAGAAGTCTTGACATTTCTGAAATTGGGAGCATCGTATGACAAGAGAAGATGCCTGCAGGTTGCAGGAGTGACATCATAACTACTCCCCAGGTACCACCAAATATTCTACACAGTGACATACAGATTCCTGGGATCCAGCAGAAGATGAAGTCGGACTGTCTTCATTTGCATGCATTTGCTTATGAATCAGTGTGAGATAAAAGACTTTCATATATTCTTGACCACCCCTGCATGGCCTCTCCACTGACATTCTCTCCCACCCTATGGGTACATTCATCATGGCCAAACGATGCAACATTAAAACATTCTTGCTTCTGAGAGTTCATTTGGACTCTTTCTTGGTAGCGCACATGGTAAAGGTTTTAACACATGTGCAATAACATGTCTCCTCCAGGGTGGAGCCATACACACCAGGTGTACTCAACTAAACAAGTCATGTTTTCCAAAGCCTGCCAGTGGTTCTCGTGTACACTGAAATCTGACAACGGTCGTATCACATGGCAGATAATACCAAACCTGCTA